>NC_133650.1:15085100-15428340 GCF_009905375.1 Apium graveolens | reverse complement strand
TCTAAGAATATTGATCTTTGATTTGGTTTTGTTACATGAAGATTCTGTAGAAGACCCTTGTCGAGGTAAATGCTCCTGTTACAGAGGATGCGCCCTCTAAGGATGAGTCTCCTTGTCGTGGTAGATGCTCCTCTTACAGAGGACGCACCCTCCAAGGACGAATACCCTTGTCGAGGTAGATGCTACTCTTATAGAGGACGCGCCATCAAAGGATGAATACCTTTGTCGAGGTAGATGCTCCTCTTACAGAGGACGCGCCCTCCAAGGATGAAAACCCTTGCTGAGGTAGATGCTCCTCTTACAGAGGATGCACCCTCCAAGGATGATTCCCCTTGTCGAGGTAAATGCTCTTCTTACAGAGGACGCACCCTCAAAGGATGATCCCCCTTGCGAGGTAGATGTTCCTCGTACAGAGGATGTGCCCTCCAAGGATGATTCCCCTTGTTGACTATTTATACCTATATAATACTTATTGCTCACAATTAATATATATTAATTGACGTATCATTAATATGGTTAATCATTATCATTATGTAATTTATATATACATTAATATAAATGTAAAATTTATTTAACTAAATCATTATTTGTTAAAATCTATTAATTTTGTATGATTAGTACACATAGATACATATTTATATATACATATGTGTATATACACACACGCGTATATACATACACACGTGCACATGTACTTATTTAAACTAGACTAAAGGGTAAAAAAACGGATACTCAAATTGAATACTCGGTCGAGCTACTAATTTTTACTCATCAATCATATTTTTGACACACAAAATAATTTTAATCGTATTTCCAATACATACACATAAAATAATCTCAAAAAATTAACAAATTATACATATTTTCATATCCGTGCATAATTTAATATTATTTATTTCATACATATCCTCTCAATTAACTCATCATTAATACATATATATATATATTTATTTAAATCTCACTGAAATGTCAAAATTACTTATTTTGATTTAGATTTATGTTTGAGCAATAAGTCCATATATACATATATTTTGTCAACAACAACAACAACAACAACAACAACAACAATAATAATAATAATAATAATAATAATAATAATAATAATATATCATACAATAACTATACGTGAGAAACATATCAAACATAAATCTAATTTAAATTAAGTACTTTTCGATATTTCAGTGAAATTTAAAATTCTAAATATTAACATTTATAATTCACTTATTTATATTATTAATTTGATAAGTAATGATGTATGAGTTAGATGTCAACTGAAAAAAACTATGTATCGAGCGTACATGTGTGTATTGAACTATTAATACCTTTAATTAGATAAGTTATATATATTATTGTCATACTTTAACTATTATATTTTTATTATACAAATAAATTCAAATTCAGAAAAAGATTAATAAACTTTCATGTATATAAATACAATACAAACTTGTATTGACATTTAAAACTAAGTATTGTATGACTGATCAATCACAATTTTAACATAACAAATACACTAAATATTTTTTTATCACATTTCTAATGTAAAAAAAAATAGTTATGAATAAATCAATATTTTATATATATTTAGAGAATGCTCGTGCATCATACTGGTTAAAGATTGTGTTATATATAAGTAATCGACCTTGCATTGGCTAAAGATAATGTTATGTATAAGTAATCAACCTTCAAGATATCTTGTTATTATTTTCTCTATCGTACACAGTGAGTTATATACCATTCTATTTCCCAAGTGTTGTTTTCTTTAAAATGTATGATTGAAAATGAACACAGGCACATATATAATTTTTGGCTTATAGACTGAATTAAACATATGATCATGATGATTTATATTGGTGCTTGGCTGTGGCCTTACACGTCACAACTTGAAAGAATGGTATTGACTAAAGTAGATAATCTTAGTTTTGTTTTTGTATCAAATTCAAATGAAATCAGAAGGAGCCTAGCATGTTCAAAACTATGTATTTGTTAATATTAAATCTGGGATGTGAAAAGTTACTAAGGTTAAGAATAAATATTTAAATAACAATCAAAAATAAAATTATAAGCGTATAAACTACTATATTCTGCAGTATCTCAAACAACCACAAACACATTTACAACAACCCCATGGATCACTTTTAGCAGTGGACAACAATAAAAGCCACAAACATTTCTACAACAACCCCCATTAATAGCCATTAGCAGTGGACAACAAGAAATACCACTTACGGTCTCTATTGTTACAACTTAATGTCAAATTTTCAAGAACACGTTCAACTCAAATAACACTTCTCACATCTCGGTCCAAGAAGCACACACGAGCAAGCATTTAATATTTAAGAATAAGCCATTTATAGTTTATTAAAGACTGCAAATGTTACTTGTTATTGTCAATATTTAGTTGGTAAAATATATGGTTAACTGTGAAGAATATTATATGTTTACCTGTATAAGCACTTGATGATTAGTTGTTATGTGTTAGCTTCATAATTAAGCTATAATGATCTGTATTTTTGTGTTATTAAAATATGAATATTAAATAAATAAATATATGATATAATTTTGCCAACTATGTGTTATATTAATATTAATTATGTGTGACTCAGTTGCAGTTGAGAATTGTTTATCTTATTAATCGCTGGGTCGTATTAATTTATTTCTGTTTTTAAATGTGATTTTATTGAAAATTTATTTTCATAAATACTGATGTTATCTTTAAAATTATTTTTATAGCTTTATAATTTCAATAATTATTTATAGAAATTTATAAAATTTAGAGAATAATATTTCGTCAATCATTTATCCCCAAATGATTTTCTGATTGTATTTAGGAGCGGGTCCAAAGTTAAATTTAAAAATGCTTTAAAAATTATGAAATTTATATTTTACTAGTTTTTAAATATTCCGAGAATTTTAAAATTTGTTTTGGTGATTTTTCGGGTTATTTTTACCCGCAAATTAGTTCATTAAATTATAAAGCGCGTAACAGAAACCAGACTCTCGAGGTACGTGTTCATTTGTTTTATACGTGGCCTGTTTTCCTTCCTCACTAGAAACGTGGCAGGAGATGGTGGTTTTAAAAAAAATAAAAGAAAAAGACACAGACGGGGCATCTCTATATCTCCCATCGATTGATCTCTCTCATCTCTGGGCTCTCTTTCTCTTTTCTCTGGTCTCATGGTGCTTCTCTGCTTCTTATGTCCTCTCGCCGCCGCTGTTGTAATAACCCCAATTTTTGGAATTTTTGAAACACGGATGAATAGTAACTTTTGCTGATGATGCTGATTAAGGAAAATTATCAGACCACACTATATAAGAGTACTGTTATGGAAATTCTAAGATCGTATTAGTATTCCATAAAGTAAATAAGTGTATGTAAAGATCGTCAAAATCCAAATTCGAACACTTTGATTTTTCCCGAAAATCCACCGGATACCGAAAGAATTGAGTATAAGGTAACATGATTAAAAGGATTTAAATTCAAGGATTATAAGAGAGGATCAAAAAAGGAATATAAAATATTGAGAAAGGTTTAGGGGAACCCAAGAAATAAGATTCCGGGTATGATCCCTCAAACAATAAACGAGATCGAAAGTTAAGCGAACCGTATAACAGATAAGCGGTCATTAGCCAAGAAATTAGGGGTTAATCAAAGAGGTTAGTAGATGATGATGTCATCACACTACAAGGAGAAGACATGTGACAATTGGATGACATAAGAATGATGACCTAAGCATTACAAAAGGAAGTGTGTTGTTGGTTGATTCTTGGCCATGCAAAAGTTACCATGGTAAATCCAAAAATTAGCCAAGCCATAAACAAAGAAACAAAACAAAAATCATCACACAAATACCTAGGCAACCAAGCAAGAACCATTTCTTCTCCCCATTTTCATCTTTGCTCTCGGCTTTCAAGGAAAAAGCAAGGAAGAAAAATCCAAAGTCCAAGCTCCACTCAAGCATAAATTCCATGGTTTGTTTTTATGGATTCTACATTTCATAACTTAGCTTTGGTATGATTTTAAGCTCTTGATTCAAATGGATTCATAGCTAATTAATTCACCAAAGATTGGGGTGAATAGTGTTTTCAAATTATAACTTTGTGTTTCTTGATTTCATTTGCAAGATCAAGGTTATATAAGGATAGATCAAGGTTCTTTGAGGCTCCCTAGTAACTTTCCACCCTCCAAGAAAGGTATAAATATTCACACCGTTTAGAAATAAGTTTGAATGTTGAAGTTTTGAGATGGTTTGGATGGATGAGTAGTAATTTGAATGATAAGCATGATTTGAGCTTAATTGTTAAGTAGTTTAGTTGAATTTGGAGATGTTATAATATTTGATTGGATTGAGATCCTTGAGCTTATTTTGACTTAAATCAGTAGCCTATAAATGGATCTGAAGTTGTTATTGATTGGTAGTTGTTTTGATGTGAATTAGTATAGAAAAAAATTGGGAATCGCTAAAGTATAGCAGTCGTAATGTCTGATTTACCTTAGACTGATTTTGTTCTTAACATCAGGACCCGTGAACTCACTGTTAGGTCTTGACCATTGCCATTATTAGATAGTTCATGTTACGAGCTTCGTTTTGATATGTGGTTCACTTGAATCCGATGTACGGTTTAGGAGAAACGACCGTTTTAAGTAACGGCGTTTCGCGAACGAACCATTACCCCTCGCCTTACTTTAAAACCTTGGTTAAGGCCCTTAAATGACTAATTGGAGTATGAAACAATTATGTAAAGTGGATTAGGCAGTTGGTAGGGTATTTGCGAAAGAATCGCCTTAAAATTCTTAATGGTCAATTTATTAAAAATGGTGGAGCCGAGGGTACTAGAACGACTTATGTGATTCGTTAAGCGTAGAAGTGACCATAAGCGAACGTTAGGGTTCAATTGGTTAAAGTCTAGTTTCTTAAGCGACCGGGGTTTAATTCCAACTTATGTTGTTGTTCATAGGTTATCGGACCCACTCTAAGCTTAATTCTATCCGGGAACACTCAGGCAAGTTTTCTACCCGTTATACTGTTGTTGTGATGTATATATGTATATGCATTATCTTGTGATAGATGCATGATGGTTAATTAGCAAATCTTGCGATATATTGGAGCATGCTGATATGGTTTATATGCATGTCTGTTTCGTAATCTTGATATCTATCTGTTGATTCCAATGCTTATAATTGCATAATACCTATGCTAGAGATAAGCAGTAGTTGCGTATACCCTTAGTATAGGGGACCCAAAGGCGAACATTTTCTAAAACCGGGAGTCGATGTTCCCGAGTATATTATATATATTTATATATATATATAGATATAGTTTTCAAAACTATTAATCGAATAAGGTTTATTCGATAACTTTATTTTTATTAATAAATATTACTTTGAATATTCATTCGAGGACTTATGACTCTGCTTATTTTATTTCATGAATATTACTTTGAATATTCATTCGAGGACTTATGACTCTGTTTATTTTATTTAATGAATATTACTTTGAATATTCATTCGAGGACTTATGACTCCGCTTATTTTATTTAATGAATATTATTTTGAATATTCATTCGAGAACTTATGACTCCGCTCATTTTATTAAATAATATTCTTTATTTTATTAAAGAATAATGTTTCGATAATCAAACTTATTTTCGATTATTCAAATAAAGATCGTACTTTTGTATAAGTATATTTTTGGTTATTTATTATTCATTTCAAGTATGAGTTTTAAAACTTCTACTTCAATTATTTTTATAAAGATTATCCTTTATGGGAATATTATTTAAATAATAATATTCAGATATTTTCTAATAAATCGGGACTGATTTATTTCATTAAATCAGCATTACTCCAAACATTCTTAAAAATGTTTTCGAGTCTTCAAAAATGATTTTAAAAGTTAGAGCGGATCCCAAAACTCATTTTTATATTTAAGATCTTCCTTTTTGAAGGGGACTTGAATACTCGCTCAAAAATCTAAGGGATCCGGCTCTGTGGTGTATTTTATATTCGCAACGAGGTTGCTGTTTTGATAAATGAATTGATTACTTACCCAACATTCGGGAAGTAAGTCCATCTAATTGAGTCGGCATAAGCGACAGGCCGGGGTACGGTCTATCAAAGTGTAAGTGGCTGGGTGGCAGTCCATCAACGCGTAAGAGGTCAGGTGGCGGTCTAGCACAAGGTCCTAATGCGGCCAGGGTGATGACCGGTGGGGGATTCATCCATCTACTAGTAGAAAAGGTTACTTATTGGTATCTTTTCCTGATCAACAATATATCGGGTTTATGCCAAAATTCTTTTCTTTCCAAATTTATTGGATATTGCAACTCTGTTCATACTTTGCATGACAGAGGTTTTCAGGAAATGTATGAGAGATATATATACGGATGTATATATATCGGGACTTAATGAAGTATCTCGTAACTTCATTTCATTCAATAATATTTCAAATATTGAATCTATTCAAGTCTTATCTTGTAGTCTCATCTGGGTGATGAACTTTTGAAACTAATTATAACTTGAACGGTGGTAGTTTAAGTAGTATTTGGAAAAGATATAAGTATATTGGAGTATCTTATAACTTCATCTTTTCAACTTATATCTAGTAAATGATTATCTAATGCATGACAAAGATTTTCAGAAAAACGTTGAGACAAGGTTAGATATATGAGATCACCTTGCAACGATATTTTATTCAGTTATAAACCGGAACTCTGTGTATATTATACATGTCATAGGATTTCAAAGATTTGAGAAGTATATATGTATATATATACTGAATATTTTGCGACTTCGTCGCGTTAAGATATCAAACTTAGTTTATTTCTTCTTGACCAAGACTTTCACGAGTACTATGAGAATGCTCATATATTGTTAATTATTATACATATTATTTCGGTGGGCTTGTTGTTCACCCTTACTTTCTTCTTTCATCACACAATAACAGATAGAAAAGATGAACAAGACCAAGCTCCCAATTCGCAAGCAGTTAGGAAACGTTCCACAGTTTTCTGGAGGCGTTGATGCCGCAGTAACTGAGGTAGGAATTACCAATAGGCTAGACTTTCAACTTTTGATGCACCAGACTTATGTATCTATATGAATTGTAATAATGGCAAGGAAATGCAAATTTATTCAGAAACCCTTTTGTGGTATAATGATTTATAATTGTGGAATAAAATGACTTGTGTTATTTTGGTATTCATCTCTGAGACTATAACTTGTGGTGTGTGTGTGTGTGTATATTATGGGGTCACAGTACGCAGCAGTTGGTTGACTGTTAAGATTAAGTATGGATAAGGGAAATGGAACTCGTGACAACCCGGATCCCCGACCCCGGATTTGGGGGTGTTACAGCTGTGATTCCGGTTCTGTTTTCCGATCACTTTCAGGTCGTCGTATAATCCTTATTCCGGTCGCTTTGATCTGAAACTTGCTGCCTTATTTCAGTTCTTGTCTTTGTATGTATATACACACGCATACGCGTGTATATTCAGTCGAGTATATTGTTGCGCTACTGTGATTGTTAATTCGAAGCTTATTTTGATAAGGTGATCCTTTATCTATTATTTTAAATTCATTCTTGAACTTTCTTTTGAGTTCTTAATGTTGCAATTATAAATACTTAAGCACGCTTACAACCTATTTGAGTAATTGTTTCAAAGAAGCATGATTCTTAATTAGTTTTGATTAGTGTAAGTAGTCAGTAAGTATGGGTATGCGATGGATATATAACCTCAGTTAGTGAACCTTGGTTAATATTCATAAGTGCACAATTTCTGATCTCATTATAATTATGGCTTAAATAAGAAGTGGATGTGATTATGGTTGATTTGGAGTTGCATATAATGAACAAAAGTGTAAATTTTGAATACCAGTAAATTTTCCCTGTTCTGGAACCGTTAGTTGCAGCTCTGGTGAATACAATTAGGATGAAATTATTCTATTTTGTTTCTAGTATATTTAGGCGCTGACCTTGCATCGTTTGAGTATACGAGTAAAAAGTTATCGCAAATTTAGAAGAGGTAGCGCAACACAGAATTTTATGTGTATCGTTGCAAGTTTGGGCAATTATTTCACTTAATTACATAATTGATTTTGATTTGATATTTTTACGAGGGACTGAACTTGTAGCTAAGATCAAATCTGGAAAGTTTCATGTTAAAAATTTTATTTTTCATTTTATTAAAATTGTTTTACTATGCTGAGCGCAATAGACTCTTTGGTTTTCAGTTTTGGCGTTCAGTTTTGGGATATAGACCTAAACATCTAATTTCTTGTTGGTTAAAGAATAAGAATTGTAAGTTTATGTTTAAAGTATACATATGTAAAAGATTGTGATCACCATATGTGTAGAATTTGAGATAAAGATAATTATATAAGGTCTGTCACTGTTATTCCTAATCAACCCAGAAAGTCCAACTTCAAACCTATGTCATAAATAGTAAATTTCATGTTATGCTGTGAATTTTGGATATGATTTAGAATTATATATCTAGTTTACTCGGGAAAAGGAATTCAGTAAATTGAATAAACTCAGCTGGAGTTATTGGCTCTGGAGCGGGGCTGGGCAGAACTGATAATATCAAGAATAAACTGTTTTGAATGATTTAGTTTGTAAATTTATCTGGACTGATTTAAAAATGTTGTAAAAGTAGGTATTTGGTCCGAATAAACTAGTATGTGGGTAGGGAATATGAATAAAGTTTAAGACTAGAAGAAGTTAAATAAGTGTTGTTTAAAAGTGTTTGTCTATAATCTCGAAACCAAGATGTGTTGATGTAAGTTAACTATCCGGTAAATAGATTTTGATTAAGTTAGTCAATAAACATAGTTGGAATGCATATAATATTTGCATTTGGTTCATGAATATAGATTGTGAAGTAATATGTATGATTACATACTAATTCAGATATGAATTATAGGATCTCAAAGGTTTAGCAAGATTCAAGACGAGTAAACATCTGTAGTAATAATCATGTAAACATCAATTAAAGTATTGCAGAGGCCAAGGTGAGTATAAATTTGAGATCTTTCCTACATGTATGTGCTAAATTATATATTTCTCTTAATCTATAGATTTGAGATGATCACCTGGAAATGGTTATATGTAGTTAACACGTTTTTTGTGTACAAAGGTTAATATGCTATATGACCTCGATCGTTATCGGTATATTACAGTATGTAAATTATATGGAATCGATCGTTTTGGGGAATCATATGTGATTAGATGATAGATGACATAAATTTCAGATCATCGGATACAGGTATTTGAATTGATAGTTGATATGTAATATACATGTCATGCATTTGCATACCGACTAAATAAAAGAGTTGTGACTGCCACTACTTTAGTATCAGAAATAAGAATTAATGGCCTAGCTAGCCATCAGCGTGAAAATAAGGGAAAGTCCTTCGAGACTATAAACAAGAAAACACTGAGACCAAGATCCTAAAAGCCTATAAACTTAATACGTGAGGTCATCGAATGATGAACCAAGATCCTAAAAGTCTATAGACCTAATACGTGAGGTCATCGAGAATGTGTATTAAAGGAAAAGCCTTGGACCAAGATCCTAACAGTCTATAGACCTAATACGTGAGGCCATCATGTGACGGACCAAGATCTTAAAAGTCTATTAGACCTAATACGTGAGGCCAAGGAAAGGAGTCCCGGGAGATGCTAAAGTCAAGTTGGTCAGTCACAACAAAGTGAAAGAAAATGGAGTCACAGGCATATGTCGCATTCATAGTAAATGATTACTTGAATTTATTGGATGATTATCTGAAATGATTATTATATGAATCATAGGTATATTTATATGATATTATGAGTTTTACGAGTTAACATGTACCTATACAAGTGTCTTTATAGAATGCGAAATACTAGATTATCACTTTAGAAATATGTAAATTTTACTAGAGTATATTATATGATGATATATATTCACTGGGTTGTGACTCATTAAAATCGCTCATGTTTTCAGGTTAAGTTGCATGGTCGGCCAACTGGATCTTCAGAGTCTCTCCTCCTCAGCATTTGCACATATATATAATATGGTTGTGTTTTTATTTCCGCTATTACTATTTAATGTTGAGTCATCATGTTGTATTGTCAAGTTGTTCACCTGATCAGTTAGGACCGATTTAACTTATTTATATTTGTAGTAGTTGTTCACCTGATCGGTTAGGACAGGTTGAACTTGTGTTTCTTTTTTAAAGTTAGATTTGTTGATTTGCTATTAAATGGATTGGGATGGATTTGGATTACAGGTGGATAGTCCGATTTACGAATACTACATGCCGAAATTTTCTAAAATTCCTCTGTATCAAAGTCTATATTATATAATAAATTCCAGTAGCTGCAAGCATGATTTGACTGCTAATTGTTATATGTATAGTGAGTTACATTTTCTAAAGTTTTCAGCTTCCGCATTACAAAATGATTTGAAAGGGTCAATATATACTCTTATTAAAAGAATATTTTTATTCAGGGTTTTATTATTCCCTAAAGTGATTTTGAGAAAATGACATGTATACAAGGATAAAATATAATTTTATTATAAGGGTGTCACAACACCACACCAGGTCATATACAGAAACAAATACATTCTGAATCCACCGGGCAATGACATGCATATATTATCAATATTTACAATTAAAACAAATACTCGTAACAAAATTGCAACCAAACCACTAATACTCATGTTCATATACACAAATAAATACATCATTTATCCATCAAACAACAATATAAATATATCGTTAACGATTACGATTGAAAAATAAAATTTAATTCACGCAATATAGAGTATGCCCGTGCAATGCATGGGCTATAAAGCTAGTTATTATGTATGTATCAAACCAATTATATATCAAATAAATTATTATGTATAATTCACTAAAATATTAAATATAAACTAATAATTTGTGGTGTTACGACCAAATTTCTGATGATGATAGAACGTCCTTCGATCGTGTGTAGCGTCGTTCAGTCGGACCTGCAAAGAGAAGAATGCGAGGGTTTGTCCCCCCGATTCACCTCCGGTATGAGAATCAGTAATCGGCCTTTCATGATTAAGATTGAACGTACAAGAGCTATGATTGTACCAAAATTGTATATGTCATTGTCGTTAAAATTGTGTATATGATTGTGTGTATATATTGGTGTATTTATCCAAACCTCGGATATAAATGTTTCGGCCGTTACGTTTAGGAGGAACATCAATGTTGAAAGGGGTTACTTTTCTTTGACTTACTAGTCCAACGGTTGGCCCATGGTTGCCTTATGGGCCTCAAAAATCGGGCCACTATAACTAACATGTCCATGTCTATTGGTCGGACTAGTGTGTGGGCGATAGACAATGTGCGTGGCCCATTTTTGGGTAGTAACCCTAAGGCCACTTGTCGTATAACGCTCAACCAAGGAGATCGAAGACAAACGGAAGCTGGGAGAGGATCTAGAACAAACCGAAGAGTGGTGTTTCCATTCAGATTTGACTATGTTGTTGACAAGGCTCGTGGCCTTTCCTGGAATCACAAGCTCTTTCTGGATGAAGTAATGGAAGATCTAGTCGCTCGTGCTGTAGAAGACGGTCCTCATGCGATTTTTTTTCGGGAGAGGATGAAAACCTTTCTGAATTTGATTTTTATTCTATCAATCTCCTGCATTCGGGCTTGTAACTTCTGCCTTCGGGCTGTTATATTTTAATGCATCTTTCATCTTTTGTCAGCATTGTTTCTGTCTTTTATTTTAGCCGCATATTTGGCTGTCATTTGCCTTAGAAAGTTCGGCTTTATTCATTCGCCATAGCGATTTTTAATAAAACGAACTGTATCTTCGGCTTTATCGCTTGCCTTAACAATTGTAATAAAATGAACCGCATCTTCGGATTTATTCATTTGCCTTAGCAATTTTAATAAAACGAATTGTATCTTCGGCTTTATGGTTTGCCTTAACAATTGTAATAAAATAAATCGCATCTTCGGCTTTATTCATTTGCCTTAACAATTTTAATAAAACAAATTGAATCTTCGGCTTTATGGGTTGCCTTAACAATTGTAATAAAATGAATCGCGTCTTCGGCTTTATGGGTTGCCTTAACAATTGTAATAAAATGAATCGCGTCTTCGGCTTTATTCATTCACCATAGCGATTTTAATAAAACGAATTGTATATTCGGCTTTATGGTTTGCCTTAACAATTATTCAATTTTCACCGCATCTTCGGCTTTCATTTCGCCTCAACAATGGTTCAATTTTGCATTGCATTTTCGGCTTTTATTTCGCCTCAACAATTTATAAGTTTTTAGCATCCATCAAAATGAATCGCATCTTCGACTTTATTCATTTGCTTTAGCAATTTTAATAAAACGAATTGTATCTTCGGCTTTATGGTTTGCCTTAACAATTGTAATAAAATGAATCGCAACTTCGACTTTATTCATTTGCCTTAGCAATTTTAATAAAACGAATTGTATCTTCGGCTTTATGGTTTGCCTTAACAATTGTAATAAAATGAATCGCATCTTCGGTTTTATTCATTTGCCTTAGCAATTTTAATAAAACGAATTGTATCTTCGGCTTTATGGTTTGCCTTAACAATTGTAATAAAATGAATCGCGTCTTCGGCTTTATTCATTCGCCATAGCGATTTTAATAAAACGAATTGTATCTTCGGCTTTATGGTTTGCCTTAACAATTATTCAATTTTCACCGCATCTTCGGCTTTCATTTCGCCTCAACAATGGTTCAATTTTGCATTGCATTTTCGGCTTTTATTTCGCCTCAACAATTTATAAGTTTTTAGCATCCATCTCTGCCCCAAGTGTTTGAAGTACTAGGGCCATTGTTCGGAAATGATGTTAGCTTTGTTTCCCCCTTTTCCGAAAGATGGGTCTTGTTTTTTAAACAGTTGCTGTAAATTCCATGATAAGTATAGGCGATACAGAGACGAAGGACCTATTATCTTCGGGTAGCCCCTAAATAGGTGTTCGTTCGCCCCCTTTTTAGAGATAATATCTTGTGTAATGTTCCATTCGAACGAAGGAATATTGGGAGGACGAAGGACTTATCTTCTTCGGGTGGCCCCTGGATAAGTGTTTCGTGCGGGAGATAAAATTTTTAAAGAGGGACGGACGAAGGATCTATCATCTTCGGGTGGCCCCTAGATAGGTTTTCGTTCGCCCTAACTAGTATAAAAATCATGTTTATCTCTAGATAATATAGATTTAATATGAAGCGACTCTATTTATGCCTTAGCATATTTCGAGGAAATTTTACGTTACTTCGGCTATTTTCGTGCCTTCATAAAATTTTCTTCCTTTACGCTGCTTCGGCTATTTTGGTGCCCTAGCGTAATTTAGGAAATTTTATATGTGTCTTCGGCCTAGCATAATTTTTGGGACCGAATAGTTCGGATTCAGAACTTCAATTTTTGACCTAGCATAATTTATTTTTATGCTTCTTCGGTCTCCATTCTATATTTTAACTATTTCACATATTCGGTATTTTACCTAGCGTAATTTTTAATATACGCATCTTCGGTGTTTACCTAAAATATTTTGTTACGCGTCTTCGGTTTTTGACCTGGCGTAATTTATTTAACTTACGCATTTTCGGTGTTTTACCTAGCAATATTTTTAATTTATGCATCTTCGGTATTTTACCTAGCTTAACTTGTAATTTACGCATCTTCGGTGTTTTACCTAGCATATTTTTAGTTTACGCGTCTTCGGTATTTGACCTAGCGTAATTTATAGTTTACGCGTCTTCGGTATTTGACCTAGCGTAATTTATTTAATTTTCATCGCATTTTCGGCTTTTATTTCGCCCCAACAATGATTCAACTTTCATCGCATCTTCGGCTTTCATTTCGCCTCAACAACGGTTCAATTTGTATTGCATCTTCGGCTTTTATTTCGCCTCAACAATGGTTCAATTTTTCATTGCATCTTCGGCTTTTATTTCGCCTCAACAATGGTTCAATTTGCATTGCATCTTCGGCTTTCGTTTTACCTCAGCAATTTTCGAGGTTTTAACATCCATCTTCGCCCCGAGTGTTTGAGGGACTAGGGCCATCGTTCGGAAAGGATGTTCAGCTTTATTTGCCCCTTTTCCGAGGGATGGGTCTTGTGTCTTAAAGACTTACTAAAAATTCCATGATAAGTATAGGCGATACAGAGATGAAGGACCTATTATCTTCGGGTAGCCCCTAAATAGGTGTTTCGTCCGGAATCAAAATCTTACAAAGGAGTGGGGGAACGGATGAACTATTTTCTTCGGGTAGCCCCTAGATAGGTATTCGTTCGCCCCCTTTCTAAAGGTAATGTCATGCGTAATATTTCCTTCGAACGAAGGAATATTGTGAGGACGAAGGACTTATCTTCTTCGGGTGGCCCCTGGATAAGTGTTTTGTTCGGGAGATAAATTTTTAAAGAGGGACGAACGAAGGATCTATCATCTTCGGGTGGCCCCTAGATAGGTGTTTCATGCCGAAGTCAAATAATACTAGGAAAGTAAGAGACGAACGATCTTATCCTCTTCGGGTGATTCCCTAGATAAGGTGTTTGTTCGTCTTTGCTAGTCTTATGCATAACTAATCTGAACATCACATGTTCAACTACGCTGCTTCGGCCAGTTCGTGCCTTCTGCCTATCATTCAAAATTGCTATCTTTGTCCCCGATTTTTTAAGGGATTGTATAGCTTCTGCTTCGGGATTTTGATTTTCAACCTAGCATAATTTATTCTTATGCTCCTTCGATTTCCATTCCACACTTTAATTATTTTATGTTTCTTCGGTTTTGACATTACCTTAGCGTAGTTTATTTGATTTGTGCATCTTCGGCTTTATTATTTGCCTTAACACAAATTATTATTTTTTCTATATATTTTTTGCCGTTTCGGAACCGCCTCCTTGGCCCCTAAGTGTTTAAGGGACTGAGCTGTTCGCCTTCGGGACTTATATCGAGTCAATTTTTTCTCGAATTTCGAATGTAACAGGTCAGTGTCTTATAGACTTATTTTCTTTCGGGGTATTTGAGTAATTATTTATCTTCTTCGGGATATCCCCCTAGATAAATATTTCATTCATTTCTTTTAGCCTTTTTATGAAGTAAGATGCTTCGTTCAGCCTTAATACTATGCATCTTCGGTGTTACCTCAGCATAGTCACAGTTTATAGCCTTATTGCGAAGTAAAATGCTTCTTTTGGCTTTAATACTCTGCATCTTATGTGTCACCTCCGCATAGTCAGATATTATAACTACCTTTTTTGCCCCAAATTTTTAAGGGAGTGAGTAACTTCTGCTTTGGGATTTCAAATAATTAGGTCGATTTGTTCTACCCAATCCCGAAGGAAAGATAATTAGTGTCTTAAATACTTATTCCGCTTCAGGGTAAATATTTCCCTTGGATAATTAAGCAAGTTCCAATATTATTTGGGATACATCCTAAATAGGTATTTTGCTAATTTGTTTGTTATTAATGTGTTAAATTCGAATGAATTTACTTAATTCAAATTAATGCACTTAAACAAAATAGCGTACTGCATCCGGAAAAAATATATTTAAAGTAATGTACTGAATCCGAGACATGTACCTTTAGTCGGATCGAGGCTAGCTTTCAAGAATTGGTTGCCTTGATCTTGTCAAACTGGGCTATATAGTCGTTAAACTTTCATTCGGCCCTTTTTTATAGATGCAGTGTATTTTCGGAATTCTAGACAACTTGACACCTCCTTACTAAAATAGCCGTAACTTTCTGTAGAAAAATCATTTTCACGAACCATTTTTTGCATAAAAAAGAAGACTCCGAGATCTTTATAATGGCATATGATTCGCTGCCCAGAAATCCCCGGATAAAAGCAGTTTATTCTGCAAAGTTTGAAATTCTGCAGCTTCTCGCAAATCTGAACAGTTTTACACCCTGTCACTAAAACAGTCGTAACTTTTTATAGAAAATTCTTTTTGATGAACGGTTTTTTGCATGAAAAACTAGGCTCTGAGATCTTTCCATCGATGTATATCTTGTTGTCCAGAAAATTTCCTAGGAATGCAGTTTATTACTTGAAGTCAGACCTTGTGCAGTTTTTTCAGATTTTCAGTTTTGCCTTTTCCTTGTTTGCACAAGTCTTGCATATTTTTGTACTGGACCAGGGCATCATTTTATTGAACTCCCAGCTAGTTGTTGTGTCATTTGTGTGGTGGTAGTCCTCATTCTTTTCATCCAATTCTCAAAGAGATACTGAAATTTTTCGAGTTATATTATTTACTCCCGAACCAATCGTGTTGTTGTGACAATTATGTGTGCTGAGAAGTCACGATTTTTTGCTCCTGACATGCTCATATCTGGCTTTTTGTTGATTCTGGAGCATCAATTTTATTCTTATAATTTAATTGTCATATTGATTCAATTTGTCAGTGTCCTGCGACCATTATGGACAGCATGAGCATAATAAGTGCCATAACCTGAAGGTTGATGGTATGTGATGGAGATCAAAAAGTGTCCCCTGAAATTCACAGTTGAGAGCATAAAATTAGAAGTATGAATTTCTAGGAAGCAAGCAAGGGAAACTCTCTGTAAAATTATATAATTTTACATCCCTTTAAGTCTAACTATCTAGGCTCTCATGTACACTCTAGTCCATAAAAGACTTAAAAATAAAGAGTGTTTTTATGATGCAATTTTAGTTGTTGCTAATTTGCACATCCTTCTTCCATGTCACATGTTTTTCATGGCATGCGTACATTATTAAGATATAAAACAAATTCAATACTAGCAGCAATAGTATTGATTTAATACACAAATGCATAAAACAATGGTCTTATTAATAATAGAATTAATAAATCCAGACATGGCCATGTAAAATTAAACCAAGGTGTGGTAAAAACATAGTATAGAATGCAGATCCTTGCTGATAATTTTAATTACCAATCTGCTTTTTTCACCTTTTTATATATAAATATGATAGATATACGTGAAATATGGATGATATCACAAACATGAAATTAATCGGATCAACGACGACTCATATTCATCTAATCGAGCCAAGCAAATAAATAATTGGATAACAAAACTTCCCTGAATGTTTTTAAACTTGGATGCCCAACTTGATGCTTGGTTCGTCAATTTGTTTTTCGCATATCAATTTCCAGGGACTTGTCTTCGAATCTGCGATTCACCAACCCTTTTATTATTTAAAAAATAAAATTGCGTAACAAAATCTTCCTCACGGGATAAACCGCGATTATATGGATTTTGGTTTAAGCTTCCTTGTACGTTCCCATAGGCGGCGCCAATATTACGATCAAATTTCTGATGATGATAGAATTTCCTTCGATCGTGTGTAGCGTCGTTTGGTCGGACCTGCAAGGAGAAAAATGCGAGGGTTTGTCCCCCCGATTCATCTTCGGTGTGAGAATCAGTAATCGGCCTTTCATGAGTAAGATTGAACGTACAAGAGCTATGATTGTACCAAAATTGTATATGTCATTGTCGTTAAAATTGTGTATATGATTGTGTGTATATATTGGTGTATTTATCCAAATCTCGGGTATAAATGTTTCGGCCGTTACATTCTAGTCCAACGGTTGGCTCCTGATTGCCTTATGCGCATTTGGCTTTTGGGCCTCATAAATCGGACCACTATAAGTAACATGTGGTATTATATTTGTAAATTTATAGAAACTTAACATAATTTAAATAGTATATATTCTTATTTATTAAATTAATTTGCTTCTGATTAATTACTGAAAGACATATTTCTCAAACAATATTAATTTTCGTTTTTAAAATACCGTTAAAAACACTTACATTTGAGGTAAATTTTATGAGATAATCTTATAAACGTAATTTTCTGAAAAATATATTAAAATGTGATTTGGTGAATTACGATAATGAAGCTTGAAATGTATGGGCGAATCCAGCATTAATTTGTCAAAGATTTTTAGCATATATACTCTGTAGAGATCTATACATAGATCTTGTTCCTCCGATCTTCATCCATTTAGTTGCTGAGTCAACTACGCAACTGCCCTCGGACAAAAAAATTTCATAAACAATTTTTTTACACTTTTTTTTCATATCCCTAGATTTCTTTACATTTCAAAATTTACCAAAAATAGTCAATCGGTCCCTCTATTTCCCCACTTTTTCTTTTTTTTCATACTACTTCTACCCCCACTATCTCCTTTTTATACATTAGAAATTAATGGGGGCCACCACTTCACCCACTTTTCTTTCTATTTTTTACTATTTTATACATATTTCTTGATCTCCGTACGAATGTGTTCTTAAAAAGCTGTGTCCACCTCCAATTTTTATTGGTGCATAAAACTAAAATATTCTCATATATATTTTTAAAATCTAATCCGTTGTGGAACACGATAAAAGTGTGCACGAATAAATCGAATGTGCAGATACATTAACTAATTTTTTATAATGAAAAGTAAAGCAACAATTGGGCCCCACAGGTAACAACAGAATGTAAAAAAAACCTGTTGCGTGAAAAAGTACATGCTCATGTTTTTTGGTGATTAATTATACATATGTATATATTATGATGGGAATTCTTGACCTTTTGAAATGGGAAAAGTGTTCAACAATTGGGGCAAGCTTTATTGGCAGTATGGTCATGTTTTCCCCACGGTATTGCTACAAAACTAGCTACTTATGTGAGAAAAAAGAGGCAGAGATAACTTTAAACAGAAGTTACAATTTTCTTTCTATGGTAATTATTTGATTATTGATGATAAATTGGAAACAGAAGAAGCCACAATAAAGCTTTTTGTTTCGCATTTTGACTTGCAATGACAATTGACACGACTAAAGAATCAAGGGTTGGAGAGCAAGGAGTGAAGTTGAACGGAAGTGTGTAGTGAGTGATATATATGCTTGAATAACATTATGCCATGGCATCTCATGAACCTTTTTGTACAAATTATTCTGCACTAGCAAATAATCTGCAGCTGTAAGGTGGCTATAAATAGCAGAGTATGAAAGAAAATTAAAAGCATGAGTAACAATATATGCAAAGAAGAGAGGTCTTACATGAAGATAAGAGTGTTTGTTTGGTAGCCAAGGATGACTTGCCTGGTCGCTGTGCTATTGGTTTAGCCTGTGTGTGAGGCCAAAGCTTGAGTTATCAGGCCGGTCTCCTTGGCTAACTTGACATGCTCTTCTTCTTCATGCTAGCCCCCCCTTCTCTTCTTCATCAACAAAATCAAGCTCTGCCGTATTCGCATACAATCTCATACTCACTATCTTGGTTCATTTTTATAAACATGTACTTGCATCCGTAACATCTATTTAGATACATTACATGCCATGGCATGGGTTCTTCATTTGTTACGTAACATATTTCAAAATTTCACGACTAGCTAACAAAAAGTTGGTGTAATAATTAGTTAACAAAAATTTGGCTGGAATAAATATTATGCTAGACTGTTGGAGTTGATTTTTGTTTTTTTGCAGTGACATGCGTGTTGTTCGGCTAGACCACCGAGTTAGAAATAGCAAGTGACTTAAGATGAACATTTTGCAATAGGCTTACAATTAGGCCCAAGACTCCTATTTTCAAAAGAGGCCACGCAATGGTCAATCAGAGATCATCTCCAATTAAAAGTTCTCTGGAATAACGATATGAAAATGCCACATACTGACTCCTCTGTCTCAGTCTTTAAATGTTTTATTATCCAAACAGAGACTTCAAATACGCGGTGTAAGTGTCCTCTTGCTTTTTAGATGATGACAAATTAGTCAGTGGAGTTGATAGTTTATCTGGAGCACCAAATCTGCTGAGTATTAACAATAATTAAAATATTAAACTCGACTCATCTTATCTATACCGACACAGAGTGTTTACTACGTGTGCTGCTCTTATGATGCCACAATTTCCAAGACAAACAAGTACGTGTCACCATCTTGTTAGGCCAATCCAACTTTCCCCATGCCTTTATAAACCCACGGCCTCAACCAGCTTAAGCACCACTGCAACTCAACTGCAAAACATCAAACACATATTTGAGCTTCTTAAATACTGCAACTCAATTTTTTTACAACTTTGAAAATGGCAAGCTACGGAGAAGGATATGGAGAACAGAAGCACCATGGAAGTGATGAATATGGCAATCCAGTTCGTCAGACAGACGAGTATGGGAACCCTGTTCAGCACACTAGTACTGGTGGAACCATGGGTGAGTATGGCACTGGTGGACTCACTGGTGCTGGTGCAACTGCCACACAAGGCATGCATGGCACTGGTGCTGCAACAGGTGCACATGGTGTTGGCTTGTCCACTGGCACTGCCACTCATGGTCAGTCCCAGCTTCACCGCTCGGGTAGCTCCAGCTCTAGCTCTGTAAGTGCCATCCATCTTACATCTCTTTAATTTTAGCCATTCAAATATTGTTTGTGTACGAACATTTGGATAAAATTTGATTATTAGATAATTTGATGACTGTGTCTGCGTACTAATTGTTGAAAATGGCAAATTTGGATTGTGTAGTCGGAGGATGATGGAATGGGAGGGAGAAGGAAGAAGGGGCTCAAGGAGAAGATAAAGGACCATTTGTCAGGTGGTCACAAGCAGGAGCAGCAGCAGACTACTACTGTAACTTCTACTCCAGTCACCGGAGGATCTTATGGTACTGAAGGTGGATATGGAGGAGAGCAGCCTCATGAGAAGAAAGGAATTATGGAGAAGATCAAGGATAAGCTGCCTGGAGGTGGTCACCATTGATTTCAGAGGCTGTTCTGCAACCATGTCATGGGCGTGACATTGGTTCTGTGTGTGTTTTCATATAATTGTAACCATGGAAATTAAATAGTGTGAACCACAGCTTTTATATATACTCTGTGGTTGGTGTGTGTTGTAAACATTGCATTTCTTTTACAATAAGCAGTAGTGGATGGTAACCGTTGCCGGGTTATCAGTTGCAGGCTGCGTGTATATTATGTATATGTGTTGTGTGAACTTTGGGGGGTTTCATATAATACTACAGATTACTGCATCTTTCGTAATGCGCTCTTCTCTAAACGGTAGTCAGATTTAGTTATTAAGCATTCACAAAAATCATTGTCAAGACACCAGACCTACTTAATTAGGCCACCTATCAACTTCTTTAAGTTGGCCTCTCAAGTCGGTCAAGTTAAAATTTTATGTACAACAACAAAAATCAAAAATAAAATAGTAGAAACACAGTCGTACTTGAGAAAATTTCAGAATATCATCTGTTTATAATACTATATTAGGGGTTCCAAAAATATAGTATTATAAACACAAGTATATGTACCATAGCCTAAACAATTTTCTCTCATCAATCCAAAATTAAAGCTAATTACTCCAACAAATAAAATACAATACAATGAGCTCAAACTCTTATTCAAATTACATCACCAAACTTTGTTATCTCAAAGTCAATACTCTTTATAATGTAGGAATCACATAAACATGCAAATTTAGAGGGAAAAACAGGATGTTAAACTCCACAGCCTCTTTGGCTATTTTGACATGCTCTTCTCCTTCATGCCATCTTAATGAAGAAGAGAATCAAGAGCATGTAAGCTGCCTTATTCACATTCGAAGTTACCGGTTATCCTAAAATTTTAACATGTTGGGAATTGAGATTACTAGAATCATACCTAATTTCAAACTGCATTTTTGTCAATTTCTTCTTGGTTTTGCTTATCATATAATTGGAAAGTTTTCATTCTTCATGCAAGGAACTAAAGATGCATGATTCATTAATCCGTAACCTTTGTTTTCTATCTCTGCTGCCGTGTTTTTTGTATAACCAGCATTTTGAGCAAAGAAATAGAATGCAAGAACTATGAACCTAAAGAAAAAGTGATCAACTGTACTTTACTTTATAAGAAAAAATTACAAGTGTATTGAACCGGATACAAGAACAACTAGTCATAATTAACAAGACAATTTATATAAATTAGTAAACACTTGGACCTGCAACTTCTCGAGATCCATTATTTGAGCCCCTCAGTTGTCTTGAGCTGGAATCCATTCAAGAGATCTTGATTGTTCAAAATGTACTCGAGTTGAAGTAAAACAATCAGGTGACTTTTAAACATTTTATGGAAACTAAACAATTTGTAAACAATTTAAAATGTTCTTGCAAAGTGTGCATATACAGAACAAGTAAAATAATTTATTTCCAAAAAAAAAGTTTAATTGTATCTTAAAATGGTTCGAAAATGTCACGTAACATGTTATGGTTAATTGATCTATCATATAATTAACATGATAGATCAACTATGCATTCATATCAATTTCGTCAATTAAAATAGTTCAAAATGACACGTCACCCTGTCACATCATTTTTGAACTATTTTTTTTACCAATTTTGGTCCTTTTGAATTTTGAATACCTAGGACTACTTTTCAGATTTTTGTGAATTAGATTCTGGGTGTGTTTGGTATTGATGTTGCAAACTGCAACAGTAGCTTTTCGCTGAAAAAGAAAAGTGTTTTTGCCTAAAACTGCTCTAAGAGAAAGTATGTCCCCCATGGTTTTAGAAAAACCTGCTTTTCAGCTGTTGCGGGAAGCAGATGTTGATTTCACCATCAAAACTTACCAAAAACATCATTATTTTTAATTTTTTGTATTAAAACATACACATATCAAAAATATTAACAAACATTAATCTGATTTTTACAAGAGCACTTTTTTATCACCACTTTTTCAAACCGTGCAGCAATTTTTAACAACAATCCCAAACAGAGCCTCTATCTAGTATATTCTAATCAACAATCAGGGTTTCAAAATAGTTTTAGTTCATGTCCATCTCCAATATTCAAAGCAAATACCAAAGTAATCACCAACAAGAAATTAGGGAATTTAGCGCGAAAGCAGCCCTAATGTGCTCCAAAAATTTGCCCAGTGTCCGAACATATATAGGTTGCACTAACATCATTGTTTTCTTGTTCAGGCTGCAAACTGTACCCCAGCTGCTAACTAATCAGTCTGCGTATTTATATGCATGCATATATATAGTTATGCTTATGCACGCTCTTTAACAATATCTTCAACAAATTTCCCCAGAGAAGTCATAAAGATGACCCATTTTCCGCCATAGCCACCCTACTCAATTCCTACATCTTGTTATCCTTGCTTCTCCTTCATGTCAGTCCCCTTCTATTCTTATTAAAGAAAATTAAGGTCACGTAAGCTGCCTCACATACATATGCATATTGTTGGAAAACCTTAGATAAAAAAAGAAGACACCTATATTTTTTTTTGGAGAGAACTTGTACTGCTATATTTCTTGTTTTTCTTTTCTTTTTCCACGTACCATTTCATCTTGATACTTCACTAAATATATATGGAGAAATTTTTAATGCCATTTGAAATCACAGATAAATACTTAATATATATATATATATATAAATATATGTATTTTTATAAGAGTTTCACAAGCCATAGAACATATAGCTCTGATGCCTCCTTCATTTTTATTCTTGCTTCTCTTTTTCTAAAACTCAAGGTAAACTAGCCATTATATAGGCTTTACAAACATATTAAAACTAACTATTACTAAAACTAACCACTACTAATTAATGGGTAAATTACATGTCCATAATTTACTCCATAACTCCACTACTCCACTACCCCACTACTAAACAATTCTAAATTAATATTTTTCTCTAATAATTAATCTATTGCTAAATATCTAATAATTAAATAAACAAATAATTAATAACTAAATTTAAGATTATTCCAACACATATGTATTATTGAACTCTTTTATAATATATATAGTTTAGTTTGTAATTTTATACTCCTACATTACATGGGTACTTGATGCTATATGTTACATAATTTAATGGTCTGCATATAGGATTTAAACTAATGTAAAGCACTTGTAAAGATTGCAAGCTTACTGTTATTTCTGGAAATGAAGATTACAAAAACTGAAGGATGACTCAGACACTGCAACAACTCGAAGTTTAACTCCTACTGTGAAAGCTATAAACCAGGAACTACTTCCTAGTTTATCTCCACGACTTCTAAACCAACTACAATTCCTAAAGATCAGATCAGGTCTTAGTGTATACATCACGTAAAAACACCAGACTTATTTAAATAAATAAATACATAAACAACTAATTATGTTTAGATTAAATAATAATCCAACAAACACCCCCTTAATCTAAACATAATTCAGCTCCTTAACACCCAGAAGTTTACGCATCCGCTCGAACTTAGCTACTAATAAAGCCTTGACATCTGCTCGCTGTTGCTCGGTACTCACATGCTTGATAACGATTGACCCATTTTCAACACATTCTCTAATGAAATGATAACGCACATCTATATGTTTACTACGTCTATGAAAAACTGGATTCCTGACCAAGTCTATAGCACTTTTGTTGTCAATGTAAATGACCACAGGACCTCCCTTCACATCTGTTATCTGACTTAATATCTTGCTCAACCAGATTCCTTGACATGCTGCTGCGGTGGCTGCCATGAATTCAGCTTCACACGATGACAGAGCTACACACCTTTATTTCTGTGATACCCAAGTGATCAAACTTTCATCTAAATAAAATGCCATTCCACCTGTACTCTTCCCATCCACGATGTCTCCTGCTAGATCACTATCCGAGAACCCTGACAGCAAGTAATTCCCACGACCTTTAGAATATATTAGACCATAATTAAGTGTGCCTTTAATGTACCTCAGGATTCGCTTAACAGCAGCGTGATGAAGGATAGTAGGTCGTTCCATGAATCGACTAGCAACACCAACCGCGTATGCGATATCTGGACATGTATGCACCAGATATCGAAGGCCACCAATGACACTTTTAAATTATGTGGAATTCACAGCTTTGCCCTGCTCATCCTTATGCAGTTGTAGCTTTGGTTCCATGGGGAACTTTACTGGATTGCAATCTGACATTCCTGCTTTCTCTAATACCTTCTTAGCATAGGCTGTTTGTTTAAGCTCGATAAAACTTTCCCATGAACAACTTCGATCCCGAGATAGTAAGATAGCTTACCCAAATTTGACATGTCAAACTCCCTGCTCATTTGAGACTTACAATGATATTCTTCACACTTGTCCCCGTGATAATCAGGTCATCAACATAAACCCCCACTATCAATGATTCTCCTCCTTCCCTTTTAACGTAAACTGCATGCTCCAGTGGGCATTTTATAAAACCAAGTTTTTCAAGACACTTGTTAAGCTGTGTGTACCACGCCCGAGGTGCCTGTCGAAGGCCATAGAGCGCCTTAAACAATCTGTAAACATTCCTCTTTTCTCCCTCTTTCACGTACCCTTTCGGTTGATTAACATAAATCTCTTCATACAGTTGGCCATTGAGGAAAGCTGACTTTACGTCCAATTGATGGACTTCCCACTCGTTCTTCGCTGTAGGAGTCGAACTGTTTCCATCCTTGTCACAGGGGTGAAAACCTCTTCAAAATCAACACCAAATTTCTGCACATAACCCTTGGCGACCGAGCGTGCTTTGTGTTTCAGTATTTCTCCATTTGTATCACGTTTAACTTTATAGACCCACTTCAAATCGATTGCACGGTGTCCTGCGGGAAGATCTGTTAATTCTCAGGTCTTGTTTCTCTCAATAGCATCAATCTCGCAGTCCATAGCTACCTTCCAAGCTCTTTCTTTTATTGCTAGACTGTAACACACGGGTTCATCAACACACTCCATGAGAAGCTCGACATCAATTTCCTCTGTCACAACGTATATGACACTGATTGACCTGGATTTTTGTGGAGGCTCGCTCCCATCGTAATTATCAATTGGTACTGATTCACTCTCCTGTGATTTCAAGGACTGTGGTGAACTTAGACTCGTTGCACTCGACGAGCTTGGTGAGAGAGATTGTGGTGTTGACTGATTTTCTTCCCCATCATATTGTTCATCATCTGTAGATACATGAGAGCCTTCATCTGTATCCTCCATTTCGAACTGAGTTCCAGTAACTATGAACGTGGATGTACCCTGTGCATTTTCAAAACATGGTTTCCACATCCAAGCCTCTCCTTCTTCGAAGACAACGTCCCTACTCACATGTATTG
This sequence comes from Apium graveolens, assembly GCF_009905375.1. NCBI lineage: Eukaryota > Viridiplantae > Streptophyta > Magnoliopsida > Apiales > Apiaceae > Apium > Apium graveolens. The sequence continues at coordinate 15,402,276 of NC_133650.1, read as the reverse complement.
TCTTCGACTCAGGATCATACAACCTGTAGGCTTTTGTTCCCGATTCCCTTCCGAGATGGACCACCCGTTTGCACCTGTCATCCAGCTTTTTTACATGCACATTAGGAATTTTCATGTGGGCTATGCATCCAAACACCTTCAAGTACTCCCATTGTGGTTTTTGTTTGGACCATCCTTCATACGGAGTTTTTCCTGACACTGCACGAGTGGGCAACCTGTTCAATAAGTAGACAGCATACCTCATTGCTTCTCCCCACATGTATGATGACAGTCCTCTTTCCTTCAGCAAGCTCCTGCCCATGGCTACAACAGTTCTATTGCGACGTTCCACCACACCATTCTGCTGTGGTGAGTATGGTGTGGTGTAATGTCTAATAATTCCCAACTCAGCACAGTAAGAAGTGAAATACTTGGAACAAAACTCACCCCCTCTATCTGTTCTTAACACTTTTATAACTTGCTTGGATTCCTTTTCTACTTGAGCCTTAAATATTTTAAAACATGCAAATGCCTCGTCCTTGCTCTTAAGCATATATATCCACATAGCACGACTATAGTCATCAACAAATAGAAGAAAATATTTATTACCAGATAGAGTCGGAGGTGATATCGGGCCACAAATATCAGCATGCACCGGTTCCAGTCGCTCCTTAGCACAAAAATTGGTTTGAGTTGGAAATAGATGCCTTGTTTACTTTGACATTAGACATCCCTTGCACACCCTTTTTGGCGAGATAAGCTCAGGTATTCCACAAACCATTTTATTTCGTGACATGAGTGTCATCGCTTGAAAATTGACATGGCCCAATCTGGAGTGCCACAGCCACGATATCTCATCTGTCTTTGCGAGTAAACACATGTCTCTGGTTTCATGGACAGTCACCTTGTACAGTCTGTTTTCAGACCGTTTAACCTTCATAATCAGCTGATTTGTACTGTCATGTACCCACAGGAACTCGCCATCGATCATCTCCCTGCTACCTCCTTCTGCCAGTTGCCCCAAGCTGATTATGTTGTTGCATAAACTGGGAATGAAATACACTTCTTTGAGTATTTCAGACCGTTTAACCTTCATAATCAGCTGATTTGTACTGTCATGTACCCACAGGAACTCGCCATCGATCATCACCATGCTACCTGCTTCTGCCAGTTGCCCCAAGCTGATTATGTTGTTGCATAAACTGGGAACGAAATACACTTCTTTGAGTATGCATTCCTTCCCATCGTTCGTTACAAAATTTACAGAACCTCTGCCCTGTATTTGTACTGTTGAACCATCCCCAAATCTGACCTTTCCAGTCACACCATTATCTATTTCCCTAAACATTGAGCGCTGGCCTGACATGTGATTGCTAGCGCCATTGTCGAGGTACCACACACTCGACTTGATACCCTCACTATTCTCTGTGTTACACAATTTTGGTGTCACTCCTTTTTCGTTTAACAAGACCACATCTCTGATGTTCTTGCACTCAGCAAGTAGAAGTGTGGGTTTATCATCCGTGACTTGTGCTAGGTTCACCTCGTTCCTTGGTGCAGCGTCCCGTTTAGGCTTTCGACACTCTGCTGCGTAGTGCCCATATGCACTACAATTAAAACAACGTATTTTGCTCCTGTCTCGCCCACCTCGTACAAAGCCTCTGCCACCAGCATCGCCTTGATTGCGAGTGCCCCCTCTACTTCGTCTTAGCCACTCTTCCCGTGTGAGAAGTAGCTGCCCTTCTTTACTTTCTCTTTTAGTCCATTCTTCCTTTGTGAGGAGAAGCTGCTGTTCACCTCGATTCTCAACTTGCCCACGTAGTCGTTCTTCATGTGCCTTAAGAGAGCCAATGGTTTCCTCCACGGACATTGTCTCCACATCACCAAATTGTTCTATGGTGGATGCTATCTGCAGAAACTTTGCAGGTACAGCCCGAAGGATCTTCTTCACCACATATGCTTCTTCAATTTGTTCCCCCAACGCTCGGATATTTGTCACCAAGCCATTCAATTTCATGCAGAAATCATCCAGTTGTTCAGTCTCTTTCATAGAAAGAGATTCAAACTCTGTTTTAAGAGTTTGTACATTTGCCTTCTTTACCTTGTCAGCTCCCAGGTGTACTGTCTTTATCGCCTCCCATGCACTTTTTGATGTGTTTTTATCAGCGATTGACAGCAACAATTCTTCCGGAATTCCTTGATAGATGATAGCCATCGCTCTTTTGTCCACCTTGTCTTCAATAGCAGCCTTAGAATCCTTTGGTTTAATTGCCTCCCACACGCTGTGTGCTTGCATAAATACTTTCATTTTCATAGCCCACGTCGTGTAGTTAGTTTTTGACAACAATGGATAGCTCAATCCAAATGAACTCTCCTTGGTCTTTGCAGCCTCCATCGTCGAGCAGTGTTGGGTCTGTTGAACGTAAGGCTCTGATACCAGATATAGGATTTAAACTAATGTAAAGCACTTGTAAAGATTGCAAGCTTACTGTTATTTCTGGAAATGAAGATTACAAAAACTGAAGGATGACTCAGACACTGCAACAACTCGAAGTTTAACTCCTACTGTGAAAGCTATAAACCAGGAACTACTTCCTAGTTTATCTCCACGACTTCTAAACCAACTACAATTCCTAAAGATCAGATCAGGTCTTAGTGTATACATCACGTAAAAACACCAGACTTATTTAAATAAATAAATACATAAACAACTAATTATGTTTAGATTAAATAATAATCCAACATGCAGATGTTCTTTCAAATTCTGAGACACAATTTTCACCCACATTTTGTGACTAGCCTGATTCATTTTTATAAAGATGTACTTGCGTTCGTAACAGAGATATAGATTTCGTAACGTAGATGTAGAATCGTACCATAGCTATGGATACGCACGTAACTATGTTATAGTTACATACATAGATATTAAGATCAAGTCTTTCCGCGGAATGTATTCATATATTAAGATTTTTGTTCACTCGAATGAACATTAATATTGGACTCTTGGAGCTCACAGGTTTTTTTGTAAGTCACATGTCTATGTAGCAACTAGTGAGCGATTTGATGACATTATTATGGCAGTAAAGTTTCAGTACCTAAGCTTAGCCCACCAGGCAAGACTAAACTTAATGATGTCCAAAAATAATCATATACCTGGCTTACAATTGGGCCTAAGACCATTAAAAGTAGGCTTTCAGTTTCAAAAGAGACCACGCAATGGGTCAGCCTGGTTGAACAGAGATCATCTTCAAATGAAATTCATCTAGAATGAGGAAATGAAAATGCCACATACCGACTCATGTGTCTCAGTCTTTAAATGTTTATTATCTGAACTCAGGCTTCAAATACGCGGTGAAGTGTCCTCTTACTTTTTAGATGTTGACAAATTAGTCAGTGGAGTTGATAGGGTTTATACGTAGCACCAAATCTGCTGAGTAATAACAATATCATTAAATATTAAACTCGAATCATCTTATCTTTACCGACAGAGTGTTTACTACGTGTGCTGCTCTTATGGTGCCACAATTTCCAAGACAAACACGTGTCACCATCTTGTTAGGCCAATCCAACTTTCCCCATGCCTTTATAAACCCACGTCCCCAACCAGCTTAAGCACCACTGCAACTCAACTGCCAAATATCAAGCAATCACTTCTAATACTTATCGAGCTTCTTGTATATTGTTAACTAGAACTTTGAAAATGGCAAGCTATGGAGAAGGATATGGAGGACAGAAGCACCAAGGAAGTGATGAATATGGGAACCCAGTTCGTCAGACAGACGAGTATGGGAACCCTGTTCAGCACACTAGTACTGGTGGAACCATGGGTGAGTATGGCACTGGTGGACTCACTGGTGCTGGTGCAACTGCCACACAAGGCATGCATGGCACTGGTGCTGCAACAGGTGCACATGGTGTTGGCTTGTCCACTGGCACTGCCACTCATGGTCAGTCCCAGCTTCACCGCTCGGGTAGCTCCAGCTCTAGCTCTGTAAGTGCCATCCATCTTACATCTCTTTAATCTTAGCCATTCAAATATTGTTTGTGTACGAACATTTGGATAAAATTTGATTATTAGATAATTTGATGACTGTGTCTGTGTACTAATTGTTGAAAAATGGCAATTTTGGATTGTGTAGTCGGAGGATGATGGAATGGGAGGGAGAAGGAAGAAGGGGCTCAAGGACAAGATAAAGGACCATTTGCCAGGTGGCCACAAGCAGGAGCAGCAGCAGACTACTACTGTAACTTCTACTCCAGTCACCGGAGGATCTTATGGTACTGAAGGAGGATATGGAGAGCAGCCTCACGAGAAGAAAGGAATTATGGAGAAGATCAAGGATAAGCTGCCCGGCGGTGGTCACCACTGATTTCAGAGGCTGTTCTGCAATCATGTCATGGCCGTGACATTGGTTCTGTGTGTGTTTTCATATATATAATTGTAACCACAGCTTTTATACTATGTGGTCAGTATGTTGTGAACATTGTGTTTCTTTTACAATAAGCAGCACTGGTTGGTAACCCTTGTCAGGTTATCAGTTGCAGGCTGCGTCTGTGTATATCTGTTGTGTGTGAACCTGTGAGGTTTCGTATAATACAAATTATGAGCGTTTTGTATTACGATTGTGTTTTTTTAGTAATATGATTGTCTTGACTTACATAGCAAACTATCGCCACTGCAACCCTGAAAAGAATTGAAACATATATCTTCTGTATTACGCTCTTTGCTGAACGAAGTCATATTTAGTTACCAAGCATTTAACAGAAAATAAGCAATCACAGAAAATCACCGGCGTACTTGAGAAGTTTTCAGACTACAATTCTATCATTTACGGGATTCCAGATAAACACTATTTTCAAAAAAGAAACAAATATGTTCCTAAAATACTTTACTATTAGGATCTAGGAACATGAAAGATTACGATATGCTCCTTGCTAGTATCAGTATATATACCGCCTGAAAATACAACAAACTGTCAGGAGAAATCGAACCTGCAACTGAATACTAAACAAGTTTAGTAATTTAGCAAAAAAAAAAACAACAAACGTCATATAGGTAGTCAATTTATAAGTCAAAATGTTATATTGGCAAAAGTAGATTCAACTTCACAAGATAGGTCCATCATTCATTGGTGAACAGGGACAGCAAACCTCCAGTCCTCCGTGAACATTAAGCTACTTTCCCTACCTAATCTCCTTTTTGTATGCGGGAAGTATACAGTTCTTCCGTACTGGTATCCTCTCTGGGAATTAACACTCATGTTTTCCAAGTTAACTTCTGTTTAGCGCTATTACCTTCTGTTACAAGGAAGACTGAAGCCGATAACCGAGGATCATCACCATCATTATAAAACAGCAAGTTGTGGCGTCTGGGCCAATTAGGCATACACTAAAAAGAGAAGAGCTTGATTTCCTGTACTCAATTTCTCGCCAAAGCCTATCCTTAACCCGTGGCATCGCCATACTGTCAGTGTCACTCTTGTGGACAGGATCACAAGATCACCTTTGCAATGGCACATCAGATGCTATCAATATTTAATAGTTTAACCTAGTTGAATGGATAGGTTGATCAAAACTGCTACTCATGTTACAATTAAACATCAATGCAACAAAACATAAATAAACAGTGGTACATTTTCATCCTCGGATATATGCAAGGACTCTGCAGCCAAGTGTTGTTCCTATATACACAATCTAATAGTCATTTAAAATCGGAGGCCGATGGGAGGGACGCTAAAAACATGAGATGTAACATGACTGTGTTTCCTGAAGCAGATCTAATAACTCGTGACTACAGAAGAACATATCCCAAGCTTCGCGAGGGAAAACATTTCACCAATAAACAATAACTTCCAGAGATCTCCATTGTACAGTACCTTAAGAGCATGCCTTTGTCAGTTTTACTGATTTTTTGAGTGATGCAAAACCTCCTTTAAAACAGAAGCAATCCTATGTGACATGTGCCTTTCCAAGAACATTTCTTTTACTCTTTCATAACCCTTTTTCCCCATCGTCAGTCGCCTTTCAACATGAGTTGCAAGTTTGACTATATTTTTCGCCAGAGGAGTTACACCTTCTTTCCCAGCAGGATGCAGCAAACCTGTTGATCCATTTACGACAATTTCTGTAGTTCCCCCTGCTGCTGTACCCTGGCATAAATGTTAGGTAACAATAATAAGGATGTAAACATACAATTTAATTAGAATGGACAAAAAACTTGCAACTACAGCACCGATGGCTAGTTGGTACCGTGTCAACACAGTGTAATGATTTACCAGTACAGGTAGCTGGAAGGCCATGGCTTCAATGCTTATCCTCCCAAAGCACTCCCCACGACCCTAAGCATGTTACAGAGACAAGTTAGTGTAATTATCAGAAACTGTCATGAAAAACTAATGTACACATGCAGAGGCACAGTACATTGAATGGAGTTTAAACCAAAAACCAATAATTGTTTATATCCTACGAATATAAGTCACCCCTGGCCCTGGTCATCTGTACAACACTTCCTTCCTTTTCTATCATCCTTGTCAAGTTACACCCCGAGTCCCAAATATCCTTTTTCTTCTTGTTTACGTGCTTCTCAAATAATTAGAAAACGTTATGCTTTGATATTCAATTTTCCTTTATATAAGTTTTAGATGGAAAAGTTGCAATATTAAGATGATACCCAAAGAACTAGGGAAGAAAAAGGAAGAAAATAATCAACTGAATATAAAAATTGTACACAATGGTGAAAGAAAATAACAGATGCCACAGAACAAATGTACAAACACTGCACTACAAGTGTGGACAAGGGACCAAATACCTGGGAGTTCTGCACAAGTACGTCAACCGCTGCTAGATAAGGGGCTACTGTCAGAGTTTTGTTTACAAAATGAACCCGATGTTGTATTTTCTTTAATAATACAAAATTACGCAGCTCTGTCTCAAACTTGGTCTGAACAGTCATGTCACTGCCTACAATAACTGCATGTATTGATGGCACTTGTAACTTCTGTTCTTGAATTAATCTCAAACTCTCGTCAAATGCACGCAAGAATAAGTCTTGACCCTTTCCACGGGAAACACCTACATTTTTCACCATTAGTATGTGTAGTCATACTCACACAAAGCTTTGATGTACATATCTCGAGATATGGGCAAACTTTTTTTTTCCTTTAATATTACAATTTGATAGGCAAGACTAATTCTTTGTACTTTTGTCAAGTGATATTCTAATAGTGAGTGACATTTGGAACTACAAATACAGTTGAACATAAACTATATTTGTTTGACTACAATTGCAGTTACGTATTCCATGTTTAAAATCCTAAAGAATATTAATATTATACAATAAGAGTTCCCTTTGTTTCTCCATTTTTTCCGTTATATTTCATTTACCGTGCCTGTGATATGTTAATATACAGTTAGGACATGCATTTACTCAAATTTTTATATTTACTCTCTGAAAACTACCTAAATTTAGGTAAAGATTCCTTCTTGACTTGTGCATTAATTAAAAAATAACTATATACACATCACATATAATTTTAAAATGTTCAAGTGCAATTTTTTTTGTAAAGCAAAAGAAAGCATACTATTAATATGTGCAAAAAGTATATCTTCATTTCGCACTCCAAGGGCTTCCCGGACATGCTCCCGCAAAATCCTTTTTGCCACTCTATCTTCAGCAACTTCCATAAGTTCATTACTGTTTCCAAGGTGGACAACATACGTCTTTGGCATCTTAATCCTACATAGGAAAGAATAATAACATTAATTGATAATCAAAAGTAGCAGATGTTGATGATATCAGACTGCAACATCTTGACATTTAACTCATGGTTTCCGTTGAACTGTGTATTCCTGAGTAAACACACCATTTATGTATTTAGATCCATAAGTGACCGTTGGAGGGTTAAGCTTTAACATCTCTATATGATTGCAATAATGAAGTTTCTTTTAGCTAGTAGTACAACCAAGCAATCATGTTTGATTGCATGAGTCGAGAACTACGGAAACTAATATTGTTGGTAAAAATTCTTAAATACCTTAAACGCTCTTGTGTCCTGTTCTTCCAGTATTCTGCTGTTACATGTGAATCAATCATAGCACCAGCAACCAAAGGAAGATGCTTTACATAATCCAAATTGAAATAATGTCCACGCATTTCATGGATCCACCATAACACTTTTGGGAGAACACGAGGAACATTTTCCTTAAGAACAGCATCCAGCCACTTCCCAGCAACAGCAGTGTTTAGAATAACCATATCAGCTTTTAATGCCACCTTTACAGCTTCCTGACTTTTTGCAGAGACGACCTTACAAGATATAAGTTATTATCACAAAATGGGTGAAATAAGAGAGGAAGTTGCTCTAAATAATATATCACCGCCAGAAAGCAGCATATATTTCTTATAAGGCTAGAGCCACATATCATAATCACTCTTATTATTTTTACAGTAATTACGAGATTGGTATTCTAAAGAGGAACTGCAGGCAAAACATTGCAAACTAATATCAGTTAAAGGTTATAAGAAGAAATATGGAATCTCCTGATGTGAGAGTTGCATGCAACTTTTTGTAGTTTATTCCAACAAATGAGTTTGTAAAACTTAACTAAATTCTGTAATGCCATAAAACCAGAAATTAATATGATTCACATAGAGGAAAAAAAATATGCTAAACTGCCCTTAAGATGCAAGCATAGCGAAATATTGTTAAAAGTAATATATATAAACCTGCACTCCTCGATCGAGCATTTTGTTCTCCAAAGCGTATGTCACCTGATCTGCTCCTGTTGGCTTCTGGTTTGTTATCCAACAAACCTCGGAGCCGGCACCTCTCAAGAGAAAAGCCAGTTCCATAAGCAATAATGGTCCACCTGAAGCATATAAGTATGTTACCTTAAGATTGCAACATTCTGTGTTTAAATAGAATGAAGTATTTTTTGTAACTTGAAAGACATTAAGCAAAGTATAAAATAAAGCCTTATGATACATATTTGTGTGTAGCCTCAAATGAAAACTGAATCGTAATATAAACTAAAATCTCATCACAACTACACATAATGTATAGTTCAATGGCTGAACTAGTTTGAATTAATTAGTCTGTGACCAGTAATGCGTATTAGAGTTTAGAACGGTAATTGATACTGGCAATTTGTATCATTTCGACTGCATTTTGTATCTGGTTTAGGCCTAGCGACAGTTTTCTGCATTCTGTATCAGGTTTAGGCCTAACGACAGTTTTCTGCATTTTGTATCAGTTTTAGGCCTAACAACAGTTTTCACTGGAGCATGACTCTTAACATATATAAGCTAATTTACAAATTAAAAAAATTATTGTTTAAATATGCTTGCACATAAAACCTTAATTTATAATTTAGGAAAAAAGAAACCTTAATCTGTAGAAATATACACCTTTTTTCATAATCATGGTAGGCATCCCAAAGTGCACTTCAAGTTCATATTCTTCAATAAGCTAAAATCAAGGTTTAAAGTGCATTACTTTAAACATTGAGGACGTGTGCAAGATCCCTTTAGTATATATAATTTGTACACACTTCAGAAATAACAAAAAATTTAAAAAACTAACACGAACAAGTTTGATCATTTTCAGCGAATAATTATAACACATTGTCACTAGGTATCATAATCCTACGGAAATGAACTCTGAAGATCAATCGAAGTTTAGTCGATTCGATAACACAAGGACGAACATGACTTCCAAACAAAGTTTGAACGTTCTCAATTAATGTTTGGATAAAAATATTTTCCGGTCAAATGCTTGCTCTATTTCGTCGTTTTTAGGCTTATTGAGTTTTTACTTAATTTCGGAACTATATTTCCATTTCCATATAGTTCCGAAATTAAGTAAAAACTCGTTTTTAGGCTTATTGAGTTTTTACTTAATTTCGGAACTATATGGAAATGGAAATATAGTTCCGAAATTAAGTAAAAACTCAATAAGCCTAAAAACGACGAAATAGAGCAAGCATTTGAACCTAAGGGCAAACAATCACATATCGAGTAACCATTACATAGCAATCAATTAATGTGGAATTCAAATTAAACAAATAAATAAACAAAAATACATAAAAATTAAAATCGAAGAATGAATAGGGGAAATAAGCAAACCAGAGAGAGAAAGCTCGTGAGAAACTAAGAGAACGAGTTTAGACTTAATGAAACTGAGTGGATTGAGAGCAGGACCGAGTGGAGCAACCGAGTTGAATCGCTGGTCGACTTGAAGCTGAGAACACTGAGTCGAGGAATCGAAAGCAGCTCGAATAATAAACGCAAACGCAGCAATTAGAGATAAGAGTATAAACAAGCGTAATAGCCATCGTTTGTGTAGGATTGAAGAGAGGGAGTAAGATGAAGATGATTGCTTCGCCATTTAATTAATTAATTAAATGTCGAACAATGAAGAAACAATCAGTGTGTGTATCATCTAGTTAGTGTGTATAAACTGAGGCTGGATCTATCTTCTCTCGTCAATGCGCATGCTCGCAGATCGCCTCACCTGCTGTGTTGTCGTCTTGGGGTCTGTTATGTTTTTATGACGTAAAATGTAATTTGATGATTGGGGTTGAAATTGGTAAAAACTAAAAACTATAACAAATATATTTGATATTAAATATTAGGGAATTTATTAAAAACTTTGTTTTTTAGATTTTTTTGCAATATTATCATCATTTAAAATATTTGTAAAAATATCTTTTGCTGCCAAAATTAATTTAGTGCAGCTCTTCTTTCAATTTTCAGGAAAATATTTAAATTATGTTTTTGGTTAATTTCATATTACATTTTAGATTGTATTTGATTTAAGCGGTGCAATTTGTTAAATAACATATTTTGTAATAAATAATTATTTGAATTACTAATTTTGAAGTTGCAATTGTGGTCGATTATGATTTATTTTAGTTGCAAAGTTGCGTAGAGTATTTTCATAATTGTTTTCCAAAATATGGTATTTTTGCAAAAACTTTTAAAAAGATGAGGTATTTTTACAAAAATGTTTCAATATATGGATATTTTTAAGAAAATCCCTAAATACTTATTCATTTATAATGCAAAATAATTATATTTTGAAAAAAATTGATATTTCAATACTCTCTTTGTCCCGCTCAATTCTTTATATACTTTTTAATCATGCTTAATATGTATTTTAAGTCTATTATAAAGTATAGTTCTATAATTAATTTTTAAAATTTTCATTTTCTGTATAAAAATTTAAATATTTCATTTTTATTCAAAATAAAAAAATTAAAATTATTTAGAAAAACCATACTTTATAATAATCTTAAAATGCGTGTTGATCCAGTCCCCCGCTATAAAGAACCTGGAAGGACGGAATGATTATTAATTTTATATAAGAGTAAATTGTATTCCAATCCCTTTTTACCGTCAAATACTATTACCTTTACTAATTGTAATATTTTTAAAAAGTTAACATTCTTGTAATATTTTGTAGTAAATTTTTATGATTTATTTTGTTATCGGAAAAAAATTAAAAATTTCAGAATTCTTTTTTTAGTTTTTAATTTAGTGTATGTTTTATCTAATTCTCGATTCGTTATAATTCTATTCCTGATGATCGTTTCGGTTCGTTATCTACAACTTTCTTTTTTCGTAATTTTTCAAGAATCATTCTAAAGGCAAAAAAAATAAATAAAAGTATAATATTTTTTTAAAAAAAATTAAAACCGTACAATTCTTACAATTGAGGGTTAAAAATGTAGAAAATTCATTTAACAATTTAGATGAAATTCGTGTTGAACTTTATAGGTCAAAACGTAATTAAATATTGTTAATTTATTGGGCTTACTGCCAAAAAAACCAACAATCTTTTTGGTAGTTTGCAAAAATAACCAATATAATTTTTATTTGACAAGTTTAACCAATGAACTTTGTATAATTATGCGAAAAAATGATTATAAAAGTAATCATGGTTAACAAAGGCTACGTGGCACCCCCAACTTAGTCCATGTGGCAGGCATAAATCTATACTATATTATAATAGACGGAACATTAAAAGTTTGGTAGTCGGTTGGTCGGTACTTCCTGAAATTACTTAATTACCCTTAATCAATTATTTTATATCTAATTGGTCAGTTAGTCGATTGGTCAATTTCAATTCTTATTGATATTGGAGTTAACTTCCTATATCAATTTAAATTCTATTTCATATTCAACTCTATATTATTATTAATTGATATTAAAGTCAACTTCTTCTACCAATTTTAAATTCTAATTCATATTTAGCTATATATTATTCTAGTTGATATTTTGGACTAAAATAAATTTAAGCAAACTAAATATAATTAGTTGAATTTAGTTGATATAATGTGCATTGGGTTAAGAAAAAATAATAAATACTACTGATCTGTCTAAAAAATTATACTATTAAACTAGGATAAACAAAATAATACATATTAGTCATCCAAGATAATGAAAATATAATTCAACTAACTAAAATAAAATCATATATATTAATTATTCGGTATAAAACAAAATTATTTCAGTTGTAACTAAATAAATCATATATAAATAGACTAAATCATATATAAAGGACCCGTGACATGCTTTGGACCCGTGACATATAAAGCATGTCACGGGTCCTTTATTTTAGTTGTAACTAAGGCTCTATTTGGGAGTGCTATTGAAAACTGTTGGGCTGTGAGAAAAAGTGCTGGTAGAAAAAGTGTTGTTAGAAAAATTAGATGACTGTTTGGTATTTTTTTTAATTTATGCATATTTTGAGATATAATGTATAAAAATAATATTTTTGAGAAGGTTTGAGGGTGAAACTGATAGCTACTTTCTGCAAAAGCTGAAAACAGCTTTTTCCAAAAGCATGGGGGGACATACTTCTGCTAACATCAATTTTTAGACCAAAAGCACTTTTCCAGACAGCAGCTTTTAGAATTTACCAAACACCATTCTGACAGTTTTTCGGCAAAAAGCTGATGTAACTGTTTGTAACAGAAATACCAAACGAGGCCTAAATAGACTAAATTTTTTATATTATCTCAAGAAGGACCCGAGTTCTTTAAATTTCTAGAACTCAGATTTGTAGCACAACTAAGATCAAGTGAGTTTTGATAATTGTTTCTCTATGTTTTTACAGTTAATTAATTATCACTGCAAAATACTTTAAGCTGTTAAGTTCAAGGAAGTCTAAACACTTAATTTGATTTTCTTGAAAACAATACAAAAAGTTTTTAAGTAAAAATCAATAATCACACATTCACCCCCTATGTGCATTTAACACATAACAAGTGGTATTAGAACAAAATCTGAAAGCAAACAGATTAGATCTTAGAAGTATGAATGCACAAAAGTTTAGCAGTATCAAGATACATATCTTTGACAAAGAAAACTACACTCTATGGAAGAAGAAGTTGATGTTGTTCATTAGGATGGCTCATCCACTGTAACTTGAGATTCTCAAGCATTGACCCTTCATTCCTCTGGTGAGGGTACCTGAAGCAACTCAAGATGATGTTGTTATTCCAGCTCATTATATTCCAAAAGATCCATCTACATACATCGATTCAAAGAAAGAGAAGGTCTCATTTGACAGTGGCTTGTAAATTATTTTGATTGAGTCTCTTGATAATGTTATGTACAACAACATTATTAAATGTGATTCATCCAAGCAAATTTGGGAAATATAGAGATCTTATGTGAAGGAAATGAAGAGGTAAGATCGAACCAAAGAAGAATCTTGATCTCACAGTATGAGAGTTTTATGGCTAAACCAAAAGAAGACATTGCTAAAATGTTTGAAATATCAATAAGCTGATAAATGACTTGCAGTTACATGACAAGTTCTATGATGCTGAGGAGGTCAACTTGAAGTTCTTACTCACTCAACCTGACCACTTATAACAGAAATTTTCTGCAATAAGGGAGGGAAGAGATCTAGGCAGAATAACCTTAGAGATTTTATATGAAGTTCTAAAAATCTTTGAACTTGAGATGTTGTATAAAGTCATTGTAGCTAAATTAAGGACATGTGGTTGATGTGTCAAGTACCTTGATAGCAAGCGAACAGAGGTAGATTGAAAATGAAACTGAATCTCAAATTCAAGTTGTACAGCTTATTGAGCAGAAATGTAATGAACTCTAAAAATAAGTCATTCTGGAAGTAAAACAGGAAGAATACTACACTCTTGATGAGTTAGATGAAATGGATCAAGTCATGGCCTACCTGGAAAAAAAGTTTTCAAACATAAGATTCAAGAAGCCCGGGTACTTCAAGGGTAAATGTCAATCTTCCTACAACAATGACTGGAAAGGAAAATCTCAGATGAAAAACTCAAACACAACTGGTAAGAGTGACTACAAATAAGGATCTGTGGACATATCTAAAATTATATGTTATAACTGTGAAGAACTGGGTCACTTTGCAACCAAATGCAGGAAGCCAAAAAAGGTGAAGAAAGACAAGGCATACTTGGAGCTTGAAGCTAAGTCTGAGACTCTTCTGAAAAAACAACAAGGAAAAACTTATATTGATGAGGAAAAAAGTTGGGATGATACAGAGGATGAAGATGAAAATGAAGAATATTGAAATTATGCTTCTATGGTCTTAGAGGAAGGAGAGTCATCTGCATCAAAAACTGAGGTACCCATCTTAATCACTATTGATTTGAATGTCTCTCAATATAAAGAAACTGTTGAAAAGATGAGTATGAAAATGTTTCACATTCATATAAGTATGGTGGCTACCACTGAAGAAATGCACAGATTGTCTAAAGTGAATGAGAAACTGGAAATAGAGAAATAAAAGTTAGAACTGCAACTTGTAAACCTACAATCTGTTAAGCAAGAAAATGAATGTTTAAAGAATAAGTTGAAATATGTAGAGGAGATAGAGACTATACTTAGAGAAAAGATTGAGAAAAATGAAGTTTAACTTGAGTCAATTAAGAATGCATCTGAATTAGTTGGCCAATATCATAAAAAAAACAAACCTTATGTCAATGTAAAAATTTGACTAGACTATGAGGCTAATCCACCAGTAAAGAAAAATCAAACTGATAAAGGCAAAGAAAGTTTGAACAAGAAAGATCCTGAGGTGCTACAAAAAGTAAATACACCTTTGTTTAAACCATGTGAATTGGACTTTAGTGAAGAAAAACTCATCATTAAGTAAGAAATTCCATATGAGGATGAGAGCAAGAAAAGTGTAAATTCAATTATCAATGCTAAAAGTGAAAAAAAAGCCTGAGACTAGTCATGTCCCCAAGACTCCTCAAAATGAAGTAAATAGCGAAGGTACAAAGAAGAAAAAGAAAAACATGAATGCAAAAATTGGAGTTAATAAAAGCAACAAGTATGCTTATGTTGCAGATAACCCTATAAAATAATGTAAAAAATATGGTTTAACAAATCATCTAACTCATCTTTGTAAAAAGGCTGTTAGTGAGCCCAAACATATGACATGCAAGTACAATGAAGCATAGACTGATGATATTTATTCTTTTTGTGATAAGTTTGACTGCACTCCCTGCAACATGAAGGTCATGACTAGTCGCCTAAATTAGGAAAATATCTAAAGAAAATTGACCTTGCATATGAGGTCAAGAATGAGAATGCCAATCAACCTAAGAAAACTGATTTTTTGATAATTCAAGCTCTACACCTTCTAACTCTACAAAGAAGAAAAATATGCTCAACAATGCTTGGATAGCTAAAAATACTTAAACTCTTTGGGTGTAGGCCAAGAAGAATAAAGTCATGTGGGTCATTGATAATGGCTGTTCCAGACACATGACAAGTGATAGAGCGCTTCTATCACAGTTCGAGAAGATGATTGGCTTTTTGGTGATTTTTGGAGATAACATCAAGAAATTTACAATGGGATATGACAATTTGATTTGTGGTAATATTTTCATTCAAGATGTAACACTGGTTGAAATATTTAAGGTTAATCTTCTAAGAGCATATGCACCGCATCGATATTTTTAATTGATTCATTGATTGTATTAATGAATTGATAGAGTAATCACATGCACCCCATATTATATTGAACCATCAATTGTTAAAGGAACTTTGATTCATCAATACAAACTTTAATAATTAAAGGAGTAACTGATGGGCATCAGTTGATGGGGCCCGCCTCATTTACATAATTAAAGTAGGTAAAATAATTAGACAGCTACAACGGCTACAGCCAATAATATTAACGTTTAGATATATAACGTTCTAATTATTAACGGTAATATTTTTACTTATAAATATGACCTCTTTTGTATTCATTTTTTACACAAAATTTTATAGTACTCATATTCTTAACTTTTCAATCTCATTTTCTTTCATATTTTTATACACGAGGACGCATTTTATACCTCCGACGGAAGTCGTCCGCACTGAATATTGGACGATCAACGAAATAATCTTCCATGAGATTTTTTCCTCTCGATAGCCTTTGTCTATGATGATTGGGAGATTTGCCAGGCCGTGAGCCGCGTCTTTCTGCTTCATTTGAAGTATCGATGAAGTCCATCACCATTGTCGTTTCGGTCACCATGGTATTCATGATTTCAGACTATTCTTGATTGTGTTGTTGCCTCTGACTCAACAATCTTTTCAATTCATTCATTACGATACAAATTTGTAGTGATTTTGAGATACTACAATCAGAAGATTATGATATTTTTTATGGACAATTTTTTTATGTCATTGTGTGATTCAACAAAAATCTTATCAAAAATCTAAATTTATTCACAATCTTATCAAAAATTAAAATTTATCCAACAATCTATGATTGGATATTATTGTGGTACCATTAAATAATAGAAATAAATTTAAATTATGATATAAAATATAATTATTTATCTGATGAATAGTAACTAATGAATTGATGGAGTTGTATGGGTGAATAAAAAGTAACAAAAATGATTGACTTATCATGAATAATAATGAACTCCATTAATTCAATATATGAATTGATGAATCAAAGGGACTCATGGGTGCATATGCTCTAAATATCAACAAATTCACATATAAATATTTTAAAGAGAATTTTGAATGAGAAAATTGTCTATCACAAATAAAAAAACTAGTAAAATTGCTCAATTTTAAGGAGGGATTTTTCTGTTTAGTTTCTTCCTCAGTTTGTTTCCCAACTCTTCTCGTCAAAAAAATACGAAGACATTTGCATGTTTACAGAATGTAAAAATTCGTTAGCAGGTTACCGATTTAAATGAGTTAATTATCAACTAGATCACTTCATCTGTCCAAATGTATCACCGATAAAAAAAAAGGACTCAAATTCACTCATTTGAAAATTTGTATAAAAAACATTACTCTATCGTTAGTTGAAATTTTTAAAAGTAATATATATCGAGTTTCACACATTTTTTATGAATGATATTACATCCAAATGAAAAATTCTGAGTTCTAGTATTTTAAATAATATTTTTAGTTTTTTAAAAATTTATCTACTATTTATTTTTATTTAAATCAAATAAAACAATCAAAAATTAAAAATATGGATACACATTCTAATTGAACACGTTTTCTTATAGATAAAAAAGGGTCCTCCCACTTTAATTTGGTTATTCTTGCTGAAGCTTTTGAGAAGAAAAAAAGAAGGTATTATAATAAAATTGTATGTCTATTTAAAATTAAATATTATAAGTGCGGAAAATTATACTATACTTAGCGATTAAGATTGTTGGATAGCTTGTTTAAGTTGTCTTATTGAGGCCCAGTAAATATATAAATCCAAAGTGCCCAGCATCTTTTCCACTTCACATTATGGACTCATAACCAAAAATACTATTCAAATCATGGATCAATCCGATCCAGTTCACAAGCCAATTTCAACCAATAAAAAATGGTCCCTTTGTTTAAAGCTTGTAACTTGTACAAGTCCTAAAGCCTCTTTCCAGATGTCTGCCTACTGGTTGTAAAACAAGTATACTAAAATACCTTAACCAATTATATAAATATGATTATTAAATTTCTTAATTTAGATAAGTAATCATAACTACCCAAATGTAACGTGTGGAAAACTTGAATCCAACTCGCTAATGTTTTGTCAAAGGGAGCAGGTCCTAATACTCCCACTTCTCCGCATGTATCGGTTTTACAATAATATTAATGTGTAAGTATATAAATTTTTTAATCGAAAAATTTCAAGACATAACAGGATTACTCAAGGCGCACTTTTCAAAATTTTAACATAAATAGTACAAAGTCTGAAGTGGTGGTCTGAGATACCCAATATATGTATCCGTATGAGAGAGTAATGACGTGAAACTTCAACTCAGCACTTATTAATAATATTTGTCGGCCACTATGAATATAGTTGTTATACTTTCAATTTATATTCATTTATTTATCTAAAAATTATGTTTTTTGTTGTGTACTTACAAAATTTTTTTATTTAATTGTATCAGTTATTACTATGTATTTAATTTTTATTATTTTAAAAAAATTACATCTTTATGTTTTATATATTTTCTTTTAGTATGTATTTATTTTTGTATTTTAATGCTAATATAGTTTCTTTTCAATTAAATGTTTAACTTTTTATATTAATTTTAAAAAAAATTAATTTCATTATAAAAAAATCACAACAAATAATATTGATAAAAAGTAATCAAAACACTATAATATAAAGAACAACCTACTAAATAGTAAAATTATATGTCTCAATAGAAATCAACAATAAGTCTCAATAAAAAATCATCAAATACTTGTGTTCATAATAAAATAACCAAATTGAATCAAATAAAAAAGAACATTTTTCATAACTTTCCAACTTAAAACATCTCATTAATAATTTTTATTCTCTTTGATTTCTAAAATAGGAGGATAGAAGGCTTGTATATTGTATGTGTTTCTGCCCGATGACTTGGATCATATTTGTTGTACCACCTTCATGACTTCAGTAATGGATTATCTAATATAATGTATACAAAATTATGTTAGTATATATATTCTTAAAATAAAATAAATATACTATAATCTTATAGCCAGACCTCAAAATTACCAGGAGTATAATAAGAAGAAAATGCCTGGTAGAGGGAAAAAATTATCACCAGCAAGTGAGTAATGCTCATGGTTGTCTCTGATATTTACATTTTCACGGGAGAAAACAAAAAAAAAATGAAACTTAAAATTTTGTATAAACATACCATTACTAATTAAATACTTTAAATACATATAATATTTGTTTTGATTTTATTTACAATAAAATTCAACTGTTTTATTTAAAATTATAATATATGTTAAACAACATAATATTTGTAACATTTATTGTAATATATAATATTATAATTTATTTTGCAAGTACTGTTTTATTATTAAAAAAAATATAATTTTGTATATTTTGTAATATATAACATTTTGTATAACTTTATATAAAATTATAACACAAGTATGTTATGATTTTTTTTATTGAGACTTATTGTTGATTTCTACTGAGACATATAATTTTATTATTTAGTCGGTTGTTCTTTAATCTTTATGTTATAGTGTTTTGATTATTTTTTATCAATCTTATTTGTTGTGATTTTTTTATAATGAAATTAATTTTTTTTAAAAACTTAATATAAAAGTTAAACATTTAATTGAAAATAAACCATACTAGCATTAAATTACAAAAATAAATACATACTAAAAGAAAATATATAAAACAAAAAGATGTAATTTTTTTAAATAATAAAAATTAAGTACATAGTAATAACCGATATAATTAAATAATAAAAATTTTGTAAGTACACAACAAAAAACACAATTTTTAGATAAATATATGAAAATAAGTTGAGGTTGCTGACAAATGTTTTTAATAAGTGCTGAACCGGGACTTTCACGTCATTTTGTACAATAATTCTGCACATGTAGCATTACTCGTCTGAAAATTGACGAGGGCACGGACCCCCCAAAGACTCATGTGCCTCTAGATACTGTACAGGATACAATCTTTACATTTGAACTTAATTTCTATGTTACAACAACTCAAACATCTTATTTATAAAGGATCTTTACCTAATATTATAAGGATTCAATCAAAATTGAAACTCCAACAGCGTAATAGTAGTTCCTATGCTTAATTATTCCATATCTTATTTTTATTAATTAAATATTCATTTCCCTCATTTTTCACACTCTTTTTTCTCTCTCTTCTTTAAAAAATATGAATAAAATTTGAATTTAATAATTTAATAATAGTAACAAACCAAAATAAGGATTGTCAGGGGTGAGCATAAATCAGCCAAACCGACCGAAACTGCTCAATCCAAACCGACCAAACCGAATTTTACGGTTTACTAACGGTTTGGTTCGGTTACTAATTGGCACTTTAAAAACCGAATTTTTTCGGTTTGGTTTCAGTTTTTACCTCCAAACCAACCGATATAACCGAACCGAACTGAATATTTGAATTTAATATACATATATTAGTAAAATGCAATTAATAATAATATTATAATGTACAATATATGTGTAAACTAAAATATATAAAAGAACTAATCATAATATATTTTATTTTAAGATATAAATATTTGTGTATGTGTTATGTTTTCACTGTTTTTTCTATTCAATAAAAGTATAAGAATTGGTCGCATCTTTTTCGTCCTCTTACCTTTTTTTTTATCTTTCAAAGTCATTATTTTTATATATTCTTTTTGAATATGATTATAATTGAAAATATAATTATGTAACATGATACAAAATTTTGATTCTTTTTTACAAATTCAAGTTTAATTTAATTTCTAACTTTGTTTTATAGGAAAAACGGTTTAAACCGAAACCAAACCGAATCAAACCGTTTTAAACGGTTTGATTTGGTTTGGTTTTTTCACATAACGGTTTGGTTTCAGATTGGATTTTAGGGAAACCGTTAATTTCGGTTCAGTTCAGTTTGGACCCTCCAAACCGCCCAAACCGACCGATGCTCACCCCTAAGGATTGTTGTTGAAGTTGGGCTACCTTATAATGTCTTAAATAACTAGGATCCTATTAATTTATAGATCGCACGAGTTATCGTTAATATTTAAAAAATTTATTTACACTGTTATATTATTTAATTTAAAATATTTATATAAATATATAATAATTATAAATTCATACTAAACTAATAGGATAGCCAGTGATCAAATTTTAGTAGAATAAGTATACTATATCTTTTCTCAAAAAAGTATACTATATCTAATAGTTTAACAATTTAGTAGTTTAGAGGATATATAACACTATTTATTTATATTTTTTTTAATAATAGTATAAGCTGTGGTTGTAGTTTAGTAGGATAAGGAGACTGTGTGCGGTAGTTTAATAATTTAGTAGTTTGGCGGATATATAATACTATTTATTTATTTTTTTAATAACCAAAATTAGGGAATAACCGTTGAACCAAATTATACCATATTCCGGTTATTATAGTATAGTATAGATTATTTTTAAGGAAGGATACTATTGAAGTTGCTCTTACAAACCTCTGTTATAGAAATCAGCCGATTTTTCAAAAATCGCCGATAAATCGCTCAAAAATCGGTCAAAAATATTAGTCCGATTTGACCGATTTCCGATAAATCGCCGATAAATCATCCGATTTTTTAAAAATCATCCGATAAATCGCAAATCAGTACTCAACCGAATAATCCCGATTCCCGGTAACACTGTTACAAACGCATAATCTGTCCGTTGCCGAAAATTAATAATGTGCGTGCTACTAATCATAGAAAATGATATCTTCCTTTACCGACACAAGTGAATACGACTCTGTATGATAACATGTCCTGATTTCTGCTTTAACGAACATATAATTGAAGATTTGATTAATGATTCATAATAGACCCCGTCCACGTGAAAGAGTCACCAAGTATTTGATTAAATTAATCAAGTTACTCTCCTTCCACGGGCAGATTAGTTGAGCTAAACTTTGTGTTTGTTGCAGATAATACTAAATAACAAAAAAGTTTACTGCTACAGTATTTTAACCAAAAGTAGCTAACAACTCCAACATTCTGTCACCCTCTCCCCTGTTTCCTCAGTTTGAATTCTTCTTTATATACCCCCCTGCTATCCATATCAACTTCATAACTTCATAACAAGCCTGCATAGATCATTTTGTAATTTGTTGGTAATACATAATATGGCTCAATCCATGAGCATTGTCATGGTCTTAGCTCTTATAGCTTTTGCTCCACTTGCATTTTCTCAAAAGACTGGTAGTCTTAATCCAAACTTCTATAGTAGGTCTTGCCCTAAGGCCGTCCAAATTGTTAAGTCTGTTGTTGCAAATGCTGTCGCCAAGGAGACTCGCATGGCTGCTTCACTACTCCGTCTTCATTTCCATGATTGCTTTGTCAAGGTTTGATACTCTCTTTTTTTGTGTAATGGTCGATTGCAGAAATTTATATACTCACACACTCGTGTCTTTACTTGAACTCGAACTCTTGCTTAGTAAATTTGATGTTTACTACTTCATGCACAAGGAGTACTTGTGTGTGATTGGTTCGGACAATGTCTAATTCAAATTTTCATCATGTAATGTAGGGTTGTGATGCATCGATATTATTGGACAGCACTGGTACCTTAATCAGTGAGAAAAGGTCCAACCCTAACAGAAACTCAGCTCGCGGATTTGAAGTTATTGAGCAAATAAAATCTGCACTAGAGAAGGAGTGCCCTCAAACCGTCTCTTGTGCAGATATCATGGCTTTGGCTGCAAGGGACTCTACTGTTCTGGTAATATTGTGTCCATGTAATGCATATGACAGCGTCAGCTTGTTATTACAGCTTAGTTGCACAAAATTACAGATTCTTATATTTTACAATTGTACAGACTGGAGGACCAAGCTGGGAAGTTCCATTAGGAAGAAGGGATGCTAGAGATGCAAGTTTGAGTGGTTCTAACAACAATATTCCTGCTCCAAACAACACTTTCCAGACCATCCTAACCAAATTCAAGCTTAAAGGCCTAGATGTGGTTGATCTCGTCGCTCTTTCAGGTATTTTTTTTGCTTACCGTGTCACATGTCTACAGGGGAGGACCGACATTCTGGGTGGCCTCCCCACACCAAAAAAGTAAATCAAAAACCCTGCTCAATATGATGGCCTATGAACTTTAAGAAAAACAAAAGAAAAAAGCTCCTCCCTCCGTCCATGAATTGATCCAGCATTCTCCCAGCTGCATGTTAAGCTTATTCAAAAATACATAACAGTTTAGCATATAGGGCAAGTAATATCAGATGTTCAATGTCTTGTATTTGAATTGCAGGAAGTCACACAATCGGAAATTCAAGATGCACCAGCTTCAGACAAAGGCTGTACAATCAGTCAGGCAATGGGCAACCTGATTACGCTTTGGATCAGTCCTATGCATCTCAGTTGAAAAAACGGTGTCCAAGATCGGGTGGTGACCAAAACCTTTTTGTATTAGATTTTGTTTCTCCAACAAAGTTCGATAACAACTACTTCAAAAACTTACTAGCTTCCAAGGGCTTGTTAAATTCTGACCAAGTTCTTGTGACTAAAAGTGATGCATCTATGGAACTAGTGAAGAAATATGCAAGAAGTAACAAGGCATTCTTTGAGCAGTTTGCCAAGTCTATGATCAGAATGGGAAACATAACTCCATTGACGGGTTCCAAAGGCGAGATTAGAAAGATTTGCAGGAAGATGAACAAATAAAATACACATTTTTATTATGGCACCATCACAAATAAATATGATACCATGTCAAACATTTCATTCTCTTAGTTTTGGAATTTTCTTTTATCTGTAATAGACGTTGAGTTGGTATTCATTCACCACTGTAGTGGAATTTGTATTTTGTGGTTAATAGTTTATAAAATATTTTGCCTTTGTGACTTTATCCATTATTATTAAAATTTACATGATTTTCAGTATCTTCTAAAGTTTGCCTAATGTTATACTAGGTTGCATGTGTTCAAAGAAACCAGCTCTGTTGTTTATTTTTCTGATCTCTTTAGGTTATAATTTAAGGTTTGTAAAGATCAAAAATCGTTTCAACTCGATTTTGTTGTGGAAAAATGAGTACTCTGACGAGTTCCGAGTACTCGGATAGCTAATCATGTATTATTTTTTATTAATTTTCTCTTTCATATATAATTATATATCAATAAAAAATAACAATATCTAATAATACTAATAAATTACCAACGCACTCGAAATAATAAAATTCTAATATAGATGGCTTGTTGATAATTTCGACAAAATAATCAAACATAAGTTTTTATAATAACAACATATCATTTCTAATAAATGTCAATACTTTAGGGGAAAAAAGCTAAAATATATAAAATTTAACGTATGTCTTTTTTCGAGATAGTTTAAAATAAAATAATAAAAAAAATTGAGAAAGCTAAATTCGATTTTGACCTCGAGTACTCGGAGTCAAACCGAGTTTCGACTGATTCTTTATAAATCCTTTTTGAACCCAATTATTTAAAACTTAGATCGAGCTAGTGGCTAAATTGAGTACTCGGACTGAGTATTCATTGGACTCGACGATTTTCAGAACACTACTACAAACACACACATGCAACTCGTTTTCTCTTATATGTGGTTGCGCTACTCTTTTTCTCTTACATGTGTTTGCTGATTGTTTGGACAATCCAATAATTTAAATTTATACAGGGATTGATGAACTTTCAATTTTACGCAATTAATTTACCTTTGATATTTGATTTTTTTTACTGTGATATATATATATATATATATATATATTTACATACTAATTGGAGTGTGAATAGTACTATATGAAGTTTATTTATTTAATTCTATTTACAAATTTAAAATTAATTTTCTAGTATGAATTTAATTTTAAAAACTAATTTGAGATATAAATTGTATAATTTAGCTTGACCATACAAATTTACCCTCAATTACATCTAAAGTTATAGTCAAGAACAGATAGAAAAAGATTTTTAAAATATATTGCTCATATCAAAAAAATGCTAAAGGCCAAAATAATCATTTTTAGAATCGACAAACAAAATTATTAGGTAGCAGCCAACTTTACCCTTGAGATATGTATTTAAGAAACTTGTATCTTATTCGTATAAGATACTTTAAATATTTTGTTAGGGGAAAAGTTAAAGTTCACCTTGACCCTAATTATCTCATTGTCCCCACTTCCCTTAATTCTACTCTCAACTTGACGCTTTATTTAGAACACAGTTTATTACATGGTGCATGTCCAGCACCCGATGTTAATGTCATATTATATGCTTTTAGAGTACATTTTAAATACACTGTTACAGCACTTTAGCACACTATTTGCACTACTAAAGGAGACAATGAGATATATAGAGAAAGCATGAACTTTATTTTTATAGCAAGTGGTGAAGAAACAACCATGGCAATGGACCTGGCTCTGTTTCATCTTCCAGGAACAGAGCAATGACGGAGTTCAGTTTCACTTTGTCTTCTATAGTTTTTAGCAACCCGTATTGAGATTGACAGAGAGCCTATAGATAAATTACCTGCAAATCGTAGAATCCCGATTCACATGCCAAATATCAAACAGATGCCGAAACTAACTACAAGTAGAAGTATAAATGAGCAGCTTCAGCAAACTGCGTCACTCTATAAACTTGTGAAAGAGATGCAACACTATGAACCCAAATGAATATGTTATCATGTAAAATGGTAAGGTGACTTGTATTTTTTTTTCCTTCCCAGTATATATTGGTGTTTTCTCCCTCATTCTGGATTTAGAGATGCTATTTACTTTAAATAAATATTACAAACACTGTTTTTTGGTCTCATCCAAACCAAATCATCTGTCATGCTCTGCCTCTCTTGTTCAGTCAAAGGGTGTATTTCTACATTTTGAATAGAAAATAGTCTACAGAAGTCACTGTTTTTAAAATTCTAATTATCATGTAGAATTTGTAATTTCCCAATCTAAGATGGACATTCTATATCATCCACTTCCGCCAATAAAACTGATTCAATGATTGTGCCTACGTCTCGAACGACTTGCTAGGGAAGTAAGGAACAATAAGATACCTTATAACAGGTTAAGATCTTGAATTAGGTTGTTCACCTGCCTTACGATGTGATAGAAGGCGGAAGAACTTTATATGGATTAAGAATCCCATGAGGGTCCATTAGCTTCTTAATGGAAGCCATTAACTGAACCTGTACAAACGCAAGTTTCTAAATGAATTCACTCGGCATAAAAACAATGCAAGAGGGAAAGAGAAAAAAAAATGTTACACAACATTTTAATTAGAAAACCTTCTCTCTGTACATCAAGTATAATTACTTCCAACAATGAAATACCAACATTTTTCGACAACAAATAAGAAGTGAAAACTGTAAATTTCCATACAAAAAATATTTAGATAACCCCTATCCCTAGGGCACTTTGCACTTCCACTTTGAGTTGTTCGAGGGTCCTAGATTCAGAGGCGTGCTGTCAGTTATAAATGATATTATCTTCATAGATCCTGTATAGGAAAATGTTTCTCAGAGAAAGGGCCCGATAAATGAAATACCGATTTCCTCACTACAATCAGAGGACAATAGTCAAGTTACTTAATTACCCTGCATACTTATTCAAAGGACTTGTCACTTTGAATTATGTTCTCTGTTCTGGATTTAGTGAAGACTCTTAAATATGCAACATGGAAGATACTCCTCTACTCAAGCCTTTGTGTCGCCCTATGGTCACATGATCCTCTATATACAACCCTCTACAGTTATGTTATCAGAAGATTTTAAGAATGGAAAATATATATGTATATAATATATATAGGGCCGCGCTCAACTTAGAACCAATCCTTAAAATAAAACCTTAGAACCATTACAATATAAGGCGAATTATGCTGGAACCCTAAATTTTAAATAGACTCTCAAGATCTAAACATATATACATCGTTGTGTATGCTTAAAAATGTTTTCAAAATATAATACATAAACACGACATTTTGCATGTGCAATTCTGATGTAGAACCCTAATTAATACTACAAATAAGGCAAAGTTTTACACCTGAACCCTACGTAAATAGCATATTAATACAACATAATAAAGTGAATTTTGCTGTAGAATGTTACGTTCTACACCTGAACTCTACGTAAATAGCATATCAATACTACACAATAAAGCGAATTCTACTGGAGAACCCTAATTAATACTATAAATCAGGCAAATGCTGCTTCAGAACCCTAATTTTTTAATAGACTCTCTGAATTTAATTGTTAAAATATCTCATAATTTCGATGCAAAATACAAAGTTCAGCTGAAGAATACAAATCTACGAAATAAGACGAGTTCTTCCGGAGAATCTTTGATAACTTACCTAAGATGTACAGGTTCTACGAGTTCTTAGACTAATGGTTCTAAGAGGAACATGAACATGGCTCAATATAACGAGCAGTATAACGAGCAGTATATAACAATTTTTAATATGTTATGAAAACTGAATCCAGGTTCAATCAATACAATGTAAATTGTCAGCAAAAAGCAACATGTTAGTGTAAGTTCCAATTAAACAATTAATATGACTTACAGTTTCAGGTGACTTGCTGTAGTGTATCTTATCAGCTTTCACATGTCCCAATCCATGCTCTGCACTGATACTCCCATGGTGCTTTGATGTCCATTCATAAACAAAGGGCTCAATTTGTGCTAAAATCTGCAAATTTTGGTATTTGTCAGGAAACACACATCCCTAGCATGAACAGCTGAACTCTTCAGTCAGGATTCAGGAATAAGGAAATTACGGTATTGTCGTATTGTGGGATTGATATATTAAGATGGAGATTGCCATCTCCAAGGTGACCATACCCTATGACATTTGCTGCAGAACCTATAAGTTTCATCTGTTAGGTAAGAAAATACAGGTTCTAGGCTCTAATTATAGACATACATATAGTTAGATACACATTGAGTCATTGACAAGGAAAAATAGTCCGTATCGGATTTTAAAAAACCATTCTTCTGATTGTCCATCCAAAATAAGCAACTACAAAATCTGAAGGCATTAATACAATAAAAAGTAGACAAGAAAATACACTTCACCCTCATAGACCAATGAGAAACAAGACCAAAAGGTTACTTAAAAAGTGCCTCTCTTCAGCACCTACAACATAGCATATCAGTTTATCCTCCCCTTGAGGTCCCTTTAGCAGAAGCCCACGAGAAACAAGAAATGGACCTTTTCTCAAACAAATTTATAGAATACTCCTGTAAATGATCTAAAAAATTGCATTTAAACACAAAGCATGTATTCTTCTAAAGCACGAAAAAGCTCTTAACGAAAGCATAACAAACCACTAATTGTCTTTCTGACTCAGTAAACCTTCCTCTGTACTCTCTTGGAACCAGAATCTGAAAAACAATTATTGAAAAATATTAATGCAAAGATAAGTTAGTTACCGAGACGTGTTCGCATTTCCTCAACAAGATCATACATCTTTTCAACTGGTAATGACAGATCATACTTGTAGACACCGCCAGCCTTCATTAATGCTTCTGGGACACCCTGTTATAACTTCCAATTATTTCACCAAAGATTATAATTTAGAGCAAAGCAAAGTCGTCAAACTTTCTAAATCGACACATTTTAGAGAAATTTTGTATCAACCATTGTACAATTGCCCCGTTGTACTGATGGTAAATTGAGAAGATAAGTGATGTGGGTTGGCTTGTAAATGCCTAAACATACAAACAAATGGTCCAAACTAAATAGATGCAAGCCCGGTAGGTTCAAATCACTCAACCTGGTTAGGAAGAATTTCCCCAGAAGGGCCCAAGTTATTTAGTCAGCCCCCGTTGGGTCCGGGAATAATTGATTCACAGTCAATTGGATAAATCTAAAAAAGATTCGGGCACCAGTAGTCTCATCAGATTACTTCTAAAAATCTGGAAGATGTCAGCTTGAAGCTCATTCCGGGGACATGAGTGTGACTTCTCCAGCAAGTATCCTAACCCTATCTCAACTCTAAATCCCTAGCAGGTGTTGCTATATAAAGGGGGTCATGACCCATCGCCCCACATTTCAAAGTATGCGATCAATACCCACTATTTTCATTACTAAAACTTATGATAAAAGAAAATTTTGAACATTCTAACTACAACTGTTGGTGGCAGGAGACTTATCTATAAAGTATAACAACCCCGACGTTTTTTCACTACAAGATTAAGTAGTCCTAAAACTGGTTAATAACTCTGGTTGGGTGTCATCTGGTCAAACTTTTATAGGAGAAACCAAATCAATTGTTTTTTTAAAATAATTAAATTATTATTACAGGGGACTCTTTAATATTTATACTGTTTAATTTCCACTTTTGTATATGCCTAAGATACATCTCAGACACCTTATCCTCCAATTACACTTTTTCTATTTTAACCCACACCCCTAAAACTTTTATTCCATTTTGTATTCAATTTCTGTGTTTTCCCTTCCTATGGTTAAGAAGCAAACTCTCTTCCTACCAATTTAAATCAACCACTTCATATGATGCTTGTGGAAGATTCTGATGATTTAAGATCATGAGTTAGAGGAAGTGGCTTTAGGTAGAGAAAGTAAATTATGAAGCCATGAAGGTGATATAAATTGAGTGGCTTCATTATAGTGGAATCTAAAGAAAAGGAGCCTGAGCTGTTTCTTAGGTTCCCTTTCCTCCTTTTATTATGACCAAAGTAGGAAGGAAGAAAACCAAATATTCAAAGGATAGGTAAAAATAGATACCTCACGAATATGCCAAAATGATGATGCTTGCTGTATGTCTTGTGCAAGAACACCATCAGATACCAAACCACTTTCCAGCGAATGAAGGAGGAAAGCCTCGAGCTTTTCTCTGAACATGGAAACAGAACAATGGAATCCAAAAAAAACATAATTACGACCTCATACTTGGTAACCTGAAACTTTAGACAAAATGACAGGGTGTTGGTCAAAGGCTACTCCAACAGCTTTATAATACTAGTGACTTATCAGATGAACCAAAAAGTTTGTACACGAGAATCTAAAGTGCAATGGTTGATTTTAATAAAACCATTCACTTGCACATTGATGGGAAACAAATGGAGAAATTTTCATTATACAATTTTTATAATTATTTATACATTAGACAAAGTTAGTTTTAGGTATTCTGGAATCAGAATAAGCATGTACGGGTTTACTTAGGTAAGGATTAGTTAGGAACCTGAAATAAGTAGGATTACTTTAAGCTCATTATCGACATGAATGTAATCTTCTATTTTATTTTAATTCAGATAATAAAACTATATAATGATTATTAGATTTTTGTCAATATAAAGTCTTCTGCCTTGTGTATATCTAAAAATCTCTGCATCCCTTATTTTATCACTACTACATCTAAATCCTAAATCCTGTCCTGGTCCTGCATCAGACATAGCACCATGGCATATAA
The DNA here is from genome assembly GCF_009905375.1 of Apium graveolens. Classification (NCBI taxonomy): domain Eukaryota; kingdom Viridiplantae; phylum Streptophyta; class Magnoliopsida; order Apiales; family Apiaceae; genus Apium; species Apium graveolens. Next base: position 15,371,933 of record NC_133650.1, on the reverse strand, counting down.
TAAAACTTTAGACTAAATGATGCAATCTTTTCTTGTTGCAAATCAGAAGCCCATAAAGGACAAACAAGTTCCACGAGGGGCATCTGGTATAACAATATAAGCACCACGGTGACCAACGTGCAGTATCTAACATGCTGCCTATAATTTACACATACTTTTCTAATGCAAAAAGCATCCAGCCTCTATGTACGATCAATTGCCACATGGACCTTGATAACAGAGGATTCTATTGAAAGACTAAACACGAGTAGTTACAATACCAAACTTTTACTTCCAAGCTGAAGCAAACGTGAGGAAGTACTAAATAATGATAATTGCTAGAATGACAGATATGATTAGTATTAAAAACAAGAAAAAGTTTACTTGTCACTAGATTCATCACTGCCTGTTGTCTCAATCAGAATATAGAAGTTGTGCATCGGGGGAGGTAATGGATTCCGAGCACCTTCTAGGTGTTTCAGAACCTGTAGAACAATATAATGACCATGTCAGGAGTTTTGGCTGAACCATGACAAAATAGATTATTTAATATTTATGTAGAAAATAAAATAAAACAAAACAAATTATCGTCCAGTAACTCTTAAAACACAGTGTATAACACCTGAGGACTAGTAAAAATCTGTCGACATGGACTTAAAAATGTGGTCTACTGCTGTATTGCTAATTTCCAGAGAATATTTACCAGATCAAGTGCTTGGACATCCAGAAACTCATATGCAGAAAGAATTTCTCCAAGCTTCCGCTTGGCTTCTAATAAAAGTTTCTGGTTCATTAATAGAATGTATTCACATGAGTTACTAATATCTCAAAATATTAAAGGAAAAAGAAAGATCATATTTGTCCTAAATCCAAATGGAAATTAAACTTATATTTGTCCTAAATCCAAATGGAAACTAAACTTCATTGACTGCATCAGGAAATAGTAAGGTGATTCTACCTGGCAGCTTGTATAATCACTACAAGCAAGAAAAGCTAGATTTACAGAAGATAACTTTGGAGGGGTGAGTATCGAAATTTTGGTTATCAGTCCCAGGGACCCCTCACTTCCTAAATGCAATAGAAGGATTAGAGGAATTATTTAGTAAAATTATTTGAACCAACAGAAATGTCAAAAACAAGATGTCTATTTGTCAACATACCTATAAACAAGTGCTTCAGGTCATATCCCGTATTATCTTTTCGTAAAGTCCCAAGCATATCAAGAACGGTACCATTTGCTAAAACAGCTTCAAGACCTGATAGGTCGGTATATAACTTAAAAATAATTCAAAATTTATTACGGTTTTAAATGAAAAATAATCTGACAAATTGAAGTGTTTAAATACTAAACATAGAGTACCAATTTTTTTGAGAAACTTATAGCCAAGAAACCTGTTTACTAATAAGGAAGAAGTAGCCAAGAGACTAATTTAATGACATGTGTCCTACATTACAACATCTTTCAAACAGAATCACTTCTACAACTAGACTATCTCATGACAAGTTGACAACCTCTTACCGCTGCCATCTATCTTCCATCCTCAATGTCATTGATGTAAGACAGACATAAGTACATATTACTATTCTCAACTATTTGATTTTAAAAATATTATATGACGAATGATATAATGAGGAGAAATTCACACAACTCTACCGCCAGGGAAATTTAACAAGGCCCTTATTTTAATTTTCATCTTATAAAATGTGAGCATTGTGCAGTGCCTACATATAAGCGACTTTCACATTTTTTGATATGAATACTGGCTTACAAGTTTGAATTAAGCAAAATAAAGCTGAACATATGGAGTCAGAAAGTGATTCTCACCAAGTACATTTCCATGGAGTGATCCATAACGGACCAGCCGTAAACCCCCGGCATTTGTTGAAACATTTCCACCAATCTGACAGCTACCTTTCGCACCTAGGTCTAATGGCATTATAAATCTGAATCAAAGTACAACACCTTAAGATGGATGGATAGGATGGTATATACTATATACAATGATTACAAGGGAATACTATAAGAGACTTGCAGATATTTTAGTGCTTAAGATGTAATGTCACCTAAATAGATACTTCCTCTGTCCCATTCATTTCTATACACTTTCCTTTTTTGGATGTCCCATTCAATTCTATACATTTCAAACTTACCAAAAATAGTAAAAATTTTATAATATAAAAATCAACCATACCCGCTACTTTCTCCTACTACACTCACTTTATTCATTAAATATTGAATGGTCCCACCACTTTAACCAACTTTATACTTTTTTTCATTAAATTACACTTTTTCTTTCTCTCTCATCCCACTATCTTAACAAAACTAACATTATTTTATTATGTTTCTTGTCCTCCATGCCCAAACCATTTGTATACAAATGGCTGGGACGGAGGGAGTAGATATTTGCATATCTTAGCATTATAAATCAACGGATACAATATAATATAAGGAAAACATATTTTAGTTCATTCAAGTTCAAGATGATAAAGATTACACAAATATGTATCACAGCATTATTGCAAGAAAATATAATATGAAGCCACGTAAAAAGTTCAGACGTTCATATCTTTACTCAAGATATGTGCATGTTGACTATGCAGTGACTAGAATGTGGGTGTTTATCATTTTACTATAAACAATTAAAATTTACATTGCAAACATTTACAAAAAAATATCATAAAGCACCTTCTTTGATTTACTGTTAGATTCAGTTTATAATATGTAAAATACTAAAATTATAAAAAAGTAATTCTTATACTTTAATTAAATTTTGATAACTTTGTCTTTGAAAAATAAGATAAGTCGGTTTGAATGGGACTGAGGGAGTTGTAAATACTGAGCCGCTAACCACACTCAAAAGGCAAGGGCAAAAAAATATGAGATCACGCACATGGTTTGACATTTACGGTTAATCAATTAATAGGAACGCTGGGAATTCTGGTGAATTTTTTTACTTTTACATTAAAAATGAGAATGCATTAGTTACTAATGATTAGTATGTCCCTTTGATTCAAATTCTAAAAGAGGGATTGGACACAGGTTCCAACATCAATTTGAAATGTCATGACTCACACCATTAATGAAACCTGTTTTGGATATAAAAAGTAAACATATACAAGTTAGTGGAGAATGATATTAGACGTAGGCATTTTAAGGTAGTCATGTCAACTCAAATAGGCCTGACTATAAACTTATGCAGTCTGCTAGGTAACCCATATTCCTCATGTTCTAAAAAAACCATATTTTCAGTTAGAGCTGCAAATGAACAGAGTCGTTCGTGAATATCACTTTTGGCTTGGATATTAAACTCGGCTCGGCTCGGCTCATTTTAAAAAAAAGAATTAAGCTCGGCTCGACTCGGATAGAACTCGGCTCGGCTCGGCTCAGTTCGTTTGCAGCTCTATTTTCAGTTATGCACAAAGATGTTCCAATTATGTTGTAAATATATCCAGCACTTAAAGAAATTAGTAGCAAAAAGCTTTTATAATAATGAGTAACTTAACAAACTGATTCCACAGTGCAAGTGATGTATGGAAATGGAACCATGAATGTTAATGTGGCTATGCAAATTTTATGATTGTGTTCCCTTTAGTGACGCAAAAATTACCCTTCATTGTCCAGAAAAGAAATCAAGTTCTCTAATACGCATCCTGCTTCACATACCAATACACCACTGACCTACAAAATTTAACATTTACTTCATATTTCACAGACTGACTGATTGTTATGTAATTGAGTAGAATGCTTGAAAATATATAACCAGAAATTTAAAACATTTTTTCCGTATATATAAAGAACTTGAACACATAAAGGTAAAATATTCAAATTTCTGAGATAGACAACCAAGAAAAGGCTACGAATTGACAAAGATGACTACAGCTCTGAGATGTGACCAATTTAGACAGGTACAGGTCAAAAAATACAGGTTTTATTATTGTGGTAAAGACAAGCTCACATCAAAACAATCGGAATGCTAAAGCAATTGAAAGAAAATATTATTAATAACTAATAAGTGTACATAGAGGGGAACTACATATTATTACTCAACTATCATAGAAGAGAAGTGTCTACCTTGTCAAAGGATACAATTTTATGCATGAGGCTAGTATTGATAATCACCTGCAGAATCACATGAGAAAATGCAATAAGCACATATAGAATGTGAGGGGGGAGAATAACTAATCCAACATATTAGTACGCTTGCACATTTACTACGTGACTTATGGTTTGACGTACAACCTAAACTGTTAACGACAGGCCAAGGTAACACCAAGTCCATCTGGTCAGTATTCACTGTTGGACCTAGGTGGTAGATCTATATTTAATATACTTCGGTATGAGAAAAATCATTTACTCGTCAAATATTATAAAATCATCTATAAGAAGATCTATTTGGTTTCTAATTGTGTGCAAGTATACAACTCAATTGACTTTAAACCATTATAATTACATGACGATTTAGTACATCTTTTTCAGCCATGTCAAATGATTGCGTCCAAATGCAGTCCAGACTCCAGAGATCCAAGTATTCTACAGTATAATGATACTTTAACCAACTGTAGGAATTATAGTACTCCAAAATCCAAATATTTCATCCAGAAAGTAATTTTCTAAATATCAATACATTGAATCTACTTGGGTTTCTGCAACTTGCATTGTACTGAAGTCCAAAGGCCTTTATTTTAGGAACTAGGAAGCATCAACTATTCTGATTAATATTTGTTACAAGCCTGTACATGTCTATTGTAAATGAGTATGCAGCAGCATTGTTGACCAAAACTACAGAAAACTCTGCGTAATTTACTAACATTTTTTCCTCGTTCTTGTATCCTAGCAGTCCCTTGCCGCCTTACAATTTTAATAACAATTCGCCATCAATTTAAGCATGATTTCAATAACTCATTATCTAGATACATAATTTACCTCATCAAAAACAGGAATACTTCCTCCCACAAGACCTGTATTTCCACCTTGAGGGACAACAGCAATACGTCTGGAGTTGCAATATTTGAGAATCTGCGAGACCTGTGTTATATGGTCCATACTTATAAGTGATCCAGTTATCTGATATATAATATATATGATGCAACAAGAAATTCATCTTAGATGGACAACAATAAAAGCGAATAGGAGTAAACAAATTCATATGAGTACATAATTCAACTCAAATGGAATGAAAAAAGTCAGGCTTCAATCAAAAAAGCTTAAAAGACATGAGAAATAGAAAAAACTTTTAAGGATAAATCTGAAAGGGAAGACATAGACAGGGTTGCAGCCGTTTGCATCAACAAACCAATGTTCATTCATATCTACACACACACACACATTAACACTGCCACTGCACCCAAGAGCCCATATTTGGATCAAAGTGGACCATTTGGTGCCTCATATAAGCCAGTATCAGCCATAGTGTACAAATTTAATAATTGAGAATATTGGGGTAGGAGGGCATCAAACTTGTGACCACTTCCTCTAATACCATGTTAAGTTACCAGCTCTCTTAAAATTTCAAGGTGTTACGAAGAGAACTCCTTGTAACACTACAATCCACTTTAAAGTCCATAAAAACATAAAAGAACGGTCCTACACGATCATGACCCTGATTTTCCTTATACAAATAGAAAATTACAGCTAATAAAGGTGAAAATAAAACCCCTAAAAAAACCGCCTAAAGTATCTTATTATTCCAATTAAATTTAAACGACGGAAAGAGTTTGATAAACACAAAACAGGTTTAAGAACAAACACAAAAAAATCAAACAATTCTCCCTCTAGAAATTTGCATTTCACAGAAAGCCGGATATTAACAGCATTGCACGATAAATGAGTATCAATACATTTCTCGAAAAACAAAAGGACACAAACCTCATCAGTGGTTCTAGGTTGGAGCATAAGCTTACTTGATCCTTTGTATTTCCGCATCCAATCCGTGTTTGCATCGTCCAGTTTATCTTCATCCTCAATAACATATTTCTCCCCTAATATACTCTTAAAATGAACAATATCCTCCGAATTCACGGACGAAAACATCGGGTTCCTCTCAGCTGATGTGGCATAATTTCTATATCCTATCTGCTGCTTACAGTTTCCAGCTAAATTTTCTAACGGTGCAGAAATCGCACAATAATTATATGCAAAACCTGAAAATAATTGACAATTTTAGTAACTATAAATAATCTCTCTCTCTCTCTCTCTCTGATACAGTAATTCAAACAAAACAAGTAATATTTAACTAATATACGAAAAGATAGGAGTAAAAAGATGATACCTGAAGTGAATGATCGGTTGAAATTACGGCTAGGTGGATGATTTGAAATAGAGGAGTGTTTGAGTAAACGGCGGTAGATAAAAGTGGCAGCTCTCCACTTATCCATTGTGTGTTTCACCGTCAACTGTGTTTGTTCGAGTAAAGTTAACGGCTTCGAGTCTGTGCTCTGTTTAGTCTAGAGACACGTATACCAGATGAACACTTTCGAACAAGCTGACGCACAAGTCTTATCAAAATCAATAATTTATCCGACAAATCAAGTCTAATGTTCTACAAATCGCTCGGTACAATTGGGATCAAATGACTCGGTTAATAATTTCAGATAATATTGAAGAAAATATTAGTAGCAGGTAATTTTGCTGAAATTATTACATGATTTTGATGTAATTAGATAATTTTTGCAACAATAAAAAAATTAAATGATATGTGTATATACATTGTTATACAACTGTATAATAATAAGACTACGTCTGTCATATTGACATTGCTAAGATTAAGTTGTATGATAGTCAATATTTGTATTATGTAATTGTATTACTTGAATTTGTAAAAATGTTTGGTAGACTACACTGAAGGATTTTTCTGTGAACAATTTTAAGGTAATGAATAAACTCATGATCCTTTTCAGAGAAAAGATGTAGAAATTTGGAGTTGAATAATGTTGTTCTATGAAAAAATTTCTAGGTCAAGATATCGACAATTCATAGATCAAGGTATATCGAGAAGTCATTCGATAAGTCCAGAATGACTTGTAGAGAAGTCCAAAATGACTTATAGAGAAGTTTCAGAGATATCGATAAGTCAAATTAAGATGTAGAGAACTGTAGATATCGACAAGTCATTTCTGCATATAGAGATTTCAGAAATATCGACAAGTCAAATGAAAATATAGAGAATTGGAGATATCGACAAGTCAATTTCTCATATAGAGATCTCAAAGATATCGATAAGTCAAATTGTGCATATATAAATCTTAGAGATATCGATAAATCATTTCTACATGTAGAAATTTCGAAGATATTGACAAAACATTTCACATAAAGAAAGATGGAGATCTAGACAAGTCAAATATATCTATAGAGAACTCAGAGATATTGATAAGTCATTATACTTATCGATATATCACTTCTTTATAGAACAATCGGAGATCTCGACATACTATCTCAAATTCAGAATACAGACAAGTTATAGATTCAAGATTATCTGTCAGCAAACAGTTCATTCATTAAATTGGAAAGTCTACAAAAGCAGATTTAAGAATACAAGATCAAGTGTCAAGATTAACTAGACAAAGGGTGGTCACATACCTGCAAGATTCTGCAAAGTAAATACGCATGTTCAACATGCGTATTCTTTATTAAAATTTTAAATTTTGAATACGCATTTCTTAAATGCGTATTTCGTGGGTATTTTGGCGGTTCTCGAGTATTGTGGGAGGTTGAAGTCCAAAAGGTGTATTTTGGGCATTTTTCAAAATTATTTATCTATTTTTCTAGAGCTTCTTTATTTTAATTTAATAAAATTAAATTTTCTTACATACATTCGAATTAATAGGATAAATAATAAATATTTAGAAATTAACCCTATTTAGAATTTATTTAATCGAATTAATAGGGAAGATAATAAATAATTAGAAGTCAATCTTATTTACAATATATTTAAACAAATTTTACTTTTTTCTAAATTTCCTTATATACATGCAAATTAATAGTGAAGATAATAAATATTTAGAAGATATTCCTATTTAGAATTTTATTTAATTCAATTAATAGGGAAATTAATAGATATTTAGAAATTAATCATATTTAGAATATATTTAAACAAATTTTATATTTTTCTCAACTAATTTAAATCGTGATTTTCTATTTAAATATGAATTTCAAACCTGGTCCATAATCATTTGATAAATATTTATCAATTTTCTAGAACTCCTCTATTTTAATTCAATAAAATTAAATTTTTTTATATACATTCGAATTCGCAGGGGAGATAATAAATATTTATAATTCATTCATATTTCGAAGTTGTTTAATCGAATTAATATGTAAGATAATAAATATTTAGAAGTCAATCTTATTTATAATATATTTAAACAAATTTTACCTTTTTCTCAAATAACTAAAATCATAATTTTCTATTTAAATTTGAAATTCAAACCTTTTACATAAACGAGTATATACATTCGAATTAATATGGAAGATAATAAATATTTAGAAGTCAAATTTATTTAAAATTTGTTTATACCTAGTTTACATTTTTCTCAATTAACTTAAATCATAAATTACCATTAAAATTGAAGTTCAAACCAATTATACGAAGGAGTATTATGGATATATATAAAGTAAACTTTCGGGAGCTCTAATATGAATCATATTTATTTATTTTTCTTGAACTTCCCTATTTTGGGAGCTCAGAATCGTCTGAAAATTATTGGGTGAAAACCTAAAACACCCACCATTTGGGGAGAAAATCCCAAAATACCAATTGGCGGAATGTTCCGCCCAAATTATCGACTGAACACGCATGTAAAATCTGAGTATTTTGGGAGGTTGAAGTTCAAAATTTGTGTATGATGGTCTCTACACATATAACTGAATCAATTCCAAGTGTAGAAGACATGGTTACTGTACAATCACTTCTAGGATTGAGGGAAGGGAGTGATAATTTGAGTGAGAGGCTGGGTTGCTCCCAGGCAAAAGGAGAGGTTGAGAGTCAAAATATGCATGCTATTTCTTCCAGCATGGCAAAAGTGAGTGAGGGGAGTGCCACCTTAGTAGGTGAGGGTGACGGTGTGAGGGTGTGTGTGAGCCAGGGGGAGCCCCTGATGCAAGAATATAGAGAAAATGAGAGAAAAGCAGGTAAAGAAGCTATAAGGGTGGATCCAGCCATTGCTAGTGAGTCAATCATTGTGGATGATGCTGAAAAGGGAAGACAATTTCAGCAACATTACAAAGCTGAAATTGATAACATTTCCTTGGATGCTGACACTTTTACTCATCCTGTTTCAGCCTATCAACTGTTGGCTGCTCAGGGCAATGTGGAGGCAGAGCAGACTTTGAACATAGTGCACACTTCAGAATCTCTTCAAAGAGATAAAGCTGCTGTTAATAGGATGCCTTCTCAAGCTGATGAGCCATCTGAAGAATTTGAAGTAAATTCTAATGATGATGACTCTATTTATTTGGATGGGAGCATGAACTTAGGGGGAGATGCAGGCCCAAGTTTTGTTCCAAATTTACCTGAATGGGCATGGAAAAAGAAATCTACACCAGGACAGTTTGGTGTAGCTTTGGTCAAGCAGGTTATGGCTATTCAAAAGGCCCTTCAGGACACTTCAGATGCTGGTACCAAGGCTATTCTTTAAGCTCATCTAGACTCTCTGCATCTCTTGCAGTTGCAGCACATCAGACAGAATTTGAGTGTGGATGAACTCAAAAAGGATATTGCTGATCTGAAATCCTACAATTTTGAGAAGTTGGATTCAGTCATGCCTTATGGTACAATGCAAGATTTGTTGCTGAGATTGAGGAGAGAATCTGATGCTGACAAGAGGCTGACCAAGTTGGAAAACAGAGTTCATGTCATTGAAGACTCTGTGGTCACCATTCTTCAAAATCAACAATCTCATACAAGTCTACTATTGCAGCTGGCAAAAGCACAAGGCTTGACCCCTATCCTTGATGATAAAAAAAGGGGGATAATAAAGGGGAAAGGGAAGGAGAGCCATCAACAAAAGTTCAAATATCTAAAGTGCTAGTTCCTGCCATCATCACTTCTCCAACACTTCAAATCAAAGGAAAACTTGATGGAATTGATCTAATCCAGATAGCAGCAGCTGAGATGAAAGTCAAAGAGCAAAGGAGGAAAATTGATGAAAGGATGCAACAAATTTTTGGTTCTACAACTTCAAAATCACAATCTGTGAAGCATAACACAAAGGTGGAGCCAATCATTATGGAGCTCAAGCCAGTAAGGAGGAATAAGGTTGGAGAGACTTCTTCCAAGAATCTGAAACCTATGGTTCTCAAGCCCAACAACAGATCCAACAAGGACTCTACAAAGAACCCTCTAAGCCTTGCTCAGTTGAAAGGAGTGGATTTTCCTCTTCCAAAACCTGATGAAGTCAAAGTTTTAGGTGGTGATATCATGAAGCACAAGAAGACCAATGATGTGGTTGAAAGAATGAACATGGCTATTATCTTTAGAGAAGAAAAGAGTATATGTGTGAGTGTGATACAAGGACATCCCAAATTCTCAATAGCCAAGAGGGAAGAAGCCAGAAGGTTGAAAGAAGAAGCTAAAAAGCTAAAGGTTGATAAAAGAGCACAAGCAAAGCTTGAAAAACAACTAAAGTCAAGTCAAGCTGAAGAAAAGAAAGAAATTGAAGACAAGGGTGAAGATGTAGGTATGGGGGACATGCTTAATGATGATGTGAAAGAAAGAAGCAAGGAAAGAAAGGAATGACAGAAAGGGAACAGAAAGAAGGTCAATGCAAAAAGGAAGATTGTAGATGAAACTGAAGAAACCCAATCAAAATCCAAAACACTACCTTCTATTCCTGAACCCATTATGCCTGACCCCTTCATAAACATCCATGGTGAAACAATCACTCCTAGGGAGGAACCAATTGATTGGGACACCATCAAATTGCCCACTTTCTTAACCACTTCTCCACCATCAAAGAAACAGAAAAGAAAAATCAAATCAACATCCCCTCTAACCTCAATCAAATTCACTCAGAAGCCTAAGCCTAAGCCACAAGCCTCAAAGGATGATTATGTTCACATTTGTGACATAAAGAAATTTATAGACATTGAACTCTATCTGGATGAGCTGGAGGAAGTAAGGGGAATAGATGACTACAGACAGCTTCCAGAAAGACTAGTGTTCAAATATAAAGGAAGTGGGGAAAGGACTTGGGCTCTTTACAGAATTCTGGATGAAGGCTATTCTACCTTGGTTAGAGTCTACTCAGCTATAAAAAGGGATTCTGGCTTTACCAGGACTGCCAAAACTGAGATTCTCAACAAGATTGCCAGCATAAGGAAAACTTGGTGGGAGCCCAATGCCTTGCCTAGAACACTACTCATCCCAGAGAAAGGAATTACAGTTCATAAATCACCTCATTGATTGATGGAGTTCAGAGACAATAAAGGAGTCAGAAGATTTTTCAGACTTGAAGATCATCTCAAGATTGCCAGTAATGAAACTCTCAAGGATCTGCAATATAAGTTGGACATCAATGAAGAAGATGAAGCTGAATTCTACAGACAACTCCAACTCCAAATAGAGGAGAATGACAGGAGGCTAGGGAAGAAAACAAGGGATCAAAAGAAAAGAAATTAATCTACTCAGGCTTAAGGAGCACCCTTGGAAATAATGTAATTCTTCAATTCTATCTCAGTATACACATTTTTGCAGCACTTTTGAATTTCTACTTTATTTCAGTTCATATGTTTGATAAGTGTTTTGTTATCATCAAGTTAAACCCAAATTTATGCCTACAGTTCTAGTAGACATAAATAGGGGGGATTGTTAGGAATATGTGTATTAGTTTGATGATAAGTTAAACAAAACACTTAAGTAGAAATCTAGTGTTTGTAGCCTCAACGGATAAGACCATTTTGGTTATCCGTTGAAGGAGTAGCTTTACTTAGAAATAAGTTTAGTATTGTAGCACATTTCATTCTCTGTATTTAAGTTGTAATTCTTAGATGTTGTGGGAAATTATCAGTCATGTTGACTACTGGTGGATATGCAAATAGGAGGGCTAATTGTAAATATTTCATGCCTTGTAATTTTGTATAAGTGAAGTAGTATCAACTGATATTGAAGGCCTTCAACGGATGAGAAAGAAAGCTTCAACGGATGTCTCTAAAGCTTCAACAGATAACATCTATCAACGGATGAGTGCTTCAACGGATAAAGCTTCAACTGCTAATGCATCAACGGATAAAGCTTCAACGGATAAAGCTTCAACGGATGAAAACTTCAACGGATGCTTAGTTCAATAGCAGTTGATAGTGACAATTCATAAGATGACAGAGGCACATGGGTTGACAGAGACAAACTGGAATGTGGCAGCCTCTAGGAGGAATCAAGAAAATGCAGCATTTTCATTCTGGTGCAAACAAGGAAGTATTCAAAGATTCACAGCTAAACCTAAATTGCATTGGATAGAGAAATGAAGAAGAAACATGTGAAGAATCTTTTAATTGTATTTTGCACTTTTTTCTTCACTTGTAAACTTGGTGATATATAAACCAAGTAGCAACTAGTAATTAGATGGTGAATTTTCCAGAGCTGTTTAGAAAAATCCAGAGAGAAAATCATGTAGTTTGTACTAGGACGCAGCTGTGATTTAATTCTTTGAATCACAGATTTTCTGAAATAACACATCTCTGGTGGAACAACAAATCCACCAGAAAAGTTTTTAAGTTCTTTGTGTTCTTTACATTTGTGTTTGAATATATACCTGTTTGTATTAGCTTCAAGCAATTCACACACATTTGTTCACTAAAACACTTAGCCTTAGAAACTGCTCAAAACTTGAAAAAGTTTTGAGATTTACATTCAACCCCCCTTCTGTAAATCTCATTGTTAGTCCACTGGGAATAACAAGTATACCTATAGAGAACTCAGAGATATCGATAAGTCATTATACTTATCGAGATGTCACTTCTCTATAGAACAAACTGGAGATCTCAACATACTTCTCAAATACAAAATGTAGACAAGTTTAAGATTCAAGATTATCAGTCAACAAACGATCTATTCACTATATTGAAAAGTCTACAAAGTAGCTGGAAGAATACAAGATCAAGGGCCAAGATTAACTGGATAAAGGATGGTCACAGACCTGCAAGATTTTGCACATATTTTCTAAGCTAGAAATGAAAATAGAAAAAGGTTGCTTCATAAAGTAGTTTAGTACATTTTAGTGCAAGTCTTATAAACCTGTGCTGCTAGTCTATAAAACATGCATTGGTCCTTAGTTCACATGTAATAAAATAGATCTAAATTTTCTTGTATTCTCTCAAGATAGAAGCTGAGTTATTACTTTCTTAAGAACCCAGAATTTGTAGTAAGACCAACTTAATTAATACAAATTAAGTGAGTTTTTAAAATATTGTGTTTGTTAATTATTTATGTAAACACAATATCTCTGCAAAATTTAAACTGCTTTGTTCACCTAAAATCCAAACAAATTTAAAAAGGCTAAAAATCCAAGAAACGCATTCACCCCCCTCTATGTTGCATTCAATATCTAACAAGTAATATCAGAGTAAAATCTGAAAGTAAACAGATAAAGATCTTGGAAGAATGAGTGCACAAAAGATAAGTAGTTTCAAGATACTAGCCTTTGATAAAATCAACTATACACTTTGGAAGAAAAAGATGATGTTGTTCATAAGGATGACCAACCCAATGTACATCTAGATTTTCAAGAATGGCCCTTTTATTCCCATGGAAAGGGTTGATGAATCTACTGATGGAGACATGGTCATTCCTGTTCATTATGCCCCTAAAGACCCCTCAAAATACACAGAGCCTGAAAAGGAAAAGTTTTCTCTCAATAATGCTTGCAACTAATACTAATAGAGTCACTTAAGAATGTTATGTACAACAATATTGTCAACTGTGACACATCCAAATAGATTTGGGAAAAGATAGAGATTTTGTGTGAGGGTACAGAGGAAGTAAGATCAAATCAAAGGAGAATACAGGTGTCTCAGTATGAGGGTTTCATGGCCAAGCCTAAAGAAGGAATTATATAAGTTTTTGAAAGATTCAACAAATTGATAAATGACTTGCAACTTTATGATAAATATTATGAAGCTGAGGAGGTTAACCTAAAGTTTTTGCTAGCTCTTCCTGAACACCCTGAATAGAAAATATCATCTTTTAGAGAAGAAAGAGACTTGAGCAGAATAACACTGGAATTTTGTATGGGATCTTGAAGATATATGAGTTTGAGATGTTACAAAGAAAGTCATTGAAGGCAAATCAAGGACATGTGGTTGATGGATCCAGTGCCCTAATGGTCAATAACAGTGAAGCAAGTGAAGATGAACAAGATGCTCAAATTCTAGTCATTCATACTGTGGAGAAAAAGAACAAGGGACCTCAGAAATAAGTTGTTTTGGAGCTAGAGGAAAATGAATACTACATCCTTGACGAGCTAGATGGGATGGATCAATTAATGGCTTACCTGGCTAGAAAATTCTCTAACATCAGAGTTAAAAAGCCAAGATTTTTCAAGAACAAGGGACAACCCTCAAATAGCAACAACTGGAAACCAAAAACTCAATTTAACTCAGCTAGCAAAGGTGGCTACAAGACTAGATATGTTGACATATAAAAAATAAGGTGTTTTAACTGTGATGAGTTGAGCCACTTTGCAACTAAGTGCACGAAGTCAAAGAAAATGAAGAAGGATAAAGCCTATCTGAAATTGGAAGCAAAGTATGAAGCTCTCTTGAAGAAACAACAGTCAAAGGCTTACATAGCTGAATGCAAGAGTTGGTGTGACGCCCTCAAACCCGGGGTTAGGAATAAGGACCCATAATACCAATAAACTAATATAATAGCAGCAGAAATATAATAAACCCCGAAACTATTAGGATCTAAATAGGATAAAGTATGAGACAAGATTACAACTACCAACCAAAATATTATTATTATTACAACCTTTATTATAAATTAACCAAATTATTCGATTCCGACTTAAAATCGACAGATAACCTAAAAGTATCTGTTTTAGTTGTTACACTTCCCACCAACTATCGTCGCTTTCTCACACAACATCTACCTGATCTGGCAACTGAAATCTGACGGTACGATAGGGACCGCCAGGAACGCTCTTGCGAGCAGTGCGCCTAAGTCTGGTCATCTTCTTGCTTAACTGCCATGGTTAGATCAATACAAATAAATGAGAAAAAAGGCTTAGTAAGTAACTATTTAAACAATTCTAAATATCAACATAACAGAGGCATTCTATTCTCATTAAACTAGGTGGCATCATTCTATCAATATTTAGGAAAGCGTGTTAAAAGAGGGTTTCCAAACCTTTCAGGTTTTACTTTTGAGAAATTAACATTTATCAAGATCAACGATAAGGTTCTCAGAAGGTTTCTCTCATCTTAAGAGAAAATCATTCCAGGCTTTTGAATATCAATATCAAGTAAAGTGATATTCACCTGTATTTAAATGTTGCAACATTTAAAAATCTTTTACTTTTATTCTTTAACACAAAGAACCCTTGATTGGAATATCCATCTTTTAAATATAATACAGGTGATCAACCCGTACTAACCTCCATATGGTCATTAAGGTACCTATGGCATTGTTTCATCCTTTATATTGGACTAGCCCCGCTTGCCTCTTACGTGACCGGAGTAGTCCCACTAGTCTCTTACGTCTCTATCCAATCTTTAGTAATTCATTTGGAAAACCTTTATATTGGAAGGCAAAGAAGTTTTAACTGGATCTATTTTAACATTACCGATACGTAAAATCATTTGGACTCATTCAAGTCAAAAATCATTCTTAGGTTCAATTCAAGAATTCAAGGGAAATAAACGAATTGGAAATAAAGATACCGCAAGTGATGGAATGATCGATCGTCAAGTAAAATATTAACGAGGCTGTTATCAGAATAGTTTCAAAGAAAGATACATAAACATGGAACAAGTTTATTATTACAGGAATATAGGTTAACAAAGTATGAGATATGAAAGGTTCACTACGTCAATTAGTTCAAGGATCACAAGGATAACAACAATATAAGGAAAATAGGGTAACAATACTTAAATCAAAGGGGTTACTATTAGGGTTTATCACAAGATTCAATAACCGCATTACGAAGTTTCTTTACTCTATCAGTGCTAACATCAATATTCTCTCTATAATCAATTCACAATCAAAGGCAGAGTTACTTGCCTCGGAAAACTTTCCTGTTTCACAGAATTTGAGCTACTGCCACCTAAGACCTCTTTTCCTTTCTTATCCTGAATGCCTACTCTTTACAAATCTACAATACAAAATGAACCCTAATTAGAAACTTTATTGATTCTCGACATTTCTCAGAACGTCTAACTTTCTACCCTAATCGCGATATTCGCTTATCTTATATACATATATCATATGTAATTCATAATAGGTTAACACCTTTATACGCTTTATATCATCGATTAACTCGATACTTTACACATACCAAGTAATCATATATTCACCTAATCTGACACCAAATCTCATTAAATCATATCGACTATATTCCTTATACATATCTATATACTTTCTTTTCGAAAATCGGGCATGACGTATTCGTAACTACGCTTACCCTTAATGTGACGACCTCAATCTCGGGGTTAGGAAATGAGGACTCACACACCTCTAATCTACTAATTAAATATGCATAAACCCCGATTAACTACTAACAGGATCAACAGGATAAAGTATGAGACAAGATTACAACTACCAATCACAGAATATAACTTACAAACCCAAAATATTATTAAATAATCAATATCGATTCCGGCTGGGAACCGACAGATAACCCATTGTATCTTTAAACACCTCTTTACTAGGCGCGAGCTCACTCATAACCTGTACTACCTGCTCTGGCAACTGGAAGCCCTCAACACGGTAGGGACCACCAGGTACGCTCTTACGAGCAGTGCGCCTAAGCCTGGCCATCTTCTTGCTTAACTGCCATGGTTAGATTAAGACATAACAATGAGTATAAAACTCAGCAAGTAACTAAATAGCAGTTCTACAATAACAATTCTCAATATGCTTTGAACAAACTAGGGCATTCTATTTTAGCTAAACTAGGTGGCAGATTTCCGTATATTCATTTTTTTTTTTGCTTTCTTTGAGATAAGGAAAGGTATCCGAAGAATAGTTGGGCTTTCAAGAAACAAGGCTCGAAACAGGATGAAAGCCGACATTTAACACAAATCATTATAGGATCAAAATAGATCTTTCGGTAGAGGAAAGCAACAGTATTTCAAGATATAGAATCATTCATATGATCAACAATTTCAGGAATCAGGGTTCTGAGCTCTAAGCTCCACAATAACATAATCAACTCTTTTCAAAACGGTATAAACCATTTTCATTTCCAAATATCAATTTACTGAATAAAAGTTTCAGTTCCTTTTCTTAAATAATCATTTAGAACCCTTGATTGGATCACTTATCTTTCCATTTCATTATATACGGGTGATCAGCCCGTATCGACCTCCATTCCGGTCTTTAAGGTACCATTCAACATAATTTCAGCCTTAAATTGGACTAGTCCCACTAGCCTCTTACCATGACTGGACTAGTCCCACTAGCCTCTTACGTCTCAATCCAATCCATCAGGAATTCATTTGGAAAACCTTGAGTTGGAAAAACAAATAGGTTTTCTAAAATTCATTTTATCATTACCAAGCCTTTGAAATCATTCGGACTCTTTCAAGTCAAAACTCATTCTTAATTCAGATTTTTAAAGAAACAAAGTTCAGGGAGTGAATCAAAGATATGCAAGGAACAATTCTCAAGAATTCTATATCAAGGTTAATAAGGTACTAAATTTGAAGGATCAGAAATAACTTAGGGATCTTTAGGGCGATCAAGAGAAACAGGGTATCATTAAACAGAGTTAACCAAGATAATTAAAGGTTCAATATGATCATGGCATTATAGGAAACTTGAACAGAAAGGCAGATTATCAACGGGTGAAATCAATAGGATTATCAATAACAGGTTATCAAGAACAAAGGGTACTTCAAATCAATATCAGGGTTTCATAAAGCAAGGGTTTCATACTTTAACAGTTCAATACTCTACATGGTATGAACAACATTTCCTTTATAATCATTTACACAAGTAATCAGAGTTACTTGCCTGAAATTGCTTTCTTGAGGGTTGAACTACTGCCACCTAGTATACTTTTCCCTTTTCTAGCCCGAATGCCCTCACGCTCCGAATATACAATAAAAACCAAAATCTTAATGAGATTCCCAACTCTCGTTCCCGGAACGATCACTCTATACGATAACTCGATTATATTCTCGAACATACGAATATAGCTTATACAAATAAGCACACAGCACGTAGTACATAGCACAATTCTGTCTCATAGTTTTCATATCCTTATATACCTAGCAATCAAAGCATACTCGCTTGACCTAGGCTATTTCTCAAATCAAACTAACATGACTCTTTTACGAGTACTAGACCCATTTACAACCAAACATTTACGTGCATACTATCACTTATATCAATCAACTTCATTCCCCCTTTTTTTTTAAATTCGAACCACATAATACAATCAACTAAACAATCCATAGATATTCACATATACGCATCCAATCATTTCATATTTGATTATCAAAAACCAAGTTTTGACCTTAAGTTCATATGGCCTATTCGGCCTAATTGCAAATACCACCATAAAATCAATCAAATACTCACTTTAATTCATATAAACACGTATCTCAATTAACAACCTTTAAAGAACCACTCTCCTTTCTTTTAATCATAGAAATCCGAACCATAATTATACATATACAATCAAATTTCTCAAAAATCACACCATACAACTTTAGTTCTAGCATGATCCAACATTTAAACTAGCACCATTTTCTTTATTAACAAATTTCGAACATAAACACCACTCAATCATGGTCATGCAAGCAAGTTCTTATTAGTAACTAAGATTTTTAGCAAAAATCAACTCAATTCTCTTTTTAAGCCTAAGACCCATTCGGGTTTATCAAGAAAACACACATGCAAAGATCAATCTTGACATGCAAAGTTTTATATCACATTTTCGACTTGATTTAAACCTTAACTTAGTCATTTAACTCATTCTCATCAAGATTTCCGAAGCACAAAGCCAAACATCACCTAATGACTCAACTTTAATCAAATTATTCAATCATCATGCATGCATTCACTTAATCACAAATCAATCTCTTTTAAACCCATTTTCTATTCGGCAAAAATTCAAAATGCACAATCCAAGAACCAAACAAGGACATGCACATCTTGATCCTTCTTAAAACTAACATGCAATCACGTTTAAGCCACATAAACTTAGTATTCAACAAGATTGACCCGCAAAAACCGATTCCCTCTTCTTTATTAACAAAAGCCGAAGCAAAAGTCCACAAAACCCGAAGCAAAGATTCACATGCAACCTCAATTTTTGATTTTTCTAAGCACAATCATATGCACACATTCATTTACAATCAAAGGAATCATTTAATCAAACACCCACTCGATTTTTATCAAAGAAGCCAAAAACCCTTTTCCAAATTTTCAAGAAATCTTAACATGCATGCATCATTTCAAGTTTATAAATTTCAACCTTTTTATTAACAACTATCCACTATTGATTTCATGGTCAAAAACCAACTTGATCACTTTAAGAACATAAACCCATTCGGTTATATAGAAAAGCACCACATGCATCTACTAAAATTAAAGTGGATTTTGTGTAGAGTTCAGTTTTCACATCACAACTCACCACTGGTTCACCGGAGTTCATCACCGGTGGCGGTGGCTTCACGGTGGTGCCCTCATTCGAGGGTGTCCAACCATGAGCCCCCGATTTCTTAACCAAAACCAATGCAACAACACCACATGCAATCTAATTTCATCACGTTAATCACAGAACATGAACTAATCAAGCAAGCCCTCGGTTCTTGGCTTGAAACCGAACCCAAAACACACACACTTCGGTATACAAGCACCAATACACACATGCACATACTTCTACCTACACATAAGTGTTTATCATGAAGAATTAAGGATAATTGATGAGTTTGATCAAGGAAAATGGAAGGATACCGAGAGAAATTGATGAGAGAGCCGAGAGAGTTGTTCGAGTGAGAGAGAGAGAGTGAAAGAAAAAAAAGAGGAGAGAAAAGAGTGAGTGCACGGCAAGAAGAAGAAAATGGGGGAAGAAAGGAGTGTTTTATACTCCACCAAATAAGGGTAAAATAGTAATCTACTAACCCCCTTTCTAATTTGCATTTTTGTTTCTCTTTTTACTCAAATGTAACAAAATTTAAAATATAAATATTTCTCTCTCGGAAAGTCGAGAATTATTGAAAATGACATTTTTAACGCGTAGGTCTCGAAATTAGCTTTTCATCCATTACTCATAATAAGAATTTGAGCGAGCGGTTGATTTTATATGAATTTCGCAAACTCGCTTTAATAAATACCTTTTCCACATAAAAATCAATTTAAAAATGCGAAGACCCACAATTAAATTCACTTATCATTTTTAAAAAGTCTCTAAGACCTCTACGAAGATAACAGAACAAATCCCATGTTTTTATCTATCTCAGATGATTTTATAAAAATGCACGAAGGTTAAATAAACCCTTATGTAAATCACATAATTCCTTTAAAATTCACAGAAATTATCACAGAACATATAATCATGCACACAGTCTAGCAATCACACGCATATAGTCACAAAACGACTCAGGTCTGAACATAGAATCTATTCCTATTTAATCTTTATTCCCTTTTTACGCGTACCGGGTCACGTTCAGCCTGACAGCCCGACGCTCAGCGTTTCGAATACGCTTCTCATTACCTTTGTCAATCAACACGTCTCTTAAGACGAAATACTTCATTCATTTACTTCACATATAATTCACATTTTATATTATTTAATTTCCATTTTAGGACGGGTTCCGTTCTACCTGACGGCCCGAAACCACAGCTTGACTTCTAAGCTGACTCTTTAAATTGGAACGTTTTTATCCACGCTCCTTAACTCTAGTATACAGATAAAACAAATAATCACCACTTAATCACATAATCTCATCACATAACACATACTTTACTTTCTTAATTACGACGCAAAATTCTCGGTCGTTACAATCTACCCTCCTTAAAAGGATTCTGTCCCTAGAATCTAATCTAAGAAAATAGATGGGGATACTTTTCTTTCATTTCGCTTTCTAATTCCCAGGTCGATTCCTCGACTAGTGGATTTCTCCACAACACTCTAACTAGAGGTACAACTTTATTTCTAAGCGTCCTTTCTTTTCGATCCAAAATTCCCACTGGTTGTTCCACATAGGACAAATCTGGTTGGATTTCTACCGGTTCCAACTCGATCACATGGCTCGCATCAGCATTATACTTCTTCAGGAGAGATACATGAAATACATTGTGCAGATGTTGCATTTGCGGCGGAAGCGTTAATTCATACGCCACTTTCCCAACTTGTCGCAATACTTCAAATGGTCCAATGTACCTTGGACTTAGCTTTCCTTTCTTTCCAAATCGAGTTAAACCTTTCCAAGGAGATATCTTCAACAAGACCTTGTCTCCAGTTTTGAATTGCACATCTTTCCGCTCTTGATTCGCGTACTTTGCCTGTCGGTCTTGAGCTGCAATTAATCTCTTTCGTATCATTTCAACTTTTTCATTCGTTTGCTGCACTAGCTCGGGGCCAATTAACTTGCGCTCACCAACTTCATCCCAATAAGTAGGGGATCTACACTTTCTTCCATACAACGCTTCATAAGGCGGCATGCCAATACTTGCGTGATAATTGTTGTTGTAGGAAAACTCAACTAAGGGCAAATGATCGTCCCAATTTCCTTTGAAATCTATTGCGCAGGTTCGTAACATGTCCTCAATTGTCTGAATTGTCCTTTCACTTTGTCCGCCTGTCTGCGGATGATATGTCGTACTCATTTTCAATTTCGTTCCCAAATGATTGTGGAATTGTCGCCAAAATCTCGAATTAAACCTTGGATCTCTATCAGACACGATAGATACAGGAACTCCATGATGCATCACGATTTCATCCAGATACATTTTGACCAGCTTCTCTAATGAAAACCTTTCGTTTATCGGCAAGAAATGTGCTGACTTTGTCAGTCGATCAATTACCACCCAAATCGCATCATGATTAGACTTGGTTTTAGGTAATCCTACCATGAAATCCATTGCGATATGTTCCCATTTCCATTCAGGTATGTCCAGTGGCTGAAGCAATCCACTTGGCCTTTGATGTTCCGCTTTAACTCTTTGGCACGTGTAACATTTGCTTATCCATTCCACAATTTCCTTTTTCATGTTTGGCCACCAAAAATTTTCTTTCAAATCCCGGTACATCTTCGTACTTCCAGGGTGAATTGAAAATCTCGAGTTATGCGCTTCTTGCAAAATCTCGTGCTTTAGTTCCACAACATCAGGTATCCAAATACGTGAGTTAACACGGTATATCCCTTTTCCATCCTTTTGAGCTTTAATTTCTTCTCCCGTCAACTTATTCCTTTCGCGATTCATCACTTGCTCTTGACAGCATCTAATCATATCCAAAATTTCAGGTTGAAACAGCATTGCATAAATGGCTTCACCTCCACATTCTGGAGTCTGCACCACTATTTCCATCTTTTCAAAGTCCTTGATTAATTCTTCTGACGACGTTAACATATTCAACTTTTCCTTTCGACTTAAAGCATCGGCTACCACATTTGCCTTTCCAGGATGATAGTTTATCGCACAATCATAATCTTTGATCAATTCCAACCACCTTCTTTGTCGCATATTCAGTTCTTTCTGAGTAAAGATATACTTTAAACTCTTATGGTCCGTATAAATCTCGCACTTTTCCCCGTACAAATAATGCCTCCAAATCTTAAGGGCAAACTGTAAGTCATATGTCATAGCCTATTTGTATATTCGAGAATTCAACTCAACTCAAAAAAAGAATATAATAAGTAAATAGTGGATCTACCGTCACAGAGATCTCGCAAAGTAATATCTGTCAAAGGATTCAGAAACAAGGTTCATCTACAGACTTGAGGAGTTAATTCACTGGAAGAAGTTCAAGAAGTTGATCATGCCTCAGTGATATAAATCAAGATCGTAGATTTAATCAAGTGACAGAGATCTCGTCAGAGTATTATTAATTACAAGGATTTAATCTGAAGAAAATCAAAGTGTCAAAGTCAAGACATGAAGAAACGTCACGGAAGTTAGTCACTCATGAACCAGACAGTACATCGAGTGTCAACGTTGAAGTGGTGGAATTGATTCATAATTCTCAGTGATTTTCAGAAGATATTCAGAAGAATGGATGCTGCTCAGGGTTAGTATTAATTCTCTATTAATTAATTAAGTCATATAATTTAATTAAGAAAATAAATTATATCTGCAAAGATTAATTTATTGATTAATTAAATTAATTGATTAATTAATTCAGAATTAATTTTAGGAATTTTCAGAAGTTTAATTGGATTAAATTCAATCTTAAATCAGCAAGACAATTGAAAATGAACTAGCATGACAATCTGGATTGTCATACCGATTGTCATGCCAGTTCAAAAGATTGTCCTACCGATAGTCATGCTGGTTCAAACGATTGTCTTGCTAGCTCAAAAGGATAGTCTCACCGATTGTCATACAAGCTTAAAGGATTGTCATTCCAATTCAATTAATTCGGCTGTTGATAAATAGAAGCAGAAGTCATTCAACTCAAAAAATCTCAATCATACAGAACACATTCAAGAACAAAGAAAAGAAAGCAGCCGCCTTGAAACATTTTATTTTCTTCTCTGCTTACATCAAGATCAAAATTCTAGTTTGTTAATATTAAATCCAAACCACTAGAATTATTTATCTTGTTCTTGTGTAACAATCTAGCGGATCAAAATCCCTAGAACTTAATCTCAAATCGCGTTTAGCATTTGATTCTAATTATTGCAAAAATAGAAAAAGTTCATGTCGAATTTATTCTAGATTTGTGATAATTGATTTGAGATTAATACCTTGTAATCGATACAGTTGTTGTAACACCTTTCAAGTTTAATAATATTTTTATTTAACTTGAATTTTGTTTCACATTTTTTATTCCACATTTATTCGATTATTTGGTACTGTTTGTATTCAACCCCCCTTCTACAAACACATTGGGACCTAACAATTGGTATCAGAGCCTTCTGATTAACGAACAAATCAAGATCCTAGACTTTTGTGATTTTTCAACTCCTTGAAATTTTATTTATTCAAAAATTCATAATGACTTCACATAAAGTTGGAACCGTTAAAATTCCACAATTTGATAAAGAGAATTATATCATGTGGAAGAAGAAGATGCTATTATTTTTACAAGTTGCAAATCCCAAATATTCAAACTTGTTAAAGAAGGGTATAAAAACTCCGATGGTTATTGAACCGGAGGTAATAATAGATGGTGTGGTGACTACTAAAGCTAGAACCTATCCAAAAGAGCCCGAAGATTTTACTTCTGCTGAGAAGGAAGAAGCCTCCTTGGATGCCAGCCTTCAATTAATATTAATTGATTCCCTTGATCCCTTGATGAACAGACATGTGATGAACTGTAAAAATTCTAAACACATGTGGGAAACTATTGAGGTAATTAATGAAGGCACAGAGGAAGTTAGGGAGAACAAGTTGGAAATCCTAACCTCTGAATATGAACATTTCAAATCAAATCCAGGAGAAGGAATTACTGAAGTGTTTGAGAGGTACAATGCGTTGATCAACAACCTGAACATCAATGGAAAATATTATTCAATCAGGGAGGTCAACAAAAAGTTCCTTTTAACACTGCCAGCTCATCTTGAACATAGAATCACTGCCATTAGAGAAGCTAGAGATCTGAGTGAGATTTCTTTGGACAGGCTCTATGGAGTGTTAAAAACTTATGAGTTGGAGCAGATTCAACAGAAGGAAGTCTACGGGAAGGATAGAATGGTCAGCACATCTAATGCACTTGTAGCTGAAGGTCAACAACAACAACAATCTCAACAGTTAGAAAGAATGGTACGGTTTTCTAAGGGTGAGGAAAATGAGTTAGTAGCAGAATATGATCCTCCTACTACAAATCAATCAAGTGATGATTTTTATTCCTTGGAAGAGCTGGAGCAATTGGAAGATGAATCAATGGCCCAAATTGTCAAGAGATTCTCCCATGTCAGATTCAGGAGGAATCCCAAGCTTAAGTACAAGTCCAACTACAACAAATTCCAGAAAGGTCGATCTTCATCCTCTAACACCAGCAGTGGTGGGTACAAAACAGGGATGGTTGATCGGAGCACCATTAGATGCTATAACTGCAATGAGTTGGGACACTTTGCCACAGAATGTAGGAAGCCAAAGCAAGTAAGAAAGAACTCTGAAAGGGCTTATCTGGCAAAGGGAAGAAGCTGGGATAATACTGACAGTGAAGATGAAGAAGAAGGAAATCTTGCTCTTATGGTTGTTGATGGAAAAGCTTCATCGTCAAGAATAGAGGTAAAACTTTCTGATGCTGAAATGGTTTATCATCTAAGAGGTAACTTAGATTGTGCACGTCGTGATAATGAACTGTTAAGTTTACAGATCACAGACCTTGAGAAAGAGGTCAATGAATTAAGACTTGTGCACATTAATCAAGACAAATTAAAAGAACAGGCATCTTTTCTAGAGAATAGAGTTGACTGTTATAGAAAACTCGAAACTATTCTCAAAGACAAGATCACCGGTCTTGAGACTAAGGTTAGAGCCTACTTCAATTCTTGTTCGAAGGCTAAAGAGTTCTACAGTAAGCAAGCTGTTAATCAAACATCTGGAATAGGTTATGATTACAATATTGCTATTGGAGAATTAGGCATAAACTCCCCTCCTCATGTATGTGCTAAAGGGAGGAAAGTACCACATGTGCTTAAGGGTGTTGATGAACCCCTCTATAAAGCATCAATTGCTGAACCATTTGATGCGACCTCTTCTGTTATTCAAGAAGAAATACGTGCTGAAGATCTTGCTAATGAGAAGGTTGTTTCCAAGTCAAGTGTGTCGAAAGTTCCAGTCAAAGTTGTGAAAGCAACTGAGACTAACTCAGACACACATGAGTTGGATAACAAAAATGCCATGTCTACCATGCATAAATTGCCTGCTGTTAATCACTCTCATAAAGCATGTGGTGTGTCTAATTGTATGTCTTGTGCTTTTAATATGATGTATGCTTATTTTAATGGTAAACATGTGTCTAATGATAAGACTACTCCTCGTCAGCATGTGAATAACAAGAAGCATGATAGGTCTAAGACTGCCAGTCCTTCTAAGGCTAGAAAGGAGACATTTGTGCCTAAGCTTAAACAGAAATTTATTAAGGCTGTTTACAAGGTCAAATGTTCAGTCATTGAGAAAGTTGAGACAATTAAAATTAAAAATATTGTTTTGCCTGACAAAGGACAGTTCTACAAGTATGCCGGGCCCAACCAAGTTTGGGTTCCGAAGAAGGTCTAATCCATTTGTAGTGCAGGGCATTAAACAAGTATAACCGGTAGTGTGGATTCTTGACAGTGGATCATCAAGACATATGACCGGAGATAGAGCCCTGCTATCAAATGTGGTTGAGAAAGCTGACCCCCTGGTTACCTTTGGAGATAACAGCAAAGGTTTATCTGAGGGATATGGCTGTTTGCAAGCTGGGAATGTTATCATTGTAATTTTGTATATTGTGCTAGGTTATTATCAGGAAGCAGTATCTAACATATAGCACCAGTGACGAGACTTGAGAATATTACGACATATCAAGCACCTGCTGCATATTACACTTGGAATTGTACTCTAGTAAGATGTGTACAAGTGTACTCCTGGTTGGTAAGTCAAAAGAGGAAGTCAGTGCACCACAGTTCATGAACTTTGCAGTTGCAGATCTATTGGACTATGCAATCTCTTCTTCACAATCTCACTTCAGGTTGGTATGAACTAGTATACTGCTCAAGCAATCGTCAAGGATATGGTATGGCACTCTAACTGCAGTTACAATTTTATATGAATAAGTAGAGTCGTCATATTTATAACTCTCTTATCACTAGGCACGATCATATTGTTTTATATGTGCAGTGGTATATTGTTTATGCAACATAACAATTAGTATCTAAAGTACTTGACAAGTATCGGTCAATGATATGTTGTTAACATTATGTTACAGATATTTGTAAGCTTTTGACATGAATGAGAATTACTTAGACTTTACCCTAAGTGATCAATATTTTATCAAAAACTCATTCATATTGAAATACAAAATCAAACTTCTTTCTACATTAGTGGTTTCTTATTTCATGTAAAATCTTTTGAAATCACTAGTGTAAATCATTTTCTCTCTATTACCATATGTTCTGTGTTACAGGTTCAGTCTCCAATGACTTTCTTTCATTGACAGTCATGAGGTTGAAAACCCACAACATCTATCCCAGACTGTAAAGACAAACACAAAAACAGAACCAACCAACACTCTCTTACCACTAAATGTAGTATGAATGAGCGTGAGGGAGATAGTGCCTTAGTGCACCACATAAGGAAGGTTCTGTAGTCAACCCAGTAGCTCTGTCTCATACATAGATGAGTAGTATTTAAACCGAGACAACTGCTAGCCCCCATACATCTTCTCAAAAAGATGTAATGGCTGAAAAGGCACAAAAACAGTTACTAGATTCATTCTCTCAACAGGGTGCGTCTATTGAATTTTGCATGTCGGCCAAGGTATCCGATGTAGTGTCACCACTTCAAATATAAACAATTCTTGATGCACAAGGAAAGGTTACACACACAAAGGATGAGTTGACGGAAACAAGAGTTTCGACCATTTTAAGGTCAGATTCGATTGTTCAAGGTTCGTTAGTGGACCAATTGCCTTTACAGGTGTTAGGAGAGGATACTGATCTAAAAGCCATATGTCAGTGGTCAGTGTCTACCTCCCCAGGCTTAAATCCCCTGGATGCATCTGCGGATAGTGGATCTGACATAGGCGCAGATCGGCAACTTGTTGACAATGATTCAGATATTACCTGACGAGTCACAAGGAAATGTCTTCACAGACATTAGAAGGGAACTTTGATCTTTATGCTAAATTCGTTGGATCATTGTTTACCTTCCCAGAATTCAAATCTGGAACCCTAAAAGGAAAACTAGCAACTTGTAGATTATGACTCAGATTCATCTGACAAGTTTAACAAGGATGGGGATTTGTGAACTCCCATTGCACCACCTGTGACCTCCTTAAGGATGGCTAAGGTGATTTTCCTTGCAGGTACAGCTGATTTTTGGAGCTATGAGTGGAGTGATACACTTGTGAGAATGAGTGTAAACACGAGTGGAGAGAAGAGTGAAACACATGTGAGGTACACTAAACAGAATCACACACTCACAGTGAGGAAGAAAGAGAAACTACTTGTTATTTCTTTTCCAACCAAGTGAATATGAGAACTCCTTCAGACGGCGACATACATTCCTTCTTTAAGGGGGAGATAAAAGCTTAAGTAATAGTCTGGAGGATTCCTCAACTAAGGGGGAGAAATAGCAGGGAGGAAGAAAAAGATCCTACATGTACACTACACCACACCATTGTTGTTTGTAACTACGGATCCTATTGTACGGGAGAGGTGGTAAACACAAGGTGATTTTCTAGTAAGGGAAGAAGCTGTTTTCAAAAGGGGAGTACCATTGGTTTTTATCTGCGGATCCTATTGTACGGGAGAGGTGGTAAACGAAGGTGATCTTCTTTAATCAGTTGATTCTCATAGGGGGAGAAGCAAGAGAGATATGGGTTTCTCAACAGGAAATGTGGTTGTACAAATGAAGATGGAACTACTTGAAGATATGTTCAGTCTAGAGGAACATCTACTTGGAATCTGGAAAATGTTAAATCTAGTCCAGAACTTTTCTACTATTTACTTTGCATTTCTTTTTATATCTTTTTCTTATTTGTTAGTTGAGTTATCCTCTAGGTATTTATATGTTATTGTCTAACAAACAAATAGGGGGAGATTGTAAGTCATATGTCATAGCCTATTTGTATATTCGAGAATTCAACTCAACTCAAAAAAAGAATATAATAAGTAAATAGTGGATCTACCGTCACAGAGATCTCGCAAAGTAATATCTGTCAAAGGATTCAGAAACAAGGTTCATCTACAGACTTGAGGAGTTAATTCACTGGAAGAAGTTCAAGAAGTTGATCATGCCTCAGTGATATAAATCAAGATCGTAGATTTAATCAAGTGACAGAGATCTCGTCAGAGTATTATTAATTACAAGGATTTAATCTGAAGAAAATCAAAGTGTCAAAGTCAAGACATGAAGAAACGTCACAGAAGTTAGTCACTCATGAACCAGACAGTACATCGAGTGTCAACGTTGAAGTGGTGGAATTGATTCATAATTCTCAGTGATTTTCAGAAGATATTCAGAAGAATGGATGCTGCTCAGGGTTAGTATTAATTCTCTATTAATTAATTAAGTCATATAATTTAATTAAGAAAATAAATTATATCTGCAAAGATTAATTTATTGATTAATTAAATTAATTGATTAATTAATTCAGAATTAATTTTAGGAATTTTCAGAAGTTTAATTGGATTAAATTCAATCTTAAATCAGCAAGACAATTGAAAATGAACTAGCATGACAATCTGGATTGTCATACCGATTGTCATGCCAGTTCAAAAGATTGTCCTACCGATAGTCATGTTGGTTCAAACGATTGTCTTGCTAGCTCAAAAGGATAGTCTCACCGATTGTCATACAAGCTTAAAGGATTGTCATTCCAATTCAATTAATTCGGCTGTTGATAAATAGAAGCAGAAGTCATTCAACTCAAAAAATCTCAATCATACAGAACACATTCAAGAACAAAGAAAAGAAAGCAGCCGCCTTGAAACATTTTATTTTCTTCTCTGCTTACATCAAGATCAAAATTCTAGTTTGTTAATGTTAAATCCAAACCACTAGAATTATTTATCTTGTTCTTGTGTAACAATTTAGCGGATCAAAATCCCTAGAACTTAATCTCAAATTGCGTTTAGCATTTGATTCTAATTATTGCAAAAATAGAAAAAGTTCATGTCGAATTTATTCTAGATTTGTGATAATTGATTTGAGATTAATACCTTGTAATCGATACAGTTGTTGTAACACCTTTCAAGTTTAATAATATTTTTATTTAACTTGAATTTTGTTTCACATTTTTTATTCCGCATTTATTCGATTATTTGGTACTGTTTGTATTCAACCCCCCTTCTACAAACACATTGGGACCTAACACAAACACTATTGCTGCCAATTCCAAATCGTGCGTTGGATACTTTTGCTCGTGCGGTTTGAGTTGCCTTGACGCGTATGCTATCACCTTCCCGTGTTGCATTAACACGCATCCAAGTCCTTTATAGGAAGCATCACTGAATATCACAAATTCACCTTTATCATCTGGTAATACCAACACAGGGGCGGTTACCAATCTCTTCTTTAACTCTTGAAAACTTTCCTCACACTTTTCTGTCCAAACGAACTTCTCATTCTTTCTCGTCAATTTTTTCAATGGAACGGCAATCTTTGAAAAATCTTGCACAAATCTTCTATAGTATCCGGCTAATCCCAGAAAACTTCTGACTTCCGTCGGAGTCTTGGGTCTTTCCCAATTCATTACAGCTTCTATCTTAGCTGGGTCCACTTTAATTCCTTCTTTATTAACTACATGACCAAGAAATTGCACTTCTTTTAGCCAAAATTCACACTTTGAAAACTTTGCATACAGCTTCTCTTTTCGCAGAATTTCCAAGGAAATCCTCAATTGCTCCTTATGATCTTCCTCCGTTTTGGAATAAATAAGTATATCGTCAATAAACACAATCACGAACTTGTCCAAATACTGCTTGAACACTCTGTTCATAAGATCCATAAATGCAGCTGGCGCATTCGTCAAGCCAAATGCCATCACCAAAAATTCATAGTGTCCGTATCTTGTTCGGAACGCTGTCTTGGGTATATCTTCCGCTTTGATCTTTAGTTGATGATACCCAGATCTTAAATCAATCTTTGAGAAACACGAAGCTCCTTTCAATTGGTCAAACAAGTCATCGATCCGCGGTAGAGGGTACTTATTCTTGATCGTCAACTTATTCAGTTCACGGTAATCGATACATAATCGCATACTTCCATCCTTCTTCTTTACAAACAACACCGGTGCGCCCCACGGGGATACACTCGGTCGGATTACTCCTTTGTCCAACAATTCTTGCAACTGGGCTGCCAATTCCTTCATTTCAACCGGCGCCATGCGATAGGGAGCTTTCGACACTGGTTGCATACCAGGAGCCAATTCAATCGTAAACTCGATCTCTCTGTCTGGAGGTAGTCCAGGCAATTCATCAGGAAACACGTCCAGAAAATCTCTTACTACCGGAATATCGTCGATCCTTACAGATTCTTTCTCCACGTCCATGACATGAGCCAAATAAACTTCGCATCATTGACGCATTAATCTTCTCGCCTCAATAACCGTTAGAAGTTTCTTCTCTTGCCTCTTTCCTTTAAATATCACTTCCTCACCATCCTTGGTTTTTAACTTCACTTTCTTACTTTTACACTCTATTTGCGCCTCATGATTTGACAACCAATCCATTCCTAGAATAACCTCAAATTCTCCTAATTTAAAAGGAATTAAGTCAGCAGAAAAATGCCGACCTTCTATAGACACATCACAATCGGGACAAATCTTATTAACAACAACTTTCTCTTGATTTTCTACCTCTATAATCAAATTAGGCTCTAGAGGGTACGCAACACAATTTAACTTATCGAGAATGCTTTCAGAAATAAAAGATCTGGTTGCTCCAGAATCCATCAAAACTTTTACTTCTACTGAGTTTAAGACAAGCATACCTGCTACCACATCCACATCTTTCACTGCATCTTTCATTGACATGTTAAAGGTCCTAGCTCTGGGTTGAGCTGATGGTGCTGGGAGAGACGGCGGTCCGGCAATTCTGAGAACATTAGCCTTCTGCACAGGCTCCTTGCAATTCCTAGCCATATGGCCTACCTTACCACACTTGAAACAAGCCAAATCAGGCTTCCTTATTTCATTTAAACATTCCGAAGAATAATGCCCCTTCTGGTTGCACTTAAAACATGTTATATCCAGCTTATTACACCTCCCCGGGTGTTTCTTTCCACAGTTCCTGCATTCTTGCATCTGGGGCCTGCTATCCTTTCCCGGTTGTCCAGCTTTCTGGAAACGGTTCTTCTGAGCTCCATTCCCGGGTCTAAACTTCTGAAACTTTTTGTTCTGACCTCCACCATTCTTTCCAAACTTTCCTCTGAACTTGAAACTTCCTTGCTCTTGCTCAGAGCTTTCAAACTTCCTCTTTCTTCCTTCATTTTCTCTTCGAGCAGCTTCCCGCTCACCTTCCACTATCATTGCCTTTTGAACCAAGGCAGCATAGTTCTTGATCTCCAACATTGCTATTTGACTCCTAATCCACGGCTTAAGTCCCTGCTGGAACCTCTTAGCCTTCTTTGCTTCAGTATTCACGTACTCTGGCACGAACCTTGCCAACTCCGAAAACTTCACCTCATATTCTGCTACCGACATTTCCTCCTGTCTAAGATCCAAAAATTTCATCTCCAACTGATCTTGCATATAACTTGGCAAATATTTTTCCAAAAACATCTCAGTAAACTTCTCCCAAGATAAGTCTTTGCCTTTCAACAACACCTTAGAAGACTCCCACCAGAAACTTGCTTCATCCCTCAAATAATAACTTGCGTACTGAGCTTTCTTATCGTCCTTAACTTCGACTAGCTCAAAGGCTTTTTCCATCTCTCTCAACCACGACTGTGCTTTAATCGGATCTGGCAAACCTAAGAACTCTGGAGGGTGAACAGATTGAAAGTGCTTGAAATTTCCAACTTTTGGGGCCACAGGTTGTTGCAAAAGCTGAGCAAGTCTGCTCATCAAAGTGGTTTCTGGGTTTATTTCTGGGTCTTGGGTGGGAATTTCTTCTTCTTGGTGATCTGGTGAGTTGGCCATTTCTTACAAACCTGATTGAGCAATTATTTAGCAATACGATAGCATGGCATATATAACAACAATTTTTATGAAATCTCTTTTGTGGGTTTTAAGTTTTACCCAATTTGCACATGCAATCTTATTACTACATAATTCTCATATCGGTGTTGTTTTATCATGGCACGGAATAGGGTTTTACGATCTTTAGACATGGTTGTATTTAAAACATGGCATTGAGAACAGTTTATAAGATAAACAAGGTGCACAAAGGAAAGCAAGATAATAGATTTATTTAAATCAAGGGTTACATAGGAAATATTCTGGATTTTAAGGTTCTGAAACAAGGTACAATAAATAGCAGGGTTAAACAGAGGAAAAACTGGAAAACATCCCCCTATCTACCCCTAACTTCCAACTACTACTACTACTACACTGGTCTGAGATACAACAAGGTAAATGAAAAAGGGATCCCGACATCTGACCAAGTATCCCAAAGCCTACCGGCGCTGAAAACAACAACAACAATCTACGAGTTCAACCAAGAGTCCCGTCTAATCATCTAGGATCTCTCTCAACATAACCAACATCCAGCGAATGATCTTATGCAGCCTCCGGGCCTCAACATCAGCATCACTAGTGGATGGTCCCTCATCCAATCTCCTCCTGGCAACCTGCTCCACCATCTTCACTCGAACTCGCCACTCATCATCCATAACAGAAGCACTCTGCCTAGACTCCCTGGCTAGTCTATCCACCAAAGCTCCTAACTCAGGAATGCGGGAGTACACAAAGTCTCGGTCATGGGCTAACTTGCCACCAACACTGACAGGAACAGTCTTAGGCATCTCCGACTCTGGCTCAGGGGCAGGGGTCTCTGAATCAAGCCTCAAGGGTGAAATCTGCATGGGGATCTCACTACTCTCAGAAGGGTCCTCCTCTGGGTCTGAACTAACATATACAGGCTCCTCTGGAGAGGGTGGAATAGGGTCCACAGGGGTACCAGTCAAGCTAATCTCTGAGTCTGAATCACTACCACTACTAGGATCCTGAGAGAAAACATAAAACAGCAACCAAGAAACAATGTTAGGGTCAAATAAAGCTTCCAGCTAACTCACACCCTAACTCTAGTTTCTGCTTTACCAATCAAACACTTTCCTTAGACTATACCTAATAGTCTAACTCAACTCTACATGAGTCGAACTCTCTCGCGATAAAGATATATTCCCAAAATACCCCTTTTTAAAACCTAACTTGTCTCAGGGACTAGATCATGTAGCTCTGATACCAACTTGTGACGAGCTCAATCTCGGGGTTAGGAAATGAGGACTCACACACCTCTAATCTACTAATTAAATATGCATAAACCCCGATTAACTACTAACAGGATCAACAGGATAAAGTATGAGACAAGATTACAACTACCAATCACAGAATATAACTTACAAACCCAAAATATTATTAAATAATCAATATCGATTCCGGCTGGGAACCGATAGATAACCCATTGTATCTTTAAACACCTCTTTACTAGGCGCGAGCTCACTCATAACCTGTACTACCTGCTCTGACAACTGGAAGCCCTCAACACGGTAGGGACCACCGGGTACGCTCTTACGAGCAGTGCGCCTAAGCCTGACCATCTTCTTGCTTAACTGCCATGGTTAGATTAAGACAAAACAATGAGTATAAAACTCAGCAAGTAACTAAATAACAGTTCTACAATAACAATTCTCAATATGCTTTGAACAAACTAGGGCATTCTATTTTAGCTAAACTAGGTGGCAGATTTCCGTATATTCATTTTTTTTTTGCTTTCTTTGAGATAAGGAAAGGTATCCGAAGAATAGTTGGGCTTTCAAGAAATAAGGCTCGAAACAGGATGAATGCCGACATTCAACACAAATCATTATAGGATCAAAATAGATCTTTCGGTAGAGGAAAGCAACAGTATTTCAAGATATAGAATCATTCATATGATCAACAATTTCAGGAATCAGGGTTCTGAGCTCTAAGCTCCACAATAACATAATCAACTCTTTTCAAAACGGTATAAACCATTTTTATTTCCAAAAATCAATTTACTGAATAAAAGTTTCAGTTCCTTTTCTTAAATAATCATTTAGAACCCTTGATTGAATCACTTATCTTTCTATTTCATTATATACGGGTGATCAGCCCGTATCGACCTCCATTCCGGTCTTTAAGGTACCATTCGGCATAATTTCAGCCTTAAATTGGACTAGTCCCACTAGCCTCTTACCATGACTGGACTAGTCCCACTAGCCTCTTACGTCTCAATCTAATCCATCAGGAATTCATTTGGAAAACCTTGAGTTGGAAAAACAAATAGGTTTTCTAAAATTCATTTTATCATTACCAAGCCTTTGAAATCATTCGGACTCTTTCAAGTCAAAACTCATTCTTAATTCAGATTTTTAAAGAAACAAAGTTCAGGGAGTGAATCAAAGATACGCAAGGAACAATTCTCAAGAATTCTGTATCAAGGTTAATAAGGTACTAAATTTGAAGGATCAGAAATAACTTAGGGATCTTTAGGGTGATCAAGAGAAACAGGGTATCATTAAACAGAGTTAACCAAGATAATTAAAGGTTCAATATGATCATGGCATTATAGGAAACTTGAACAGAAAGGCAGATTATCAACGGGTGAAATCAATAGGATTATCAATAACAGGTTATCAAGAACAAAGGGTACTTCAAATCAATATCAGGGTTTCATAAAGCAAGGGTTTCATACTTTAACAGTTCAATACTCTACATGGTATGAACAACATTTCCTTTATAATCATTTACACAAGTAATCAGAGTTACTTGCCTGAAATTGCTTTCCTGAGGGTTGAACTACTGCCACCTAGTATACTTTTCTCTTTCCTAGCCCGAATGCCCTCACGCTCCAAATCTACAATAAAAACCAAAATCTTAATGAGATTCCCAACTCTCGTTCTCGGAACGATCACTCTATAGGATAACTCGATTATATTCTCGAACATACGAATATAGCTTATACAAATAAGCACACAGCACGTAGCACATAGCACAATTCTATCTCATAGCTTTCATATCCTTATATACCTAGCAATCAAAGCATACTCGCTTGACCTAGGATATTTCTCAAATCAAACTAACACGACTCTTTTACGAGTACTAGACCCATTTACAACCAAACATTTACGTGCATACTATCACTTATATCAATTGACTTCATTCCCTTTTTTTTTTAAATTCGAACCACATAATACAATCAACTAAACAATCCATAAATATTCACATATACGCATCCAATCATTTCATATTTGATTATCAAAAACCAAGTTTTGACCTTAAGTTCATATGGCCTATTCGGCCTAATTGCAAATACCACCATAAAATCAATCAAATACTCACTTTAATTCACATAAACACGTATCTCAATTAACAACCTTTAATGAACCACTCTCCTTTCTTTTAATCATAGAAATCCGAACCATAATTATACATATACAATCAAATTTCTCAAAAATCACACCATACAACTTTAGTTCTAGCATGATCCAACATTTAAACTAGCACCATTTTCTTTATTAACAAATTTCGAACATAAACACCACTCAATCATGGTCATGCAAGCAAGTTCTCATTAGTCACTAAGATTTTTAGCAAAAATCAACTCAATTCTCTTTTTAAGCCTAAGACCCATTCGGGTTTATCAAGAAAACACACATGCAAAGATCAATCTTGACATGCAAAGTCTTATATCACATTTTCGACTTGATTTAAACCTTAACTTAGTCATTTAACTCATTCTCATCAAGATTTCCGAAGCACAAAGCCAAACATCACCTAATGACTCAACTTTAATCAAATTATTCAATTATCATGCATGCATTCACTTAATCACAAATCAATCTCTTTTAAACCCATTTTCTATTCGGCAAAAATTCAAAATTCACAATCCAAGAACCAAACAAGGACATGCACATCTTGATCCTTTTTAAAACTAACATGCAATCACGTTTAAGCCACATAAACTTAGTATTCAACAAGATTAACCCGCAAAAACCGATTCCCTCTTCTTTATTAACAAAAGCCGAAGCAAAAGTCCACAAAACCCGAAGCAAAGATTCACATGCAACCTCAATTTTTGATTTTTCTAAGCACAATCATATGCACACATTCATTTACAATCAAAGGAATCATTTAATCAAACACCCACTCGATTTTTATCAAAGAAGCCAAAAACCCTTTTCCAAATTTTCAAGAAATCTTAACATGCATGCATCATTTCAAGTTTATAAATTTCAACCTTTTTATTAACAACTATCCACTATTGATTTCATGGTCAAAAATCAACTTGATCACTTTAAGAACATAAACCCATTCGGTTATATAGAAAAGCACCACATGCATCTACTAAAATTAAAGTGTATTTTGTGTGGAGTTCAGTTTTCACATCACAACTCACCACCGGTTCACCGGAGTTCATCACCGGTGGCGGTGGCTTCACGGTGGTGCCCTCATTCGAGGGTGTCCAACCATGAGCCCCCGATTTCTTAATCAAAACCAATGCAACACCACATGCAATCTAATTTCAGCACGTTAATCACAGAACATGAACTAATCAAGCAAGCCCTCAGTTCTTGGCTTGAAACCGAACCCAAAACACACACACTTCGGCATGCAAGCACCAATACACACATGCACATACTTCTACCTACACATATGTGTTTATCATGAAGAATTAAGGATAATTGATGAGTTTGATCAAGGAAAATGGAAGGATACCGAGAGAAATTGATGAGAGAGCCGAGAGAGAGTTGTTCGAGTGAGAGAGAGAGAGAGAGTGAAAGATAAAAAAGAGGAGAGAAAAGAGTGAGTGCACGGCAAGAAGAAGAAAATGGGGGAAGAAAGGAGTGTTTTATACTCCACCAAATAAGGGTAAAATAGTAATCTACTAACCCCCTTTCTAATTTGCATTTTTGTTTCTCTTTTTACTCAAATGTAACAAAATTCAAAATAAAAATATTTCTCTCTCGGAAAGTCGAGAATTATTGAAAATGACATTTTTAACGCGTAGGTCTCGAAATTAGCTTTTCATCCATTACTCATAATAAGAATTTGAGCGAGCGGTTGATTTTATATGAATTTCGCAAACTCGCTTTAATAAATACCTTTTCCACATAAAAATCAATTTAAAAATGCAAACACCCACAATTAAATTCACTTATCATTTTTAAAAAGTCTCTAAGACCTCTACGAAGATAACAGAACAAATCCCATGTTTTTATCTATCTCAGATGATTTTATAAAAATGCACGAAGGTTAAATAAACCCTTATGTAAATCACATAATTCCTTTAAAATTCACAGAAATTATCACAGAACATATAATCATGCACACAGTCTAGCAATCACACGCATATAGTCACAAAACGACTCAGGTCTGATCATAGAATCTATTCCTCTTTAATCTTTATTCCCTTTTTACGCGTACCGGGTCACGTTCAGCCTAACGGCCCGACGCTCAGCGTTTCGAATACGCTTCTCATTACCTTTGTCAATCAACACGTCTCTTAAGACGAAATACTTCATTCATTTACTTCACATATAATTCACATTTTATATTATTTAATTTCCATTTTAGGACGGGTTCCGTTCTACCTGACGGCCCGAAACCACAGCTTGACTTCTAAGCTGACTCTTTAAATTGGAACGTTTTTATCCACGCTCCTTAACTCTAGTATACATATAAAACAAATAATCACCACTTAATCACATAATCTCATCACATAACACATACTTTACTTTCTTAATTACGACGCAAAATTCTCGGTCGTTACACTTAACATATCAATCAACCACAATAATCCATCATAATCGAGTATACATAATCACTTTTTAACACTTAACTCTTAAAACAAATCATGCATCTCAACTTTACACGATTAACAACCAATAACTTAGCATAACAAATCAAAGCTACAATACAAGAATCAAATCCTTAGTTCTTTTAAAACTGAATACAAATCCTTGTGATCAGCTTAATGATAAACACACATCACTTTGCATGTAAATCGAAATCAACATATTCATCTTATATAACACAAAATCTCTTAGAACACTTAACATGCAATTTGGCTTCTTAAAATTATACAAACTACCATGCATATTTTATTAACGATCCAAAACATGTGTTAACCTTATCATTTTTAAAACCATTCTTATGCAATTTTCTTATAAAAATTCGAACAAAAAAGGTTCCCTAATTCGACCAAACTCACAATATTAACATACAAAAAGTTTCTAGCTTCTACACAATCTTTAATCACTCGCTACAAGACTTCTCAAGCATTAATCACCCTTGGTAATCATCTACTTACATTTTTTTATCAAAAATTCGAACCAAAAATATGATAAAACCGAATGAAACTTTAGAAAATCCAACATATATCCATTTGTAGTAACATGCATCAAGATTTAATGATATGCATTGACATTTATTCAATTAATCACATAATTAACTTCCAATAATCATTATATCCAAATTTTTAGGCATAAAACTTGATTTGGAAACCAAGAACTCAAGCAAACACCAAACAAGTAACATGCACTCTACATCACATCTTATTTACAATAAATGAATTCAAAAATCCCTTTTTACAAACCCACCGGCTCCCATTTGGTCATGGACGGTGGTGGTCGAACTCGAGGGTGCCTATGCACGGGTCTCCCTTCGAATTTTGGAAATCTAAACCATATAATCTATCTCAACTAATATACTATACACCCTTATGAACATACACCAAGAAATTGTACTTTTTTTGGATATAATCAAAGAGAGGATTTTGTAAAACTAAATCAAGAACTTACATGTAAGTGATGTAAAGATAGAGGATTGAAAAAGATTAAGATTGATGGTGAAATGTTTGAAAACCGAGTAGAACTTGAGGTTGCATGTAAGAGAGAGAGAGAGAGAGAGAGAGAGAGAGAGTGTGAGAGATGAGAAAAGAGAGAGAGTGAGCCGGGGGGAAGAAGGAGGAGGAGGAAGGAAGGAGGGAGTATATATAGTGGAGTAGAGGGGCAAAAGAGTAATTTCCAATTGTTTTCTCTTTTCTATTATAACAAATTACTATAACATGATTTAATAATATAAAAAAACAACTTTATAAAATCTGAAGTGCCACAAATATATTTTTAATATAAAGAATATGAAATCAGCTCTCTCCCCGTATTTTCAGAATAATTTTCAAGTGAACGGATTAATTTTTATGGATTTAACAAATAAATCACTAATAATAGAAATAAACTCTGGAAAATCATTTAAAAATATCAGGATATCAAAATAAATTCAACTACCACTTTTATAAAGTCCCTAGGACTATTCCAAAGGTAATAAAACAAATTTCGCACTTTGATCATTCTCTGATAATTTTATAAAAATATATATAAGGATCAAATAATCCTTAATAATACCAATTAAACTCTTTTAAAAATCTTTAAAATTCTTGAATCACAATCGCAAATATCCAGAACATATATTCACATAATATTCAAGATTTCCCTATCTAAATATAATCCACATATTATCTCATCTTTAATACTTTTCATTAAATCCATCTTGTGTATAACGGGTCCCATTCTACCTGACAGCCCGACAAAACCATAGCTTATGTCTTTTGCTGACTCATCAAACTGGAATGAGACATTTTACGTTCCCTTTTACTATTTCACATAAATTACAGATAAGCCACAAAATTATATAACTTTATATTTATACTCATAAATCCACATAATTCATATTTAGATCACATAATTATATTTTATTCATATAAATATATCATGAAAATCTCAATCGTTACAGTTGGGATGACACCGATGAAGATGATGAGAATATAGAATTTGGAAATTATGCACTTATAGATCTTGAGCAAGGGGAATCATTCTCATCAAAATCAGAGGTACCAACTCTAACTACCATTAATTTAAATACAAGCCAATATAAAGAAATTGTTGAAAAGATGAGTGTAGAGATGTTTCATATCCACACAAGCATGGTGGCAGCTACTGAGGATGTAAATCATAATGTAATGTAACATGTAATCGAGAAATTATAACTCAACATGAAACAGATAAAGAATATTAAATTGTGAAGCACATGAATCCTAAAGATGAAGACATGATATATACAAAGAATTAAAATATGCAAATAACTCTCTAAGTCCACAATCAAGTCATGGGAAGAAGTTCATTTACATGTTCAAGAATCCATGAAGAATGAGACAATAAAGGACTTCCAGTATCAATTACATGGTTTAATTTTGAAGTATTGAAAATCAGGGGTTCAATGGTTGAAGCTAGAAATAACCATCCAAGATGTATCAGCTTTGCAGTGCAAAAGGAATTGAGTTAAATCAACCCATGTTAGTTGTTTGTGAACTAGAACGGTGCACTAAACATCAATATTCCATAAAAGATTTAATTCAGTAACACAGAAGAAATGGTTCATTGAATACAGCTATTGGAGACAGAGAAAATTACTAAGGCAAAACTATATGGTCGCTGGTTAGTCATATGGTCGCAGGTTGGAGTTGTGAAGAAAATTGCTAATGCAAATCCAACTTTGCAGTCGTAGGTTAACTTTGTAGTCGCAGGTTAAGTCTTAGTCGCAGGTTAAGACTTAGTCGCAGGTTAGCAAACCAAAGTCTTAGTCACAGGTTAGCAAACCAAAGTCTTAGTCGCAGGTTAAGAGATGGTTGCAGGTTGTGATTATAGTTGTTGGTTGAGTTTCTCAGTCGCCAGTTAGCACTTGGAAGTTTATTCAGATTGATTTGAAGCAATTGATTTGGTTTTGTGTGGACAAAATTAAGCCACCTGTCCAATACATATTGAAGTCTACAAAAGCAGCAAATGAATGAAAATTCGGTTGGTTATCTTCTTCAGTTCAACAGAAAGTGTTTACGGGAGCTCTATTACAAAACCTCATTTATTAAGCTTGTAAACATAAAGTTGTGTTGCTGAATTTATTGTAGCTAATAAATTCATTGATTAGATTGTAGGAACCTCAAGGATTATATTAATAAAACATTATATTCTTCGAATTATTTTGTGTCTATTTTGATTCCGTACTTATAACGAAGAACTTGTAAACGAATCGAAAAGATTGTAGGTATCGTATTCAATCCCCCCTTCTAGATACTTTGGGACTAACAATTGGTATTAGAGGTTGTTGATTGACATACAAATCAAGATCCAGAGAAAGAAACAAGTTCTTGAAAAATTTCTTGAAATTTTTTAATTTTCAAAAATTCTCATTTCTTGAAATTTTTGAACTTCAAATAATTTTAAGTTCGCCAAGATGATGAATAACCAAAGAATTGGAAGTATCAAGATTCCCCCATCCGACAGAGATAATTACAATCTATGGAAGAAAAAGATGATGCTGTTTATGAAAGCTTCGAATCCACTTTACGTTGGGATATTACTGAACGACCCTTATGTCCAGGTGGAAGTAGTTGTTGATTCCACTACTGCAACTGGTGTAAGAATTCTTTCCTCATCTACTCCCAGACATCCATCTAAATATACGGAGACTAACAAGGAGTTCATAAATCTGGACACAAGCCTTCAACTCATAATTGTGGAATCGGCCGATAATGATATGAGTCATCAACTTCTAGGAAATAATAGTGCAAATGATATGTGGGATACCATTGAGCTTTTGATGGAAGGTACAGAAGAAGTCAAATAGAACGGGATGGATATTCTGACTAATCAGTATGAGGCATTCAGACTTCAACCCGAAGAAACACTGTCTTCACTCTTTGAGATATATACAAGACTGTTAAGTGAATTAAAGCTACAAGGGAAAGTTTATCCTATACGAGAGTCTAACAGAAATTTCATGCTGACTCTCCGAGTTCACCTGCAATAAAAGAACACATCAATCAGGGAAAGAGATGATTTTATTACCATGTCTCCGGATGTGATTTATTGAAAGCTAGGAACCCATGAACTGGAGCAAGAGCGGAGAGCTATTATATATGGACCTGGTTCTATTAATAGTAAGAGTACGACACTTGCAAAAACCACTGCACTTGTAGTTCGTGAACCTGAAACCCAAGAAGTCAAGGTTGCACCCTCCTCAACAATCAAGGAAATTGTTGTAGCTGAAATTGCTCATGGTGAGCCAGAGGATGAAAGTGAGTTTTACACTCAGGAAGAACTTGAACAGTTGGAGGACAAATCTTTGGTATATATGGCTGCAAAATTTAATCATGTTAGATTCAGAAGGAAACCCAACTACAAACCAAGGGGTTCATCAGGGAGATTTCAGAAAGAAAGCTACTCATCAGGGTCAAGCTCCATAGGAGGTTACAAGTCAAGTTGGCTAAACAAGAGCAAAACAAGAATTTATAACTACAATGAGTTGGGGCACTTTGAATCTGATTGCAGAAAGCCCAAGGCAGCAAAAGGACAAGATTCCTATGAAAAGAAGGAAACTTATGAAGATCCGAAGAGGTAGAATGAGAAGCTGAATGGTTATGTGGTTAAGGAAAAGGGAAGAGCATATATTGCTGAGGGAAAATGCTGGGATAATACTGATTCGGATGAAGAGCAAGAGTATGTGAATCTAGCTCTTATGGCAGACTCTGCAGAGGAATCACCACAATCATCTCAGGTTCCTGAACTTACCACTATTGATATGTCTGTGTTTGAATACAAATCTACTATGCATGAACTAACTTTAGAATTGTATAATGTTTATACAAGGAGGCTTACATATAAACTTGAAAATGATAAGTTAGTTCTTAAAACAGAGAGTTTAACCTCTAGAAATGAAGAACTAGAATTGCTTGTAGTTGGATTAGAAGACCTTAAATAAAAGAATGAACATCTAGAGAATAAGGTTAAGTGCAACGCAAACATACAAGTCATTCTTAGAACCCAAATTGCTGATTTAGAAAAAAAGTTATAGGCTTTTAAGAATGCAGCTTTAACTCAGAAGAAGATAATAAATAGTTAAAAATTTAAATCTAAGACTTCAATAGGACTTGACTATTCTAAGCTGAACAGTAAGAAGCATAATGGTGTATCTGAGATAAACATGTTTGTCCCAGGAAAGGTACCATATGTTATTTAGGATGCTATATCTCCTTTGTTCACTGAGTCTGTTTCAGAACCTTTGGATGAAGTAAGTTTGCTAATCAATGAGGAATTGATTACTAAAGACAAAGAGAAAGAGAAGGTAGATGAATCCCCCAAGACTCCTAATGCTCCAGCTAGTAAAGTTAAATCCAAAGCTGACCTAGGTAACAAGGTAAATAGGAACGAACCTGACACACTTAAGAAATCAGACCCAATAGATAACTCTAAGAATGGTGAGAGTGCTAAGGTTAAGGCTAAGAAGAATAGAATTGGCAAGGTAGGTGTAAATAAGAAAACTGATTTTGCATCTTCTTCATCTGCCTCTAGAAAGTTATGTAATAATTGCAATTCTGCTGCACACCTTACACATGTATGCATAAAAGTTAAAGTAGAGTATGTTGCAACTTCTAGTGTGCCTGCCATGCCTAACATGCCTAGCTTTCATGAGCCCTGTGGCGTAGTTGGTTGTATGCCATGTGCATTTGTTACCTTGTCAGAATATTTCAAAGCTTTTCATGCAACTGCGTGCACTTGCACTAACACTAAGACAAGCATGAGT
This sequence comes from Apium graveolens, assembly GCF_009905375.1. Taxonomy (NCBI): domain Eukaryota; kingdom Viridiplantae; phylum Streptophyta; class Magnoliopsida; order Apiales; family Apiaceae; genus Apium; species Apium graveolens. Next base: position 15,327,155 of record NC_133650.1, on the reverse strand, counting down.
AATGAGCACTCACAGGCTAAAACTGTAGTACCTCCTATCTCTAAGTCTGACAACTCTATTGAAACTAGCACTGAGAAGGAGTCAGTAAAAGTGAAAGCTAAGCCTGTTAAGGTTTCATTTATTGATTCTGTTCATACTCCTAAACCTTCAGGACCCAAGAAAACTTGGGTACCAAAGTCTTCTTAATCAATCTGTGTTTGCAGGGTAAGGTACGAAAGAAAAAGATCATGTAGATTCTGGACAGTGGCTGTTCTAGGTACATGACAGGAGAAAAGTACCTGCTCATAGGTGTGGTTGAGAAAGCTGGCCCTATAGTTACCTTTGGAGATGACAACAAAAGATTTACTAAGGGATACGGCAATTTGGAAATTGCGAATGTCATCATTGAAAACATATCTCTTGTGGAAGGATTGAAGCATAATCTTCTGAGCATTAGTCAGTTTTGTGACAAAGAATACAATATTGATTTTAGACCGGAAAGATGTTTGATCACTCACAGGAAAGATGAGAAGCTTGCTTTACAAGGAGTAAGGAAAGGTAATCTGTTCATAGCTGACTTGAAGTCTACCTGTGATGGAGTAATGAGATGTTTCTATAGCAAAGCTTCATCAGAACAAAATTGGTTATGGCACAAGAAGCTCTCGCACTTGAACTTCGAGACAATGAACTCTCTGGTCAAGAGAGAATTGGTGAGAGGACTACCACAGATGGAATTCTGTCAAGAAGGACTCTGTGAAGCATGTGAAAAAGGGAATTCAAAGAAAGCATCACACAGAAGCAAGGAAATGACAAGCATAACTGAAACTCTTCAGTTAATCCGCATGGATTTATTTGGTCCAATGAATGTGATGTCACTATCAAGGAAAATATATGCTTTAGTGATAGTCGATGATTACTCCAAGTACACATGGGTGTTGTTCTTGCAATCTAAGGATGAAGCACCATAACTGATAGTGGATCATATAAAGAAGATTGAGATGGAAGTGAAATTAGCTGTCAGAAAGATCAGACCAGACAATGGGATAGAATTCAAGAATGCATTTCTAAATGAATTCTGTATAGATAAAGGTAGTTCGAGACAGTACTTAGCCCCAAGAACTCCACAACAAAATGGAATCGAACCTTGGTTGAACCAGCAAGGACTATGCTAAGTGAATCAAGACTTACTACCTACTTCTGGGCTGAAGCTGTCAACACATCGTGTTACTCTCAAAATCGTACCCTGATTAATAAAGATCACGATAAGACTCCTTATGAGATTATGGCTGACTAGAAACCAACATTGAAATACTTTCATGTGTTTGGAGCTAAATATTATGTGTTGAAGGAAGGAAATGAGCATCTAGGTAACTTTAATGCTAAGGCGAAAGAAGGCATATTTCTTGGCTATTCTATGGAATCTAAAGCTTACAGGGTTTATATGATTATTGATCAGAAGGTGATTGAAAGCCTTAATGTAACATTCAACGACACCAAATTGGAAAGCCTGTAAAGAGAAAAGGATTCTGAATCTCTGGAATTTGAAAATCTGTCAGATGATCCTTTGGATGTAGAAGAACCTAAGATTGTAATTGTTATACCTATAGTACATGGCAATGCTGATTCTGGATCAAGTGGTGGTAATGGTGGAAACAATGATTATGATAATCATACAGGAACACCTTCAAGAACTACTACTCAAAGATCAGAATCATCAAGTCATGGTGGCAGTAACTCAGGGGGAGCAGGAAGTGAAGGGTTTTTAGCATATAAACACAGCGAAAACGTAAATTCAATCTAAAAAAAACCGAAACCATGCAAAGGATCCATGCAAAAAAATAATATTTAATTCGTAGTTCAGTATGTTTACCTTAAGAAACTTTACGTTAATGGAAAGATGGAGTTCTTTAATAGCGATCCAAGAACGATGAACGGAGATCCTTAGCAGCTGCTTCTCAAGTGTGAAGCACTCCACCGGTATCCACCAAGAAAATGATGTAATGAAGGAGGAGGAGATGGAGAGAATTAGGGTTTTATAAATCTTTTTGGTTGAGGCAAAAATAGGGTTTATAATAGTATATTTATAGGCAAAATTTTCAGCAGAAAATTTTCCCATAAAATATTATTATTATTATTAACCCTTTATTATTCTCATTAATAATTAAAACACCTTTTAATTATTAATCCTTTTTCTAAACTCTTTAGAAATAATTCTCTCACTTGATTTAATTTCCAAAAATTAAATTCTTAATTAATAATATTAAGAACCTTTTCTTAATTAATTTATAATCAATTAAATCTCATTTAATCAATTATTAAATTTGCCAATTAATTATTTATTTCATAAATAAATAATTATCAGCCATTATTAATTAATTCCTCCACCATTAAATCATTCTCTTTTATGGTGTGACCCTGTAGGTCAATATTAAGCCGGTAGTAGAAATAAATAATAATAAAATTATTTTATCATTATTTATATAAATTCTTTAATTCATTAAATATGATTAATTAATTAATCATATTTATTCTACATCGTGAGGGATACTTCTCAGCATATCGCGACTATCCGGATAATACGAATTCACTGCTTAGAATACCAAGAACCTATTCAGTGAGTAGTTACCATATAATTAATTCTTTATACCCTGCAATGTCATGATTAAATACAAGGCATGTAACTTGTGTCAAGCCTATCTTATTTAATCACTTGTTTTCCCATTTACTATGCTTATTTCTATTTAATGTAAATTAGAAACTCCTTTCTAATTTCATTCACTCTGGCCAGAGATTTCTGAACTAACATAAGTGGATCAGCATTGAACATTCTCTTCCTACACTGGAAGGGGTAGATCCTTTATTGATCATACACTATCTTCGTGTACAAATTCCTATACCCAGTAGAGCCCTTATAATTGTCCCTTGAGACTAAGAACTAAACCAAAGTATAGTTCAGTGTACACAAGATGACTATGATGACCTCAAGTCTAAGGATACTTGTACAACTATCACTATGTGAACAACTGCTGACACGTGAGTGAACTCCGTCAGTTGTTCAGCTGTGTGAGTTATGTTCAGTGAACTTATTCTATAATAAGCACCTACATACTCGCTATAGTTTCACCACATAAATGTCTATGAGAACAGACATCCTTCATAATGAAGCAAGCATAGTATGTACCGATCTTTGCGGATTATTAATTACCAGTTAGTAATCCTACGAGCAGGAACTATTTAAGTTTAGAGTTATCATCTTTTAGGTCTCATTATTATGATCTCATCACAATCCATAAAAAGTTTTACTCTAAGCTGTGGTATATCTTATTTAAACATTTAAATAGATAAAGCCCACAATAAAAACAAAACAAGCCTTTTATTAATATCAATGAAATCAAAACATATTACATAAAAGTTATTCCTAAATTCTCATACATGATTGGACTTAGGACATATCTCTTTCAATCTCCCACTTGTACTAAAGCCAATCACTCTGGTATCTAATACCCATCTTGTCTTTATGACGATCAAAGTGACTCTGAGAAAGTGGCTTTGTGAGTGGGCCTGCTACGTTGTTATGTGTGTCAACTCTCTCGACGTTGTCATCTCATCTTTCAACAATCTGAATTGCACCACCATTCAGAGTAAACACGTACCCTGACATGGATTTGCTATCACTTTCTGATTGAAAACTAGAGTCAGTATAACCCTCTATTTTCAACTCAGATTCACCACCAAAAACAAGAAAAATGTCCTGAGTCCTTCACAAGTACTTAAGGATGTTTTTCACTGCTTTCTAGTGGTCTTCACCTGGATTGGACTGATATCTGCTCGTCACACTAATTGAATAAGAAACATCAGGCCTTGTACACAACATCGCGTACATGATAGATCCTATTGTTGAAGCATAAGGAATCTTACTCATACGCTCTCTTTCCTCAGGTGTCTTAGGAGACATTTTTTCGAAAAGGGACACTCCATGGCTCATCGGTATGAGACCTCTTTTGGAGTTTTCCATGCTAAACCTTTTAAGCACTTTCTGGATATATGTACCCTGGGAAAGACCTATCATTCTTCTAGATCTATCTCTATAGATCTTCATACCGAGAATGTAGGATGCTTCTCCCAAGTCCTTCATGGTGAAGTTCTTTGATAGCCATACTTTGACTGATTGTAGCATCGGTATATCATTTCCTATAAGAAGTATATCATCCACATACAATACAAGAAATGTTACCGCGCTCCCACTAACCTTCTTGTAGATACATGGTTCATCTATGTTTTTGATAAAACCAAACTCTTTGATTGTCTCATCAAAACGGATGTTCCATCTACGAGAAGCTTGCCTTAAACCATATATGGTTCGCAGCAGCTTACACACTAGGTGTTCATTTCCCTTGGAAAGAAAACTCTCTGGCTGTGTCATATACATTTCCTCTTCAAGTTCCCCATTGAGGAAGGTCGTTTTCACGTCCATTTGCCAGATCTCATAGTCGTAGTAAGCAGCAATCGCATGCAAAATCCGAATTGATTTTAACAGGGATACAGGCGAAAAAGTTTCATCAAAGTCAATCCCTTGCCTTTGTTTGAATCCTTTTTCCACGAGCCTGGCCTTATAGGTCTCCACCTGGCCATCTGCTCCAATCTTTCTTTTGTATACCCACTTGCACCCAATAGGCTTAACACCTTCAGGCGCCTCAACCAGAGTCCATACTTGGTTAGTATACATAGATTCCATTTCGGATTTCATGGCACTATGTCATTTCTCTGAGTCAACACTACTCATAGCCTCATTATAGGTCACAGGGTCGTCATCATCAAATAACTCATTGTCATTCTCAATGACAAGGCCATAATACCTCTCAGGTTGGCGAGACACTCTCCCTGTCCTACGAATGGGCTGTTCCACAGAAGGTTGTTTAGTCTGAACAGGTGTTTCCACTTGATCCATAGTAGTTTGTGCTTCTTGAATTTCATCAAGTTCAATTTTACTCCCACTGTTTCCTTCAAGGATAAACTCCTTTTCCAAGAAGGTAGCATGTCTGGAGACAAACACCTGATGATCGGTGTAAAAGTAATACCCCAAAGTCTCTTTAGGATATCCTACAAAATTATATTTTACGGATCGAGATTCCATCTTATCTGGGTCAACTTTCTTGACATAAGCTGGACATCCCCAAATCTTAACGTGTTTAAGACTCAATTTCCTTTCTTTTCATATCTCATATGGTGTTTGAGGAACAGATTTGGAAGGCACCTTATTCAGTAAATATGCTGAGGTTTCCAATGCATAACCCCATAGGAATACTGGAAGATTCGCATAGCTCATCATGGATCGAACCATGTCTAACAAAGTTCGATTTCTCCTTTCAGATACCCCATTTAACTGTGAAGTATATGGAGGAGTTCACTGGGAGACTATACCATTTTCTTTGAGATAATCTAGAAACTCTCCATTCAAGTATTCACCACCTCGATCTGATCGAAGAGTTATAATATTGTGTTTGGTTTGTTTCTCCACTTCATGTTTAAATTCTTTGAACTTTTCAAAGGCTTCGGACTTGGGTTTCATCAAATACACATATCTGAATCTAGATCTATCATCTATGAAAGTAATGAAGTACGAAAATCCACCCATGGCTTGCGTAGACATTGGTCCACATACATCTGTGTGTACCAATCCTAGCAAATCTGCAGCCCTCTCTCCATGTCCACTAAATGGAGATTTGGTCATTTTACCCAATAGACAAGACTCACATGTAGGATATGATTTAAAATCAAAGGGGCCAAGTAACCCTTCCTTATGCAATATCCGCAGTCTATTTTCACTAATATGACCTAACCTACAGTGCCATAAATAGGTCAGATTTTTATCATCTCGTTTTCTTTTATTAGTTTGTTCAATCTGAAGTAAATCATGCTCTACGTCACATACATACAGACCATTATTTAAAATGCCACGTCCAAAAAGAACATTATCTCTAAGGATAGAACATTCATTATTCTTAATAATAAATGAAAAATCATCCCATCCAACATAGGAATAGAAACAATATTCCTCACAATAGAGGGAACGTATTAACAATTATTCAAAATAATAGTCTTGCCCGTAGGCATATGTAAACTAAATGATCCTACAGATATGGCCGCAACCCTTGCTCCATTGCCCATACGTAGAATCACCTCATATTTTTCAAGAGTCCTACTCCCCTTTAGTCCTTGCAACGAATTGCAAATATGAGAACCACAGGCGGTATCTAATACCCAAGTAGAAATTTGACCTAGTGACATATTAACTTCGATCATGAACATGCCTGAATCAGAAGCAGTAGTCTTACTACCCTTCTTCTTCTTCAATTCTGCAAGGTAAACCTTGCGGTTCCTCTTCCAGTGCCCCAACTTGTTACAGTGAAAACAAACAGCTAAATTAGGACCAATCAACTTGTGAGCATCTAGTATGCTTCAGAGTGATAGTGCAGAAGACATGGCAAATATAGTAAATCTGTAAATGATAAACACATAACAACACTTAGCAAATATTCAATTTCATTTCAAAACACTATATGAATCGGGTCTTTATTCATAAGTGTCTCCCACTAGTTTATCTAATTTTTTTCAACCCTCTAAGTGAAAATTAAGCATTCATAATGCTAGTGAGAATAGGGATCCTACATTCCATCACACAACCTCGGCTGTGGCACGAAATGTCATGTGATGTTCAATAGGCAGACAACTCTTGTCAATTACATCTTATGTTATTCCCTAATATAAGTTTAGCCTCTTGAATAATTGAGTCACGGCTGTGGCACGACAAACTCAATATTCTAAGTCAAGTCTAACCCAACATTTCGTACAATTGAATCAGTCTCCAACGGCCCACAGCTGTAGCACGTACCGACCTTTAGATTTTAATTCAATGTACACATCCCTATGGAAAGATGGAGGTCTTTAATAGCGATCCAAGAACGATGAACGGAGATCCTTAGCAGTTGCTCCTCAAGTGTGAAGCACTCCACCGGTATCCACCAAGAAAACGATGTAATGAAGAAGGAGGAGATGGAGAGAATTAGGGTTTTGTAAATCTTTTTGGTTGAGGCAAAAATAGGTTTATAATAGTTTATTTATAGGCAAAATTTTCAGCTGAAAATTTTCCCATAAAATATTATTATTATTAACCCTTTATTATTCTCACTAATAATTAAAACACCTTTTAATTATTAATCCTTTTTCGAAACTCTTTAGAAATAATTCTATCACTTGATTTAATTTTCAAAAATTAAATTCTTAATTAATAATATTAAGAATCTTTTTTTAATTAATTTATAATCAATTAAATCTCATTTAATCAATTATTAAATTTGCCAATTAATTATTTATTTCATAAATAAATAATTATCAGCCATTATTAATTAATTCCTCCACCATTAAATCATTCTCTTTTATTGTGTGACCCTGTAGGTTCAATATTAAGCCGGTAGTAGAAATAAATAATAATAAAACTATTTTATCATTATTTATATAAATTCTCTAATTCATTAAATATGATTAATTAATTAATAATATTTATTCTACATCGTGAGGGATACTTCTCAGCATATCGCGACTATCCGGATAATACGAATTCAGTGCTTAGAATATCAAGAACCTATTCTGTGAGTAGTTACCGTACAATTAATTCCTTCTATCCTGCAATATCACGATTAAATACAAGGCATGGAATTTGTGTCAAGCCTATCTTATTTAATCACTTGCTTTCCCATTCACTATGCTTAGTTCTATTTAATGTAAATTAGAAACTCCTTTCTAATTTCATTCACTCTGGCCAGAGATTTCCGAACTAACATAAGTGGATAGTGGATCAGCATTGAACAGTCTCTTCCTACACTGGAAGGGGTAGATCCTTTATTGATCATACACTATCTTCGTGTACAAATTCCTATACCCAGTAGAGCCCTCATAATTGTCCCTTGAGACTAAGAACTAAACCAAAGCATAGTTCAGTGTACACAAGATGACTATGACGACCTTAAGTCTAAGGATACTTGTACAACTATCACTATGTGAACAACTGCTGACACGTGAGTGAACTCCATCAGTTGTTCAGCTGTGTGAGTCATGTTCAGTGAACTTATTCTATAATAAGCACCTACATACTAGCTATAGTGTCACCATACAAATGTCTATGAGAACAGACATCCTTCATAATGAAGCAAGCATAATATGTACCGATCTTTGCGGATTATTAGTTACCAGTTAGTAATCCTACGACCAGGAACTATTTAAGTTTAGAGTTATCATCTTTTAGGTCTCATTATTATGATCTCATCACAATCCATAAAAAAGTTTTACTCTAAACTGTGGTATATCTTATTTAAACATTTAAATAGATAGAGCCCGCAATAAAAACAAAACAAGCCTTTTATTAATATCAATAAAAATCAAAACAGATTACATAAAAGTTATTCCTAAATTCTCATACATGATTGGACTTAGGACATATCTCTTTCAGGAAGTGGATCTACAGTTCAAACTCAATAGCATGCTAAACAAAGGGAAACATCAAGATCTTATCTGCCTCGTCAAAGAGTTTGGAACAGAGACCATCCCTTTAAATTGATCATTGGTGATCCTGACACAAGAGTGAGAACTAGACATGCCACTCAGAATGAATGTCACTTTTCAGGGTTTCTCTCAGAAATGGAACCTAAGAAAGTGGATGAGGTACTTGAAGATCCAGATTGGGTTGTTGCTATGCAAGAGGAACTCAGTCAGTTTGAGAAGCAAAAGATATGGAAGCTGGTACCCCGTCTAGGGATGGCAACGGGTCGGATCAGGTCGGGTTTCTGAAGATCCAGACCGATCCATTATATTCGGGTTCGGGTCCGAATATCTAAAATGAAGATCCAGATCCGATCCGTCGGGTTTTTTGGGTTTCGGTTCGGGTTCGGATCTAATTCGGATACTTAAAAAATAAAAAATTAAATAAAAACAAAAAATTATCTCCCTATCAAAAACATGAATATTGATTTTTTTTAAAATTTAGGAATGGAAAATGGCTTCACATTACACTACATAATTTTTTGAATGTAAACTATAATTCTTATTAGATAAGTCATATCCTCTCCTTTTATCAAATTTTATTTTTTATTACCTTTAACTTTTAAGTGAACCAAATGTTAGTTTATACAATTATATAGTTGTAATGTAAATTTTATAGTTAGACAAACATGCACGCAAGCATACACACTCATATATAAATCAATTATGTTGTAATTGTTATGATATATATATATATATTATAAAATTAAATAATTTTTACACTTTTTTTATTTGTTTTTAAAAAATCATAATTTCATTTAATTCAGTTTGACTTGTGTGCTTATCGGGTCAAAAGTATTCGGTTTAATCCAGAAATACTTAGAATGAGTAATCAGATCAAAAAAATCAAATATATTGAAAAGTTAATTTTAAAAAGTAATTCATTAGGCCATCTCCAAGTGCCATTTTAATGGTCGTGAAATCACGATTTTGACTTTTTATGTTGAAAAAATATAAAAATGTCATACTTACACAATTTTTATTATAAATAATTAGAATTGGTGCATCCAGTAGGAATCGAACCCCCATACCTCCTACTTAAAAATTTCATGTCAGTATCATTATGCTACATAACGTTTTTAGTGCAAATAAAATTCTTACTAGATAAGCAACATCCTCTCCTTTTATAAATTCTATTTTTATTATTTTAACTTTTGAGTGAATAAAATATTGGTTTATATTATTTATGTGAGTAAGCTTTTTAAGTTTTTGTCGTTTTATTCTAACATTTCATAAATGTCATCACTTTGTTATTTAAGGGAAAAATATATTGAAATTGTGTTGGTATTGAGAATCGAACTTGTGACTGAATTTTATCTTGGAACCATGGTGCTATAATAAATTTTGATTTTATTTTAAAAGTATTGTTTAAAAAAATTAAATTTTGTTCCTTTTTTAATTTTAACTTTTGAGTAAATAAAATGATAGTTTATACAATTAAAAAATTATAATTTAAATTTTGTAGCTAGACACACACACATATATATATCAATTATGTTTAAAAGTATATTTTATAAAATTAACCATTTTTATACTTTTTTTGGAATTGTTTTCAAAAAATCATAATTCTGTTTTATTCAGTTTGACTTGTGTGCTTGTAGATTTAAAAGTATTCGGTTTAATCCAAAAGTACTTGGAATGAGTCCTCAAATCAAAAAAAATAAATATATTAAAATTTTGAACTTTAAAATTAATTCATTAGGTCATCTCCGAACATTCCTTTATTTTAAAATAACTTTATCTTCGAATTTCACCTTTTTTTACTTATATTACTATTTCATCTCCAATCATTACCTCAAATTTTACTCTAAATCTACTTAATCACTGTGTGCAGTAATTAAATAATTTTAAAATGCACAGAGAGTTGGACCTACATGATATAGAAATATGTGAGAGGGTTTATTATAAAATTAATATCTTCATATCCACAGTGTAACTCCAAATTTGGAGTTGCACGGTGTTTTCCTTTGTTCATAAAGATATGACAATTCATCGTTGGAACCCCGTAACTTCATATATATAGCAAGAAATGAAGTAATATAGTATATAAAGATGTGATTGGAGATACCTTGATATGAATATGTATCATATAAAAAATTATATATTGTTTTTAAAGATGAAACCAGTCGAAACAATATGCATTACTCTTATTCTTATCATTATTATATACATACTCCTAGATAACAGAAAAATATTAATTATAATTCATTACGGAGGTAAAAATGTTAATTTTGTACAAAATTGGGCATATATAAATTACACAACGAGATGAGTAAGTAAATTTTATAAGACTCTTAAATAATTAGGTAATTGTATTGGTTCAATATTTTTTACCTTCTATTTATTTTAGACTTCTTAATATTTAATCCGAGTGGATACAAGTTTGACCCGAGCTAGGCTCAAAATCGGGTTTTATTCGACTAAAGAAAAATCAGCTCGTGAATAAGTTCAATTATGTGTACTCGGTCGATATCTTGGCTAAAACGTTCGAGTTTTAGAACATTGAATTGGATTAGTCGAGCAGTGACACAGAAAAGTAAAATATTGATATTTGATTTAATATAAATAATAGATTAAATGTAGTGCATTTTATTACTTGTTATTAGGTACATTTTTAAAATAAGAAAATTAGTGTTGAAAGTTTAATTAAATTAGACAATATTCATTTTTACACCCTCATTTTGGAAAATTAATTTTTTATTATGACATTTTTCTTAGTGTACTTTATTCGTTATTATCTTCTAAGAGAGAATGTTAGTTTTTTATTAGTTCTAAAATATTTTACACTCTTATTAATTTACCCGGTCAACCCATGTGTTAATAATTGAGAACTAATACGAATTAGTAACGACTATGCTCTCTTTTTTTCGCTCTTCATTTTTTTAATCTCAACGAAATAAATAGGGATGTGAATTAACGTCATCCGGCCTGACCCTGATCGATCCCAGCCTGCTCGGGTCAGGGATTTCGAGAAGTTCACGAGGGCGGACCTATCAACGAGGAAGGTTTTATAAAATTTCGGGGTTCAAGCGGAGTCTAGGATTAGTGTCTCCCCGCCCCATTTTCCCGACCCCGATTATATGTATATATTTTATACATAATAACATATTTATATATTACATTAAATTAATTATTGATAAAATATTATTTTATTCTTAAAATAATCTAAAATTTTGTTGATCTTGTTTTAACATTATAATTTAAAATATTTGTCTGATTTTTAATTGATCATTTTTTATATTGTAAATCAATTTTAATATGAATTGATTTTAAAAATATGAGATATTACTGATGTTTTTGTATAATACGAATTAGTAGATTATTTTTTTAAAACAAAATAAAATACATGATTATTATTTTTAGTTATATCCAGAATTCCTGCAGAATTCCCCATTCGGGTGAGGATTGGAAAGGAATAGAATCTTCGTTCGGGGTGCATGGTAGGTTCGGGGATCAGATAGCACTTACTGATCTCGAAGTGACTCGATGCATATCCCTACAAACAAACTACAATTATTTTTGTTATAATTGTATAGTTTTAATTTTTTTAGTAATTAGAGGTTTATCTACCTTAAACTAAGTATCTAATATCAAAATTATCGGGGGTGAGCGAGAATCGAACTTTATGATAAAAATAAGTTTTCACCACTTAAGTTGTGTATATGTTCGAAAAGGAAAAAAAATAAGAAAATACAGTGATGACCTTTATGTAATCTCATTTTTATTGCATATTTATTTAAATTTTTATGAAATGTAATCAAATTTATAAAAATATATTATTCATTATTACGTAATTGATGTATAAATATAAACTTTAATAATCATTTAACGAATTCAAAAATTAATTTCTTATAGATGCAAGTTCGTTCAAGATAACATTTTAATATAAATACAGGTTCGTGCCTTGCACGGGTTTTTACGCTAGTTAAACTCTCTATTCTCCGACATATGAGCTCACAAAATATTCAAACACCTCCCAAAAGCCGTTTCAAACTTCGTACATTTCACAATTTAAGAAATTAAACTGTTAAAAGTATACTAGCTTAAAACGAAAGAATGCCCAAAATACACCACTTTCCACCTTCAACTGCCAAAAATGCCCAGATACGCGCGAACCGCCCAAAATACCCACGAATTACGCATTTCAGGGATGCGTATTCAACCTTTTAAATTATAACAAATAATACGCATGTTGAACATGCGTATTCACTTTTGATTTTACAAAGAATACGCATGTTCAACATGCGTATTCACAAAAAAACAAAAAATGAATACGTATGTTGAACATGCGTAGTCTTTGTTAAAATTTTAAAAACTGAATCCGCATCCCCCACATGCGTATTCAGTGGGTAAAAAAGGCGGAACATCCCGCCAATAGGTATTTTGGGCAAATTTTCCCAAATGGTGGGCATTTTGTTTTTTCACCCGCTTAAAACCGCACAGATCACACATCTTTTTTAATATGATATAATTTTTTTTAAAATTATTTTAAGTTAAATACATAAATGTGTTCATTTTAATTTTAGATGATATGATTTCATGATAATTATCTTAATACATCTGTATATTCATAGTTTTTTAGAACATTTAAACCTATTGAACGTAATAACTTCGGTACCAAAAAAAAGTTATTTTTATTATTTTATTTAGAGTAAAAATATAATGTCTCCTGGGACCTTAAAAAAATTATTTAAGTGTGTTATTACGTAATAGATTAATTATAAGAGCTATTTGAAAAATACAATATTACTAATTGAACGATAAAGTTTTATTAATAATTTTATGTGACTCTTTGTGTTTTAAAAAAATAGTAATTACGTTTTAATTAAAAGTTAATCTTTAATTCATATCTATATGATACGGAGTATGCTTAGTCTGATATTAATTTGATTTATCCTGAATTAGTAATTTATATTATATTTTAATTTTAATTTTGTGTGTGTATTGATCAATTGTATAATATAATTTTTCCTGGAAAAATAATATATATTATTTTGTTTATCCTAATTCAATAGTATAATTTTATAGTCAGATTAGCAGTATTTATTATTTTATCTTAACCTGAGGCCCATTATATCAAATAAAGCCAACTCATTATATTTAGTTTGTTTAAATTAATTTTAGCTAGAAATATCAATTAAAATAATATAGAACTCAGTATAAAATAGAATTTAGATTCATAGAAGAAATTAATTTAAATTGGTAGAAGAAGTTGACTTTAATATCAATTATAGTGATATAAAATTCGATATAAAATAGAATTCAAATTGGTAGAGGAAACTGACTTTAATATCAAATAAAATTAAAATTAACTAACCAACGTCAATTAGAATTAGAATAAATAAATAAGGATAGATAAGTATTTTTCAGCAAGTACCGAACAACCAACTACCAAATTTTTAATGTTTGTCTATTATAATATGTATAGATATGGTAGTCGATCCATTCTTCCACGTTTTTACATTTTGGACGGGTTAAGTACTTGTTTTGAGTAATAAATTATAATTCTCTAGATTTTGGTACATTTTTTATAATAAAATAGAATGTGTAAAATTTAATTTAAAAATAAAAAAATAAAAAAAATTATAAAATTATAATTTATAATAATATTAAAATGTGTGTTGAGATTTAATTTTTAAATAAATGAATATTGAGAAATATCTTTTAAAAATTGAGTATTGGTACGGAGCGACTATTGTTTTGTATTACTATTCATTACAATGTTCAAGTACGGTATTATAAGCTTTAATATTATACTAGCCTATAAATTGTACGATAATTATAACATAATATTACTATTTATATAATAATTTTTGTAAAAATATAAAATATAAAAGATAATTAAATACAATATAATAATTATATATTATTAAAATTAGTGCTATATATATTTTTCATATTATACTTTTGACGAATTCAAATTTGGATATTTAAAATATTAAGATTTAGAATATTATTCATATTGGATACAATGATTCTCATATATTTATTTTAAAATTTAATAATTTCATCACATATCAATACTATATTATTAAAATTGAAAGATATTAAAAATATGACATGACTACTCATATTTTAATACTTACACCATAAATTCTTTATTTTATAACTACAATTTTAGTGTATAAACCCTAAATTCAATTTTTTTTTTACTTCGAAAACATATATTTTTTAGTTATCGGTGTTTCTTATACATATGGAATCCTATTTCAATATAACAAATTCATGTTATCATACGTAAGACCTTAAGAGAATGCATGTTTTGTGTTTTTTTTTCAATTTCATGTATTTTTAATTTAATTTTTAAATATAGTATTTGTGTTCATCTGATGTGTATTAACTATTAAGGATTAATTGATTATGAGATTATTTGGTCTCCGACTTAGGGAAAATTATAATTAATTTTAGAAGAGTCAAAGATACACGTTTTTTCTTATTTTTAATATTAATAATGTTTTTGAAACTCGTGTTAATTATTTTTTAAGAAGGTATTAACCAAAAAATAAAAGAGGTAAGAAAGCAGTTGCGTGTAGTTAATTATTAAGTTTAATAATAATTCATAGAGTTTGTAGTTATATTAGATACTTGATTTTTTAAAAAAATTATATTTGTTTAAACTATACTTTGAATAATGTTTTTGAAAGTCGTGTTGACTATTTTTTAGGAAGATATTAACCAACAAACGAAAGAGAGAAGAAATAAGTTGAGTGCAATTATATATTAAGTTGGATATTAATTCATAGGATTTGTAGTTATATTGGATACTTGATTTATTTTTTTAATAAAATTATACTTGTTTAAACTTTATTTTAGAATGTGTTAACATACTTTTTAGGAAGATTTTAACCAAACGATCAAACGAAATTATGTTTCGCTTATAACAGTATAGTATAGATTGGATAGGGTCGTGTAATTCGTCTAAGCGAAACAAATTTTAAGATGAACGTAATTCGAGCCGAATTTAATTGAGTTGAGCTGAGTCGGCTCGTTTAACTAATCAAGTTTAAATTTTTGTTCGGACTTGATTCGTTTAACGAGTCAATTTTAACGAATCGGGTGAGCCAACTCGTTTAATCTAAAACTCAATTGAACCTAAAACTCTACCTAAACTCGATTCGTTTTAATTTAACGAATCAAATTGAACCGACTCGTTTTATTAAACAAGTCAGAAGCTTTGCCTGAATTCGGCTAATAAACGAGCCAAGTTAAGATTACCTAAACGAGTTCGAGTTGGATGGCTCGAAGTCGAGCGAGCTAGCGAACCGCACCCCTCGAATTACATCCTAGTATGGGATAACATCACAATTCAAAATTAATACTTCCTGGGGATTTTTTTATATACTTTTTTCTTATATTTGACACGTATTTTAATGTTATTATAAAATATAATTCTATAATTTATATTTAAAATTTTATTTTTCTGTATAAAAGTTTAAATATTTTATTTTTATTTAAAAAAATATTTAAAATTATTTAAAAAATTATATTTTACGAAAATATTAAAATATATCTCGATCCTCCGTCCTCCGGTATTAAGAATTCGGTGGTATAGATGGAGTAACAAACAGACATTTTACGTCAATTTGTGAAAATTTGTGCCCAGAACTCGCTACTCAGGACAAAATGCATAACTCAATTAGCCAACGGCATATATATTGTCGAAAAAGAAAAGTGAGCCGGATGCATAACTATAATTTAGGTTTAGAAAGCATGGCATTACAGAAATTGTTTGTTCTTTTTTTCCCCGAAACGTGTAATTCGCTTTTTGGAATATATTGCGGACAATTATTTAGTATTTAATTTATTTGTATAAATAAAAATATTTCATTTGGATATTAAGCGATTTGAGATCGATTTTTAGTATTTAGACAAAATTCAGATCTTTTAATATTCAAAAAAATTAAATAAAATTTAGGGTTTTTTTGAAAAATATCCAAGACTAAAACATTTTTGCAAAAATACTGTCACTTTTTCAAAAAAAATTGCAAAAATAATTTTTAATTTGCAAAAATACGGTTTTTTGACAATCAGAATCAACTGCATGTAACCTTTAACCTTTGATGAGTTTCTGCAAGTACACGGAAACTCAAATCAATCAAAAATTTTTTATTCAACTAGTTACATATTTGGTTGATTTTGGTTGATTCCGTATTTTTGCAAAAAAAATCAGAAGATAGTAAAATTGCAAAAACACTTAGAAAAATTGATATTTTTGGTAAATTCTCTAAAATTTATTGTGGGGTCAATTTTTAGCGATTTCAAATATTTTAATATCCAAAATAGCTGAACGATTTTTTTAATACCGATGTCGTTAAAGATTTGTTAGATACCAAATATTATAAAGATTTAAAGTTCACCGAAGATACTTCTAAAATTAAATAAAAGACAAATCTTTCAATTGCCAGCAATTTATTATTATCATTCTTTGTCTTTTGTATTAAACATGGGTATTATGAGTAGAATATTACTCCCTCTGTCCCTCCCATTTGTTTACACTTTCCTTTTTGGGATGTCCCATCCAATTGTTTACATTTCAAAACTTTCCAAAAATAGTAAAGTTTTTATAGTTTTTAAATTAACTACATCCACTATTCTCCTCCACTATAACCACTTTATACATATAATATTAATCGGTCCCACTACTTTACTCATTTTTTCAACTTTTCTCCACTACTTTATCATTTTTCTTAAACTCCGCGCCCCACCCAAATGTAAACATTTGGGAGGGACGGAGGGAGTATTAATTGGCTGAAAAAGAAGACAATATTAGGTGAGCAGTACGCGCAGGTACGTAAAAGAAGTAGAGGGAGGAGACGGGAGATAAAAGGGACACATACATCTTATATATCTTCTGACAATCAGATTTGGACTTGTCACTAATTTCAGATTTTAGAATTTTCCAACAAGATCTCTCTCTCTCTCTCTCTGTCTCGCTCGCTCCCTCCCTCCCTCCCCCTCTCTCTCTCTCATGATGGTGACATGGGCATGGTCCGCATGGAGTTTGTTATTGTTATTAGTCTCGGCTATTTTATGGCACTTGTTTGATGATACCGAATACATTCATACTCTGATGAAACTTATGAGAAGAGGGTGGAGAAAAATGATTATATACCACAGTGAATCTAAGCAGAAGAAAAATGATGAAACAAGTAGTTGTACTACTAGCGGTAAAATTCCAAGAGGAACCTCAGGCTGGCCTGTTATCGGAGAAACACTGGAGTTTATTGCTTCTGGATATTCCTCTCGTCCTGTTGCTTTCATGGAAAAACGCAAAGCTATGTACGTTCTCTTTCTTCCTTCCTTCAATTATATTTCTGTTCTTTCTGGGAATCGTTTTTATTGTCGAAATTTGTATACATATTAGCTCCTGCATTTTTAGAATGTCACAGAACTTTACATTTTAAATAAAGAAAAGTGATATACACATGACTGTGTCGTAAATATTATTTACTTATTCGGCATAGTATAAAAAGAAGGAGAATATTATACTCCCTCTTGTTCTTTTTATTTGCCGTTAACATAATTTTCAAAATTTTTATTTTTCTAAATAGTAGCATATAACCAAACTTTAATATTAAAAATAACAATTTAACCATGCTGTGAAAAAAGAAATAAAGAAAGTAGTACCGGTGTCCTAGAGGTGATTATACATATAAAGTATTTATTATATAATAAAGAAATAAATATTTTTGCATTGTTTCAAAGTGCATAACAATTGTTCAAAATGCCTATTTTTGTAATTTTTTTATATAATAAAAAAGTGCGGAACAATGGTTCTGGAATGAGTTATCGTTCGAACACCATCAGTTTATAAAACCAGATAGATTTGATTTGCATGATCCATGATGCATGCATATGAAGTACTGGTGATGAGTGATGAATAATGCAAACTACATTATTTATGCAGAATATTTATAAATGTGGTCCTATTATATACTATTAACAATACTACTAATATTTTCCACTCATATTAAAGTATTGGTTGCGGCACACTACCTAACACATTTTGTAATCCTATAGTATTATTAATAATAGCCTGAGAGATGATCAGTAGCAGTAGAATGAAAGGCACTGTATGAATAACAGATCTGATTACATCATTTACTATTGTTTGCTATACTATAACTTTTGGGTTTGTCTGGGCATGCAAGTAACATGAAGTATAATTATGGCCGTGTGTGGAACTAAATAGTGTAAGTTGTAGTAGTAGGGTCGGTGTATTATTATTTATTAGTTAAGATGATGAACAGATCATGCACTGTTTCCTCCCAAGATTTTATTCTTCCTTAACCGATAGATGTTTACTATTTTAAGGATCCCACATACACCTCTAAATATATATAGCTTGGCCTTGAAGCCAAATCAATTTTAATGATCATCTAAAGTCGAGAGTCCGAGTTTCAGTTTCATTTCGTTTAACCGTTCCCGGGTAATATTTTATTAGTAAGTTGTTAAGCGGCTCTGTACATAATATAAATGAATAATATATATCATAAATTTTAGCTCGATTCCAGGTGGATGCTCGTAAGAGGCAGGGGGTAGCGGTATGTTGTGAGTTGTGATAGTCATCTTCATGACCAGTCGAGATAGTCAACACACCTTATTATAAAATAAAGATCTAATTTGAATCTAATCGAATCAAGCAAACAAAATCCCAACCATTACTTAGAGAAATGGATGCTGCTAGTAAAGATGTGAGTATCTGTTAGACGTGTGTATTTGTGCAGAAGTGACACACAGGCGTACGTAGCATATAGGATAGCATAGGGAAGGCAAAGCAGAAAATGAACAGAATGAGCAAAGGGTATATAAAAGCTGACATTGAGTAAAGTGGTAGCTATATAGTACTAGTATAGCTTTTACAGGCAGTACAATGACGAGACAGCCTAGAGCCTAGCCTAGCTCAGCTATGTTCTTAATTAGGAGCTTTGGAATTCGGAACATGAATATTTAATTAGGTTTCTCTGAATATTTTATCTTTATTTTTTTATATCGTAACAGATTGTTACATGCAGGTATGGAAAAGTGTTCAGAACCCATATACTGGGAAAACCCATAATCGTATCAACGGATCCTGACGTTAACAAAATTGTTATGCAAAATCATGGCAATGTTTTTATACCTAGTTATCCTAAATCTGTTACGGAGTTGCTTGGAAAATCATCAATCCTTCAAACAAATGGACCTCTTCAGAAAAGATTACATTCGCTCATCGGAGGGTACTTCCGATCACCTCAATTCAAATCTCGCGTTGCTCGTGAGATTGAGGATTCTGTCAAACTCACCCTGTCTACTTGGGAGCATAAAAATCTGCCTATTCTCGTACAGGATGAAACTAAACAGGTATTTTCCTGACTTGCATCATCTATATTTCGCAAGAACTTATCTTAAGTGTGGAAATTGTTTTTTTCGAGCTTAAACGCTTATATAACACAATTCAAAATTTTACTCTATATATAACTAGAATTTGTGCATTCATCGTGTTGATCATTTGTAATTTTTGAGACACTTTTTAAATGCGTATATTTTATGTTCGTTTCTCGTTTTGAATATTTGCATCTCTTCGAAGCATATTGTATAGATGTGTAGTAAAAATTCCAAACCAAGTACATGAAAAGTGTGTTATCCCCCTTACTGCGCGGTTCTTTTTCTCATACACATTTCTTTTGTACTTATTTCAAGTAATGTTTTCGATTGTAGTATCACAATAGCTACATTATATCATATTGTACCATTTTCGATTGTATCATATTGTGGTATTTATGTTGTTTTCTTAAACTCAGCTAAGAAAGAAATAAGTGATATACGTTAATATTTTATTCTGGATTCTACCAGATAACGTTTGAAGTTCTGGTTAGAGTACTGATGAGTGTTGGTCCGGGCGAAGATATGGAGTTTCTCAAGAGAGAGTTCCAAGAATTCATCAAGGGCATAATATGTATACCTATTAAATTCCCTGGAACAAGACTTTATAAATCATTGCAGGTAAGCCACATACACTTAAACAAGATCTACATACAATGGCAAGTGCTTGTACATGTAATTGTTTTGTACAGTATATTACTGTTCAGGTTTTTTCTGATTTTCACATGAAAACAGGCCAAAAAGAAATTGTTTAAGATGGTAAAAAACATTGTGGAAGAGAGAAAATTGGGTATGGAGCAAACAGGAGAGAAAAGTTCAGCTACACCAATTGATGTCATTGATGTGCTGCTAAGTGATACAAAGGAATCATCAGACAATACACAGCAATTGCCAAGATTGCCTTCAGATATAACTGAGAATATCATAGAAATGATGATTGCTGGAGAGGACTCTGTCCCCATGGCGATGACCCTAGCTGTAAAATACCTCAACGACAACCCTGTTGCTCTATCTCGTGTCGTGGTATATTCTTTTCTTTCATACTACATTACTTTGTACTGACTTTTAGAATTGCATACATGATAACTCTCTTACTATTAACAAAACTTGAATAAGACATCAAACAAAATCTGGGTACGAAAACTCTTCCATGATAGGTAGTAGGAGGAAGTTTTAATCGTTAAAGAGTAGCAAGATATAAAGAATATTTTACCTTTAGTTGACTGTTACAGATATATTGTCCAAGTATCTCCTTAACTATTAATCCTTAATGTTTTAGAAGAGTTAATAATGTACCCGGTATGAATAACGTAGCTTAAGTTTATGACAGTGGTAACTAAACATGTATGCTTCAATCTAAACCTTTCTACACACACCTTACGATTTTAAGATAGTTTGTAAATTAACATCAAATTAATTTGCATTGTCCATATATATATTTCAAACTATTGAATACAATAAAAGATTATATGAAATTCTATCCATCTTTCAAGTTCTCCAACCTTCAATAATAGGGATAGAATGTGACTAAAGTAGGGATGTGAAAGAGGTGTTGACTTTATAAAAAGTCATAGTAGTAGAGAGTACAAAATAATGGAAGAATGAATGAATGGTGCAGCCTTCTTGTAAATTTAATTATTCAGGAAGCATGCGGTCCACCTAGACCTAGAGGAGGGTGAGGAGTGAAAGGGCCATCTGATCTCTGACAGACTGTGACCACTAGTGTCACCCCCACCCTATTATTATAGTTATCAAACCCTAACACTTGCTAGTTCTGTTTTATGCTCTTCCTTAAATAATGTAAATATCTTACTTAATTGTGCACCTTAATTAGGCTTCTAATTTCTCTTTTATAATGTATATACATAATATTATGTACTGAGCTCCTACAGCAAAATCACGGATGGTGCCCTCCAGAGCTAAGAAGCAGGGATTCTTCGGTCACCCAACGAATCCCCGTATCCTCACGCACCCCCGTATTGGATACTCGGATTCTTGGGGATACTCCGATGTTCATAATTCTCAAAAATTCTCATCTAAAATACATATTTTTTAATATTTATACTACATATATAAGTAATTTTAGTTTAAATTCATGTGTTAGAGATGCTTATATCATGTATTTGATACAATTTGCATAAAATTATTTGTTTTGTTAATAGCTTTCTTCATTCATAACATCAAATATATATTTATAATAAATATATGTGTCGTATTCCCTGCGCCCGAATCCCCGTATTATTTTATTTACCGAATCCATGTATCCCCGCACTACGCACCCGCATCCCCGCACCCGTATCCTTGCTTCTTAGCTCCAGAGTGATCAATATATAATTTGCGGTGATTTGACAACCTCAGTCATCGCCTTTGGGAATGTTTTGAGTATCATTCATAATAATACATTACCTAATAGTAGTTTAAATGAATGGCTTAATTCCTTGGACAAAGTATTATCGTATTCTTTTAAGATAATTAGTTCTAAAATCTACATACAAGAATGATCATTTTTCCTGATCTCTTTATGAGGATCATAATTTGTGAAACATGGAAAAAAGTCATGCGGGTAAAATAATTTTCTTTACAATGATGTTTGAACCTTACTAGTTCATGTTAGCCAACTCTCAATGTACATGAGATGGGAGGTGCAAAATATTACTTAAGCTAGCGACACGACTTGATGCTTAGGCCTCCAAGCTTTTATGTACGGCCTGGCAGATAGTGATGGGAAGTTCACGACACAAGATGTACCAAAGCTAAAACAATTTAGAGAGTAGTCTTTCTACAGATTAACGAAGAAATAATTTTACTATCACTTATTTCTTACTCTATTGTTGACCTTGTAGATCATTAAAAAAGTTTGCATATCACTGCCAAGAACACGCAAATTTGCGTTTTTTACTATGCTTCTGTTTTTACTGGCGGTGATCTTTGTGTTAATGGATAATAATGTGACTTCAGGAAGAAAACATGGCTCTAAAGAGGAAGAAGGCTGAATCCTGTGATGGATATGCTTGGACCGATTACATGTCCTTGCAATTTACTCAAAATGTGAGTTTACCTATGATTTGATTGCTATCTTAAGTTGTGCCATTTCTATTAAGTGAATATATTGGAAATAATTAAAGGAAAAGAGCAGATGTTTTATATCTAACGCAAAGTAACTTGGTAATTTTTTTTGTCATAGGTGATTACTGAAACTCTTAGAATGGCAAATATCATCAATGCTGTTTGGAGAAAAGCTCTAAAAGATGTAGAAATCAAAGGTCAGCAAGATTGTTTCATTGACAGAAGGCATCTCTTATTTCCGCATATATTAATAGAACAATATATTCACAAAAGCTTCAATGGCATGTTAAAGTACAAACATAAAATGCTGAAAAACAGTGATGGTTAGAAACTGATATGTTTCCTGGCTTGTCAATGATATGTGGCAGGTTTCTTGATACCAAAAGATTGGTGTGTCATGACATCGTTTACTTCTGTTCACATGGATGACAAAAATTATGAAAATCCTTATCAGTTCGACCCCTGGAGATGGGAGGTATGTACACATATAAATATGTAGAATTTCTAGGTAAATTCTATATTTACCCCTTAAGCAGCTTCTGAAGTAAATATATTTTTTCCCTTGTTTTTCAATCTGTGTCGGCAGAAGACAAGAGGTGTGGTAAACAACAGCATTACTTTTACACCATTTGGTGGTGGCCAGAGACTTTGTCCTGGTTTAGAACTTGCAAAGCTTGAAGTATCCATTTTCCTTCATCATTTTGTCACCAAGTACAGGTATAATTCCTACTAACTGCAAGTAATTTGAGTTACTTCATGCATAGAAGATGAAAAATATATGTACTAAAATATCGACATCGATAACCTATTCCTGCAACGCAAAATGAATGTTTATATCTAGAACCATTCCTGCAATGCAAAATGAATGTTTGTATCTTAGAAGTTGTAAAACGGATTTTTGGTAACTTCTGTATTAGGTGATTTTGGAAAATTAATACTTCCACCAAGCAAAGTTATAATGATACAAATTCACAATTAGGACAATTAGCATATTATGATATGAATATGATACATGGTACAATATGTACATGGGCAATCTCGCTAAGGATGTAATTCACTGATTACCCCACATAAGAGGACATCCGCAATTGTAATGGAAGAGGATTTAAAATCAGGGTTCATGCCATGCAAATATTTTTTAGTTGAACATGAGATTTTTACCAGCTACTGAGGTTGCTGAATTTAATTAACTTTATTGCATATGTTACTTTTTACACTTTTGATACAACAAGTATGAGATAATTTTAGATCGAAAAATATATGATAACTGAAGTGTTTCATTGGTTTTCATCTATGGATAGAACCTCCCCTTAAGTCATTACCTCATAGGAGTGAACATTTATTTAGATAGCTTTTTGTCATTTGTGAACATTAATACATTACATTGGACCGAAACAGAACTGATGTCGATTTTCACCTAACTAAGCAGATGGGTAGCGGAGGATGACAATATAGTTACTTTTCCAACGGTGAAGATGAAGAGGAAGTTGCCTATCACTATCAAGCCAATGGTGCAACAACATTATTGATCTTGCCCTACTACAACACTATGCAAGTTCGATAGGCAACCTATCAAGTGGGTCTTTTAGATCAACATCATATCACGATCAGATCGTACACCCTGAACTGTCCCTTTTAACCCCCACCCCCGATCGGTTTTTTCTAGCTGTGAAATATTCTACAGAACAGGAACTATATGCTTTCACAGATAAACATTATGTAAAGATGACGAGGAGTATTATGGAGTTGGTTCTGTTGTCCTTGTCCTTTTTGATAGAAAGATTGTGGGGTTGATGGGGATCCAAACTTTGTTTAATAAATTGTCACTATCTATCTATCTTCTCAGAAAAAAATAGTTCACTGATTATATTTGTGAAATTTAACATGTGTTATGGTTCTAAATTATGTCGTGCACATGCGCCTCTACCCCATCAAGATATTCTTCATATTCTGTATTTAGTTTAGTTGTTTTTGCAATCAGATTGTTTATACAGGGAGTTTTAGGTAGTTGCCATGCGTGGGACTCGTGATTGTGGGACGGAGATTCTTTGGAAATTCTGTTGCGCAGTCGTGATCAGGAGGACATCATAAATTCATGATTCCTCTAATTTCAGTAAATGGAGGTTATGATTATACACTTCATAGATAGATGATCTTCCTCTGATTTTGTCATGTCGACCATAATAGAATATACAAAATTAGGCGGAATTAAAGCCCGCATTAATCCCTAACAAGATAATTGAATAGGAGAAGAGCATCACAAGTGGATGATCAAGACCACTTATCAGGACTTGGAAGTAGAAGGAGCCATCAGATCACCATCTACTAAAGAGTGTGCCCATAAAACGGCATCACACTCTCTCCCAACATTTTAGTTTCTTATCAAATGAAGTAGGAGGGATAATCGCGGGTCAAAACACACAAATAGTTAATCACAATACTTTCTGATTTATGAGCCGGGTAAAAAATTAGTATACTTTCTGATTTGACCAGGGTATTAGGATAGAAATGGAGATGAAAAATATTGTTAAGAAATATGAACTATTAGAGCTCATCCCAGAGTTAATTTGTCCCTCTCCTCAAAAATAAAATAAAATATTAACTCTTAATACTTGTCATCTCCAACAATGAATCTATTTAGCCTCTTAAATTATTTGCTAGCATTTTTTAATTAGTTAATAGTTAATATACCCATGTTATCTAAATAAAGAAAAAGTGATGTAATGAAAAAGTTGAAAGAAAGTTATTTATATTAGTAAAGAATAGAAAGAGGAGAGGAGAGAGACTCATAATATCAAGGAGCATAAAAGAGCTTCTAACAATTTGAAAAAAAGTCAGAAGTCTTTTGGAGCTTGATTTTCATGATTTTTCCTCAAAATTTAGGTTAGGAGCTTAGTAGAGATGCTCTCGGAGTTACTCTTATAAGTTTTAACTATGTAATGACCAAGCCAAACTTTTGGGCTTTTACTTGACAGAATAAAACTCATAAATTGGGCCAATACCTGCAGTAGCTAAAAATGGAGAGGTACGTTAAGAATCACCTTCGCAATCTTTACACTGTCCAACACCAGCAGTCTAACACTTTTGACATCTCCATGCATCACAGGTCTCCCTCTGAATACATTGAATTACAGAAAAAAAAAACCAAAAACAGGAAGATAGAGTAATAGATAGAACCATTGTACAGAGGCAGAAACAATCTCTACCACCATTTATATAGAAAAAAATCGATCAAGTTTTGGATTATATAGATATTGGTGTCGTGGTGATATAACATAAAAGTTTAAGGCTCGCTACATAAATTACAGTTGGTATGTTCATGCAGAAACAAATAGTTGACGCACAAGTCAAGTCATATGCTAGTTCATCAAAAACTCAACATTTGTAGATCTTGTTTGATCATAAAAGTATATTCCAGCTTCATTAAATAGAAGGAGCAGTTTTAGCAACTCTGTGTTGGGTAGTTTTGAAGGCCTCTTATCATCGAATCCACCTAATTTTAGTACTTCCATAATTTTGTCCTTGAAATCACTGATCCCAGTATCTAAGCCAGACAACTGATCACGATCTTCCTCATCACTCACCTCTTCTTTCACTTCTTCATCTTCATCATCGCAGCAATCATAACTGCAGTCATCACCAGACTTCTCTTCATTTGAGTTTCTCCCATTAAACAACTTGTATAACTCCATAACCTTCTTCTTCTGCTTTAAAGTTGCACCTAATGTCTTGTTTTTCTTCGTAAAACATGTTTTTGTAAAAGCACCCCATTCATCTAGATCCTTGTAAGGAACATCATCTTTCGGATAAATATTCACCACAGACGAGTCAACTTTAGGGCAAGGTACAAAATCTCTCTTGCTCACATCCATAACAAACTTAACATCAGCTACAAACTTCACATTCACAGCCAGACGATTATAATCAGAGTCACCAGGATTAGCCAACAGCCGCCTTGCAAACTCCTTCTGTAGCAAAAGAGTCGCGCTACGAAACGTACTAGCCCCAAATAACAACTTAGCCAGTAAAGGCGACGAAATGTTATAAGGTATATTGGCCACAACAAGATCAAACCCCGAAAACTCAGTCTTCAATGCATCCTTATTAATAACCTACAGCATTGCCAAATTCTCAATTACACCAAAATAACGAAGAAAAACTTAAAAACTCTTTGAGACATTTTATCAAACATGTAATACGCAACACTATCTTACAGTGATCTTATGCTCTAACCCGCTTTCCGCGACACGTTTATTCAAAATCTCGATCATACGCATGTCAATCTCAACAGCAATGACGTGTTTAGCAACTTGAAGAAGCTTAAGAGTGAGATTTCCAGTTCCGGGTCCGATTTCGAGAACGGTGTCAGTAGGTTTAACATCAGATTTTTGAACAATGGAGTCAAGAACTCGTTGATTAGTTAAAAGGTGTTGTCCTCTGCTTTTGTATAGTTGTAAATAATCTTCCTGGTTTTCTTTTTTCGTTTTATATTTGTCGTTATCGTCATCTTCGTATTTATTTTTGTAAGCGTGGCTATATTTCTCGCAAATTTGAAGAAAGTGTTGGCGAACAACGAATCTGGGAATGCATGCAGAGAGAGATTTGGGAGATTTAAACATTTTTTAGTGTGTGAAATGTTGTAGTAGGAGTGTTTAATTATGTATTTATGGGCGGTTTGTGATGCTTTTGGTTTGAAATTTGGCAGGAAACTTAACCGTTGCTATTTCAAAAATTATTTGAGGCAACGACTGACTGACGAGAAACTTAAAAAATGTATATTTGTCTTTGGAAAAAATGTATTTTAGGGTGAGAAGCAGAGATGCACAAAAGGTCCACCGGGTCTTAAAAAGCCCGGATTTTGACCGGACCGAATTTTTCAGACTTTGATTTTGACCGGGCCGGGTCGGGCTTTCCGAAAATGACAGAGCCTGTTTGGGCCCTCGAGGCGGGCCTAGCTGGGCTTTTTTTCGGATCGAATCGGGCCGAGTTTTTTCTAATTTAAATCGGATCGAGTTAAATTAGAGATTCCGAATACTACATATGTTAGCAACTAGATCAACATAAAAATATATTAGTTTACAGAGAATATTTTATGAAAATATTACTTCATTGAAAACATTTAAGTTCGGCAAAAAATAAACGTGTTTATAGAATAATATGTTTTATCATTGTTATCCAAACATATATAGTGTATTTACAATATATTCTTTCATTATTTATGCAATAAAGTATATAAACAATATAATTAATCACAAATATGTAAATATATATATGTGTTTAAAGTACTATTTATATTTATAGTAAATGTGAATTCATAAATATATTAGAATAATCAGATTTTAACCGGGCTTTTTCGGGCTTTTAATTGTGCCGGGCCGGGCCGAAACCCGGGCCAGGCTTTGCCTAAAAATATAAGGCCCGTCGAGGCCCTAAGCCCAGGCCGGGCTTGACCGGATCGGGCCGGACCAGATTTTCGGGCCCGGGTTTTTTGTGCATCTCCAGTGAGAAGTCTTGAGACGTTCATAATTAATAATGTCAGAGATATTATGTTGGTATCCAAAATAATTTTCAAATACAATTTATCAGTTACAAATTAATTAAGTGGACTCAAGTGATTGTTCCAAATTTCTATCATAATAAAAACATCCATCTTCGATATAAGTCTTGTCATTTGACATGATCAATTAGTCACATTATCTTTATTTGAATTTCATCCTTTTTTTTAATAAATCATTTCATGGCGTCTATAAATAAAATAATCGAAACACTTAATAACATTACATTGGAGGACGAGTAGGAGGCTGAAATAACATTAATATAGGGGAAAAGTGTGACACCCTCAATCTCGGGGTTAGGAAATGGGGACTCACACACCTCTAATCTAGTAATTAAATATGCATAAACCCCGATTAACTACTAACATGATCAACAGGATAAAGTATGAGACAAGATCACAACTACAAATCATAAAATATAACTTACAAACCCAAAATATCATTAAATAAACAATATCGATTACGGCTGGGAACCGACAGATAACCCATTGTATCTTTAAACATTTCCATCTAGGCGCGAGCTCACTCTTATTTACCACTACCTGCTCTGGCAACCGGAAGCCCTCAACACGGTAGTGACCACCAGGTACGCTCTTACGAGCAGTGCGCCTAAGCCTGACCATCTTCTTACTTAAATGCCATGGTTAGATTAAAACAAAACAAATGAGTATAAAACTCAGCAAGTAACTATATAGCAGTTCTACAATATCAATTCACAATATGCTTTACCAAACTCAGGGCATTCTACTTTATTTGATCTAGGTGGCAGATTTCCATCTTTTGGGTTAAGGAAAGGTTTTTGAAGGATAATGTGGGGCTTTCAAGAAACAAGGCTCAAAGCAGGACGAAAACCGACATTCATCACAAATCAATAAAGGATCAGAATAGATCTTTCAATAGAGGAAAGCAACATTATTTCAATATATGGAATCAATCATATGATCAACAATTCAAGAATCAGGGTTCTCGAGCTTTAAGCTTCACATTGACATAATCAACTCTTTTCAAAACAATATAAACCATTTCCATTTTCAAGAATCAATTTACTGAACAGAAAGTTTCAGTTCCCTTTTTAAATAATCACTTAGAACCCTTGATTGGATCACTTTATCTTTCCTTTTCATTATATACGGGTGATCAGCCCGTATCGACCTCCATTCCGGTCTTTAAGGTACCAATCGGCATAATTTCAGCCTTAAGTTGGACTAGCCCCGCTAGCCTCTCACCATGACTAGACTAGTCTCACTAGCCTCTTACGTCCCAATCCAATCCATCAGGAATTCATTTGGAAAACCTTGAGTTGGAAAAACAAATAGGTTTTCTAAAATTCATTTTATCATTACCAAGCATTTGAAATCCTTCGGACTCTTTCAAGTCGAAACTCATTCTTAATTCAGATTTTAAGGAAACAAAGTTCAGGGAGTGATTCAAAGATAAACAAGGAACAATTCATAAGGATTCTGTATCAAGGATAACAAGGCACTAAATTAGAAGGATCAGCATCTGTGTAGGGATCAATAGGGTGATCCGGAAAATAGGGTATCATTAAACAGGGTTAACAAGGATAATCAGAGGGTTCAATATAATCCATGGCTTAATAGATAACTTGAACAGAAAGGACATATTATCAAAGGGTTGAATCATTAATCTTATCAATAACAGTTTATCAAGAACAAAGGCAGGGTATGTCAAATCAATATCAGGGTTTCATAATTAAACAGTTCAATACTCTACATGGTATGAACAACATTCTCTTTATAACCATTTACACAAGTAATCAGAGTTACTTGCCTGAATTTGCTTTCCTGAAGGTTGTTCTACTGCCACCTAGTAAATCATTTCCTTTCCTAGCCTGAATGCCCTCACGCTCCGAATCTACAATAAAACCAAACCTTAATCAGATTCTCAACTCGCGTTCCCGGAACGATCACTCAATACGATAACTCGATTACATCCTTGACTCGAGTATACGATTATAGCTTATACACATAAGCACATAGCACATAGCATATAACATATCCCTTCCTCGTAACTTTTATATCTTTATATATACTTAACCATCGAATGTTCTTGCTTAACCTTAGCTATTTCTCAAATCACACTAATATAATTCTTACGAGTACATGGTTTATTCTCAACTAAACCTTTATGACCATAATTATCACTTATGGTTATCAAAATTAATCAATCTCCACCTTAGCTCACATAAACATATAACACAATCCAAAATCATTAAAAATAATCATTCTCTTCTCTTTTATCATCAAAATTTGAATCCAAATAAACATATAAATCACATAATCTCTAAAATTACTCATGCATTGACTTAACATCAAATCAATTCCTTTTTATTCCTACATTCCATTCAGGTATATCCACAAAACACAATTCAAAGGTCGAACATTGACATGCAAGCATTAGATTTGCTTAAAACTTGAAATTAGTCCAACACTCATCCTTTTTAGCTTATTTTCAACTTGACATTTACATGCAAGGCTATACTTTAACATGCATAACTAATTCCTTTTGTAAATCAACATGCAAATCTCGAGACTAGCTAATTAACCAGGAATCAAGTTATTAAATTTTAATTCCCTTTTCATTAGTACAAAACTCGACCAAAGCTCAACATGCAATAACAATTTCACTTCTTTTAATCCATTAACCATCCTAATAACAATCCATAATTACTTTATTCAACAAGAAAATCAAATCAATTATTCCAAGGATCAAAACCATTCGGGTTTTCAAGAAAACAACACATGCAAGTGATTTCTCTTAATCCTTTAATCACAAATCAACCCATAATCAAATCGATAACTTATTTCTAATAATCACTTATCAATTTAACTTTTAGAATCAAAACCTTTTTAAAATTTAAACGATCCAAGCATGCAAACACCGAAATCAACTTTTATGGTATTAGAGTTCAGTTTTTAACATCACAACTCACCACCGGTTCACCGGAGTTCATCACCGGTGGCGGTGGTTTCTCGGTGGTGCCCCAATTCGGGGTTTCCAACCTTGAAACCTCTGATTTATGTACACACAAGGGACATGCAAGACTCACTTGGCTTTGAAAATCATTTTTCAATTATAAAATCATCTCCTTAAGCACATATTAGACCATATACACACACGTACACACGCATCAAGCTTGAACACACACACACACACACATCGAGCTTGCATGCAAAAAGATATTCACACATGCACATTCTAATAACCATTTTTGTATGATTAACAAGAGATTTTGAGAAGGATTGGTGATAATTATCAAAGAAACAAGTGGTTTACCAAGAGAAAAGAAGAAGATCCGAGAGAGAGAAGGAGAGAGAGAGTAGCCGAGAGAGAGTGTGAGAAAGAAAGAGAGAAGAGAGAGTGATGGTGTTCGGGAAAAAGAAGGAAAAGGGGGAAGAGGTTGAGTTTTATACTCAATCAAAATCAAGGGCATTTTAGTACATTACTAATTCCCTTTTTATTCTTATTTGTTCCTTCCTTTTTACTAAAATGTAACAAGGATTAAATATAAAATATATCTCTCTCGAAAAGTCGAGAATTATTGAAAATGACAATTTTAATAAGTAGGCCTCAAAATTAGCTTTTTAACCATTACTCATTATAAGATTTTGAGCGGACGGTTGATTTTATATGAATTTCGCAATCTCGCCTTAATAATATCACTTTCCACATAAAATCAATTTAAAAATGCAAAGAACACCAAATTAATTCACTCATCATTTTTAAAAAGTCTCTAGGACCACTATGAAGATAACAGAACAAATATCATGTTTTTATCTTACTCGAATGATTTTATAAAAATGCGCGAAGGTTAATTAAACCTTTATTTAAGTCACATAATCCCTTAATAATAATCACGTAACGACTCAGGTCTGATTATAAAATTTATCCTTCTTTAATCTTTATCCTATTCTACGCGTACCGGGTCACGTTCAGCTTGACGGCCCGACGCTCAGCGTTTCGATTACGCTTCTCATTATCATTATCAATCAACACGTCACTTAGGACGAAATACTTTATTTACACATTCATTTCATTCAATCACACATAATTCACATTTTATATTCTTTAACTCCTTATTAGGACGGGGTCCGTTCTACCTGACGGCCCGACACCACAACTTAACTTCTAAGCTGACTCTTTAAATTGTAACGTTTTTATCTACGCTCCTATATTCTAATATACAAAAAAGATAATTATTCAGCACTTAGTCACATAATTATAATCACATCACATAACACATACTTTATTGACTTAATTACGTCGCAAAATTCTCAGTCGTCACAATCTACCCTCCTTAAAAGGATTCTGTCCCCAGAATATAATCTAAGCAAATAGATGGGGATACTTTTCTTTCATTTCACTTTCTAATTCCCAAGTCGATTCTTCGACTAATGGATTTCTCCATAACACTCTAACTAGAGGTATAACTTTATTTCTAACCGTCCTTTCTTTTCGATCCAAAATTCGCACTGGTTGTTCCATATAGGACGAATCTGGTTGGATTTCCACTGGTTCCAACTCGATCACATGGCTCGCATCAGCATTATACTTCTTCAGAAGAGATACATGAAACACATTGTGCAGATGTTGCATTTTCGGAGGTAGCGCCAATTCATACGCCACTTTCCCAACTCGTCGTAATACTTCAAATGGTCCAATGTACCTAGGACTCAACTTCCCTTTCTCTCCGAATCGGGTTAAACCTTTCCAAAGAGATATCTTTAACAAGATTTTGTCTCCAGATTCAAATTGCACATCTTTCCGTTCTTGATTTGCGTACTTTTCTTGGCAATCTTGAGCTGCAGTTAATCTCTTTCGAATCATTTCAACCTTTTCCTTCATTTGCTGAACTAGCTCTGGGCCAATTAACTTGCACTCACCAACTTCGTCCCAATAAGTAGGGGATCTACACTTTCTTCCATACAACGCTTCATAAGGCGGCATGCCAATATTTGCGTGATAACTGTTGTTGTAGGAAAACTCAATTAAGGACAAATGATCGTCCCAATTTCTTTTGAAATCTATTGCACAGGTTCGCAACATATCTTCAATTGTCTGAATTGTCCTCTCACTTTGTCCGTCTGTCTGCGGATGATATGCCGTACTCATTTTCAACTTAGTTCCCAAATGTTCATGGAATTGTTTCCAAAATCTCGAGTTAAACCTTGGATCTCTATCAGACACGATAGATACATGAACTCCATGACGCATCACGATCTCATCCAGATATAATTTGACCAACTTTTCCAACGAAAACCTTTCATTTAGCGGCAAAAAATGTGCTGACTTCGTCAACCGATCGATTACCACCCAAATCACATCATGATTTGACTTGGTTTTAGGTAATCCTACCACAAAATCCATCGCTATATGTTCCCATTTCCATTCGGGTATGTCCAGTGGCTGAAGCAATCCGCTAGGCCTTTGATGTTCCGCTTTGACTCTTTGGCACGTGTAACATTTACTTATCCATTCCGCAATTTCCTTTTTCATGTTGGGCCACCAATAACTTTCTTTTAAATCCTGGTACATTTTCGTACTCCCAGGGTGAATTGAAAATCTCGAGTTATGCGCTTCTTGCAAAATCTCATGCTTTAGTTCGACAACATTAGGTATCCAAATACATGAGTTAACACAGTATATCCCTTTTCCATCCTTTTGAGCTTTAATTTCTTCTCCTGTCAACTTATCCTTTTCACGATTCATCACTTGCTCTTGACAGGATCGAATCTTTTCCAGAATCTCGGGTTGAAACAACATTGCATATATAGCTTCACCTCCACATTCTGGAGTCTGCACCTCTATTTCCATCTTTTCAAAATCCTTGATCAATACTTCTGATGACGTTAACATATTCAACCTTTCTTTTCAACTTAAAGCATCAATACCACATTTGCCTTTCCAGGATGGTAGTTTATCGCACAATCATAATCTTTGATCAATTCCAACCACCTTCTTTGTCGCATATTCAATTCTTTCTGAGTAAAGATATACTTTAAACTTTTATGATCCGTATAAATCTCGCACTTTTCCCCGTATAAATAATGCCTCCAAATCTTAAGGGCAAACACAATTGCTGCCAATTCCAAATCATGCGTTGGATACTTTTGCTCGTGCGGCTTGAGTTGCCTCGACGCATATGCTATTACCTTCCCGTGTTGCATTAACATGCATCCAAGTCCTTTATATGAAGCATCACTGAATATCACAAATTCTCCTTTATCATCTGGTAATACCAACACTGGGGCGGTTACCAATCTCTTCTTTAACTCTTGAAAACTTTCCTCGCACTTTTCTGTCCAAAAAAACTTCTCGTTCTTTCTCGTCAATTTTGTCAACGGAATGGCAATCTTAGAGAAATCTTGCACAAATCTTCTATAATATCCGGCTAATCCCAGAAAACTTCTTACCTCCGTTGGAGTCTTGGGTCTTTCCCAATTCATTACAGCTTCTATCTTGGTTGGGTCCACTTTAATTCCTTCTTTATTAACTACATGACCAAGAAATTGCACTTCCTTTAGCCAGAATTCGCACTTTGAAAACTTAGGATACAGTTTCTCTTTTCACAGAATTTCCAAGGAAATCCTCAAATGCTCCTTATGATCTTCTTTCGTTTTGGAGTAAATCAGTATATCGTCGATAAACACAGTCACGAACTTATCCAGATACTGCTTGAACACTCTGTTCATAAGATCCATAAATGCAGCTGGCGCATTCGTCAAGCCAAATGCCATTACCAAAAACTCATAATGTCCGTATCTCGTTCGGAACGCTGTCTTGGGTATATCTTCCGCTTTGATCTTTAACTGATGATACCCAGATCTTAAATCAATCTTTGAGAAACACGAAGCTCCTTTTAACTGGTCAAACAAGTCATCGATCCACGGTAGAGGGTACTTATTCTTGATCGTCAACTTATTCAGTTCACGGTAATCAATGCACAACCTCATACTTCCATCCTTTTTCTTTACAAATAACACTGGTGCGCCCCACGGGGATACACTCGGTCGGATCACTCCTTTGTCCAACAATTCTTGCAACTGAGCTACCAATTCCTTCATCTCGATCGATGCCATGCGATAGGGAGCTTTTGACACTGGTTCCGTACCAGGAGCCAAATCAATCGTAAACTCGATCTCTCTGTCTGGAGGTAGTCCAGGCAATTCATCAGGAAACACATCCGGGAAATCTCTTACTACCGGAATATCCTCGATCTTCACAGATTCTTTCTCCACGTCCACGACATGAGCCAAATAAACTTCGCATCCTTGACGTATTAATCTTCTTGCCTCAATAGCCGTTAGAAATTTCTTCTCTTGCCGTTTTCCTTTAAATATCACTTCTTCACCATCCTTGGTTCTTAACTTCACCTTTTTACTTTTACATTCTATTTGCGCTTCATGGTTTGACAACCAATCCATTCCTAGTATGACCTCAAAATCTCCTAACTTAAAAGGAATTAAGTCAGCAGAAAAGTGCCGACCTTCAATAGTCACATCACAATCAGGACAAATCTTACTAGCAATAACTTTTTCTTGATTTGCTACCTCTATAATCAAATTAGGCTCTAGAGGGTACGCAACACAATTTAACTTATCAAGAATACTTTCAGAGATAAAAGATCTAGTTGCTCCAGAATCCATCAAAACTTTTACTTCTACTGAGTTTATAACAAGCATACCTGCTACCACGTCCACATCTTGCACCGCATCTTTCATCGTCATGTTAAAAGTTCTAGCTCTGGGTTGAGCTGATGGTGCTGGGAGAGACGGCGGTCCAGCAATTCTGAGAACATTAGCCTTCTGAACAGGCTCCTTGTAATTCCTGACCATATGGCCCACTTTACCACTCTTGAAATAAGCCAAATCAGACTTCCTTGCTCCACTTGGGCATTCTGAAGAATAATGCCCCTTCTGGTTGCACTTAAAACACGTTATATCCAGCTTATTATACAGCTCCGGGTGTCTCTTTCCACAATTCCTGAATTCTTGAATTTGGGGTCTGCTATCCTTCCCCGGTTGTCCAGCTTTCTGGAAAAGGTTCTTCTGAGCTCCGTTACAGGGTCTAAACTTCTGGAACTTTTGGTTTTGGCCTCCCCATTCTTTCCAAACTTCCCTCTGAACTTTGAGCTTCCTTGCTCTTGCTCAGAGCTTTCAAACTTCCTTTTTCTTCCTTCGTTTTCTCTTCTGGCAGCTTCCCGCTCACCTTCCACTATCATTGCTTTTTGAACCAAAGCAGCATAATTCTTGATCTCCAACATTGCTATTTGACTCCTAATCCACGGCTTAAGTCCCTGTTGGAACCTCTTAGCCTTCTTCGCTTCTGTATTCACATACTCAGGTACGAATCTAGACAATTCTGAAAACTTCACTTCATATTCCGCTACTGACATTTCCTCCTGTCTAAGATCCAGAAATTTCATCTCCAACTGATCTTGCATACTGAGCTTTCTTATCGTCTTTAACTTCTGCTAACTCAAAAGTTTTTCCATTTCTCTCAACCACGACTGCGCTTTAATCGGGTCTGGCAAACCTAAGAACTCTGGGGGATGAACAGATTGAAAGTGCTTAAAGTTTCCAACTTTAGGGGCCACATGTTGTTGCAAAAGCTGAGCAAGTCTGCTCATCATAGTGGTTTCTGGGTTTATTTCTGGGTCTTGGGTGGGAATTTCTTCTTCTTGGTGATCTGGTGAGTTGGCCATTTCTTACAAATCTGATTGAGCAATTATTTAGCAATACGATGGCATGGCATATATATATAACAACAGTTTCCATGAAATTTCTTTTGTGGGTTTTAAGTTTTACCCAATTTGCACATGCAATCCTATTACTACATAATTCTCATATCAGTGTTGTTTTATCATGGCACAGAACAGGGTTTTATGATCTTTAAACATGGTTATACAAAAACATGGTTGTATTAAAATAGGGTATTGAGAACAGTTTATGAGATAATTAGGGTGCACAATGGAAAGCAAGACAATGGATTTATTTAAACA
This sequence comes from Apium graveolens, assembly GCF_009905375.1. Lineage (NCBI taxonomy): Eukaryota > Viridiplantae > Streptophyta > Magnoliopsida > Apiales > Apiaceae > Apium > Apium graveolens. The sequence goes on along the minus strand of NC_133650.1, from coordinate 15,289,574 downwards.
AGGGTACATAAAGATAGTTCTGGATATCACAGGTTCTAAAATAAAGTACAATAAATAGCAGGGTTAAACAGAGGAAATACTGGAAAACATCCCCCTATCTACCCCTAACTTCCAACAACTACGACTACGACACAGATCTGAAATACAACAAGATAAATGAAAAGGGATCCCAGCATCTGACCAAGTATCCCAAAGCCTACTGGCGCTGAAAAACAACAATCTACGGGCTCAACCAACAGTCCTGTCTAATCATCTAGAATCTCTCTCAACACAACCAACATCCAGCGAATGATCTTATGCAGCCTCCGGGCCTCAGCATCAGCAACACTAGTGGATGGTCCCTCATCCAATCTCCTCCTGGCAACCTGCTCCACCATCTTCACCCGAACTTGCCACTCATCATCCATAACAGAAACACTCTGCCTAGACTCTCTGGCTAATCTATCCACCAAAGCTCCCAACTCAGGAATGCGGGCGTACACAAAGTCTCGATCCTGGGCTAACTTGCCACCAACACTGACAGGAACAGTCTTAGGCATCTCGGACTCTGGCTTAGGGGCAGGGGTCTCTGAATCTGGCCTCAAGGGTGAAATCTGCATAGGGATCTCACCACTCTCAGAAGGGTCCTCCTCTGGGTCTGAACTAACATACACAGGCTCCTCTGGAGAGGGTGGAACGGGGTCCACAGGGGTACCAGTCAAACTAATCTCTGAGTCTGAGTCACTACCACTACTAGGATCTTGAGAGAAAATATAAAACAACAACCAAGAAACAATGTTAGGGTTAAATAAAGCTTCTAGCTAACTCATACCATAACTCTAGTTTCTACTTCACCAATAAACACTTTCCTTAGACTATACCTAATAGTTTAACTCAACTCTATATGAGTCGAACTCTCTCGCGATATAGATATATTCCCAAAATACCCCTTTTAAATCCTAACTTGTCTCAGGGACTAGATCCTGTAGCTCTGATACCAACTTGTGACGCCTCAATCTCGGGGTTAGCAAAATGAGGACTCACACACCTCTAATCTAGTAATTAAATATGCATAAACCCCGATTAACTATTAACAAGATGAACAGGATAAAGTATGAGACAAGATCACAACTACCAATCATATAATATAACTTACAAACCCAAAATATCATTAAATAAACAATATCGATTCCGGCTCGGAACCGACAGATAACCCATTGTATCTTTAAACATTTCCATCTAGGCGCGAGCTCACTCTTATTTACCACTACCTGCTCTGGAAACCGGAAGCCCTCAACACGGTAGGGACCACCAGGTACGCTCTTACGAGCAGTGCGCCTAAGCCTGACCATCTTCTTGCTTAACTGTCATGGTTAGATTAAAACAAAACAAATGAGTATAAAACTCAACAAGTAACAATATAGCAGTTCTACAATATCAATTCACAATATGCTTTACCAAACTCAGGGCATTCTACTTTATTTGATCTAGGTGGCAGATTTCCATCTTTTGGGTTAAGGAAAGGTTTTTGAAGGATAATGTGGGGCTTTCAAGGAACAAGGCTCAAAGCAGGACGAAAGCCGACATTCTTCACAAATCAATAAAGGATCAGAATAGATCTTTCAATAGAGGAAAGCAACAGTATTTCAATATATGGAATCAATCATATGATCAACAATTCAAGAATCAGGGTTCTCGAGCTTTAAGCTTCACATTGACATAACCAACTCTTTTCAAAACAATATAAACCATTTCCATTTTCAAGAATCAATTTACTGAACAGAAAGTTTCAGTTCCCTTTTTAAATAATCACTTAGAACCATTGATTGGATCACTTTATCTTTACATTTCATTATATACGGGTGATCAGCCCGTATCGACCTCCATTCCGATCTTTAAGGTACCAATCGGCATAATTTCAGCCTTAAGTTGGACTAGCCCCGCTAGCCTCTTACCATGAATGGACTAGTCCCACTAGCCTCTTACGTCCCAATCCAATCCATCAGGAATTCATTTGGAAAACCTTGAGTTGGAAAAACAAATAGGTTTTCTAAAATTCATTTTATCATTACCAAGCATTTGAAATCATTCGGACTCTTTCAAGTCGAAACTCATTCTTAATTCAGATTTTAAGGAAACAAAGTTCAGGGAGTGATTCAAAGATAAACAAGGAACAATTCATAAGGATTCTGTATCAAGGATAATAAGGCACTAAATTAGAAGGATCAGCATCTGTGTAGGGATCAATAGGGTGATCGGGAAAACAAGGTATCATTAAACAGGGTTAACAAGGATAATCAGAGGGTTCAATATAATCCACAGCTTAATAGATAACTTGAACAGAAAGGACAAATTATCAAAGGGTTGAATCATTAATCTTATCAATAATAGTTTATCAAGAACAAAGGCAGGGTATCTCAAATCAATATCAGGGTTTCATAATTAAATAGTTCAATACTCTACATGGTATGAACAAAATTCTCTTTATAACCATTTACACAAGTAATCAGAGTTACTTGCCTGAATTTACTTTCCTGAAGGTTGAACTACTGCCACCTAGTAAATCCTTTCCTTTCCTAGCCTGAATGCCCTCACGCTCCGAATCTACAATAAAACCAAACCTTAATCAAATTCTCAACTCTCGTTCCCAGAACGATCACACAATACGATAACTCGATTACATACTTGACTCGAGTATACGATTATAGCTTATACACATAAGCACATAGCACATAGCATATAGCATATCCCTTTCTCGTAACTTTTATATCTTTATATATACTTAACCATCGAAGGTTCTTGCTTAACCTTAGCTATTTCTCAAATCACACTAATATAATTCTTACGAGTACATGGTTTATTCTCAACTAAACCTTTACGACCATAATTATCACTTATGGTTATCAAAATTAATCAATCTCCACCTTAGCTCACATAAACATATAACACAATCCAAAATCTTTAAAAAGAATCATTCTCTTCTCTTTTATCATCAAAATTCGAATCCAAATAAACATATAAATCACATAATCTCTAAAATTACTCATGCATTAACTTAACATCAAATCAATTCCTTTTTATTCCTACATTCCATTCGGCTATATCCACAAAACACAATTCAAAGATCGAACATTGACATGCAAGCATTAGATTTGCTTAAAACTTGAAATTAGTCCAACACTCATCCTTTTTAGCTTATTTTCCACTTGACATTTACATGCAAGGCTATACTTTAACATGCATCACTAATTCCTTTTGTAAATCTACATGCAAATCTTGAGACTAGCTAATTAACCAAGAATCAAGTTATTAAATTTTGATTCCCTTTTCATTAGTACAAAACTCGACCAAAGCTCAATATGCAATAACAATTTCACTTCTTTTAATCCATTAACCATCCTAATAACAATCCATAATTACTTTATTCAACAAGAAAATCAAATCAATTATTCCAAGGATCAAAACCATTCGGGTTTTCAAGAAAACAACACATGCAAGTGATTTCTCTTAATCCTTTAATCACAAATCAACCCATAATCAAATTGACAACTTATTTCTAATAATCACTTATCAATTTAACTTTTAGAATCAAAACCTTTTTAAAATTTAAACGATCCAAGCATGCAAACACCGAAATCAACTTTTATGGTATTAGAGTTCAGTTTTTAACATCACAACTCACCACCGGTTCACCGGAGTTCATCACCGGTGGCGGTGGTTTCTCGGTGGTGCCCCAATTCGGGGTTTCCAACCTTGAAACCTCCGATTTATGTACACACAAGGCACATACAAGAATCACTTGGCTTTGAAAATCATTTTTCAATTATAAAATCATCTCATTAAGCACATACTAGACCATATACACACACGTACACACGCATCAAGCATGAACATACACACACACATCGAGCTTGCATGCAACAAGATATTCACACATGCACATTCCAATAACCACTTTTGTATGATTAACAAGAGATTTTGAGAAGGATTGGTGATAATTATCAAAGAAACAAGTGGTTTACCAAGAGAAATGAAGAAGATCCGAGAGAGAGAAAGAGAGAGAGTAGCCGAGAGAGAGTGTGAGAAAGAAAGAGAGAAGAGAGTGATGGTGTTCGGGAAAAAGAAGGAAAAGGGGGAAGAGGTTGAGTTTTATACTCAATCAAAACCAAGGGCATTTTATTACATTTCTAATTCCCTTTTTATTCTTATTTGTTCCTTCCTTTTTACTAAAATATAACAAGGATTAAATATAAAATATATCTCTCTCGAAAAGTCGAGAATTATTGAAAATGATAATTTTAATACGTAGGCCTCAAAATTAGCTTTTTAACCATTACTCATTATAAGATTTTGAGCGGACGGTTGATTTTATATGAATTTCGCAATCTCGCCTTAATAATATCACTTTCCACATAAAATCAATTTAAAAATGCAAAGAACACCAAATTAATTCACTCATCATTTTTAAAAAGTCTCTAGGACCACTATGAAGATAACAGAACAAATATCATGTTTTTATCTTACTCGAATGATTTTATAAAAATGCGCGAAGGTTAATTAAACCTTTATTTAAGTCACATAATCCCTTTAAAATTCATAAAATTGTCACAAAACACATAGTCATGCACACAGACAACAATCTCACATATATAATCACGTAACGACTCAGGTCTGATTATAAAATTTATCCTTCTTTAATCTTTATCCTATTCTACGCGTACCGGGTCACGTTCAGCTTGACGGCCCGACGCTCAGCGTTTCGATTACGCTTCTCATTATCATTATCAATCAACACGTCACTTAGGACGAAATACTTTATTTACACATTCATTTCATTCAATCACACATAATTCACATTTTATATTCTTTAACTCCTTATTAGGACGGGGTCCGTTCTACCTGACGGCCCGACACCACAACTTAACTTCTAAGCTGACTCTTTAAATTGGAACGTTTTTATCTACGCTCCTATATTCTAATATACAAAAAAGACAATTATTCAGCACTTAGTCACATAATTATAATCACATCACATAACACATACTTTATTGACTTAATTACGTCGCAAAATTCTCAGTCGTCACAATCTACCCTCCTTAAAAGGATTCTGTCCCCAGAATATAATCTAAGCAAATAGATGGGGATACTTTTCTTTCATTTCACTTTCTAATTCCCAAGTCGATTCTTCGACTAATGGATTTCTCCATAACACTCTAACTAGAGGTACAACTTTATTTCTAACTGTCCTTTCTTTTCGATCAATATGGAGTTGATAGGTTACCCATATACATGGGAGCGATGTCCCTGAACAGATGGATGGGTTGAAATTCGTTTGAAAAGGGCATTAGTAAGCACAAGTTTCATGAGGTTCTTTCAAGAAGCAAATTTAACAAACATGGGGATTATTACATCAGATCATTATTTTCTTTATCTGGAACATGTCAAAAATGAAAAAATTAATTACGTCAAATGTTTCAAATTCGAGAATGCTTGGCTTCGGGAACCCATGTGTTGTCAAATTATATTAAGTTGTATCAGGAGGAGTTAAAACGCTTATATGAAGTTTACAGAAAATAATAGATATTCTGGAAACAAAGGTCTAAACAATTGTGGCTAAGGGATAGGGATCAAAACACTAAGTATTTCCATGCTAGAACAAAAAATAGAAGAGAAAAAAATCAAATCTTGTCCCTCAAAGATGAAGACGGTCAGCATGTGGGGTGGGATTCGGGCCTTCAAAAAATAATGATTAAATATTTTATTGATATTTTTTAAGCGCTAAACACTGATTGGAGGGAATTGACAGATTGTGTCGAGAAAAAAAAATCGAGAGCTCGTAATGAGGAGTTGTTAGCCCATATAGAAGGAGAGGAAGTGAAGTGCGCATTATTTCATATGCATCCCGGTAAGTCCCTGGGACCCGACGGGATGAGTCCATGCTTCTTTCAGAAATACTAGAAGATTGTCGGCAGTGATATAATTTAGTTGACTAGCACATTCGTTGAAAACGGTGTGTTTCCTGAATATCGAACAACCACAAACATTATGTTTATTCTGAAAAAGAAAAATAAATCTTATGTCAATGCTTAACCTTAAACCGATAGCTCTATGTAACGTGGTATACAAAATCATATCAAAGGTTCTTGCCAATAGAATCAAGAATGTGTTTGATCGAGTGATTTCAGAAACTTAAAGGGTATTTATCCGAGGAAGACTGATTACAAACTATGTGGCACCCCAAAATTCGGGGTCATGGATCCAGGAGGCCATGCCTGTTAGGTCACACACACTGTAGAAGGGGGTTGAATACAGTGTTTACTACAATCAAATCGAATATAAGAACTCAAGTAATAGAAAACAGATTTTATTCAACACAATAAACTCTGTTACAAAGAACTGTCCTCTCTCAGTGATGAACAAATTATCACGAGAGCTGCTAGGGTTACAATAATTAATAAACTCGATTATGATAACACATATAGTGTAAACCCTATGCCTGTGTTTATATACTACACAGTTACAATATAATCTTCTAATTGATATCGAATACAATTCTGGTTCCTAATATATATCAATCAATTATCTTTTCTTCCAAGTATTCTATTTCTTATAGAATTCTTTTCCATGCATATTTCTTCTTATGTTTGTCTTGATCTTCTTTTCTTTCAATCAGGCGCCTTCCTTATCTGAACGTTTCTTTAAGTCCTGACATTATCTCCTGATAAATATCTCCTGATAACTTAAGTTCTGACAACTTAAGTTCTGATATCTTAAGTCCTGACTTCAGTATAAGTACAGATTTCCAGTTAAGTACTGATTTGTCCTATTAAGTAAGATCTGAAAACTAAACACAAATCATATTAGACATGACATCACAAATATATCTAAGAATCTCCCCCAACTTGTAAATTATAATAATATACAAGTTTAACAGATATTTGATGATGTCAAAAATATTAAGTACAAATGCATGATAATTTGACTAAATAACTACAACTTATAATTCTTATAGCTTTACCATCCTTAAGGTCTGATAACAGCTTCAGTCTGTATACACTTTAGAATTTAAGCAATTGTAGATCTTTGACTTGGCTTCAATTTCTGATCTCTTTGATGTCAGGAGTTGTCCTGAGACAGTTCTTCAACAAACATCTCTCAGCATATTCAAGTTCATTGACCATCCTCCTTTTAGCATTCTTCAATTCAACTGTATCTTCACCAGTTTTGAAAGATAGCAGCCCTGAGATCATTTATTTTAGCATTCCTTATATCCTGATCTAGTCTGATTATGTAGGCTTTGTCAGACTCAAGATTGAATTCAAGTCCCTTAATACCAAAAAATGTAGTGATGATTTTAGCAGTATTAGGCTTCATTTCAACAATTTCTCCACTATGAGATCTGTACTTGGGACAGTATGGGCTGTCAGACTTTACAGAGTAAAGCTTCTTCTGTCTTTGAATATTTGATCTTAAATAATCTGCAGCACCATCTGTTGATCTGTTTTTCACTTGAAGTAGAAATAGAACATGTTCCAGTTCTTCAAAATACTTCAGTGGAATAGCATTCTTCCTGATCTAGAATACCCTCCCATCTGTCATAAAATATAACATGATATATTCTTTCAAAATAGAATGGTAAACCATTTGTACAGATTCAAGTTGATTCAATCTCTCAGGGGTTGCTCCTACACCTGGTTCACTTATGGAAATTGGATCATTGGTAGTATTGCTTACTCTCTTCTCTTTTGAACTACCCAATCCAGATTTGTCTCTTGCTTCCTTTCATGCAACAACTCTTGCTTCAAAACCACTTGATATAGTCTTTAAAGGTTGAGTTTGTTGAGTTTTGGTGAATCCTGGTAGTAGTATCTTTGAAGGTTTAACATGAGCAATATCAGAGATTTTATTTTCCTTATCTTCTGATATCAAGCCAACTTGAGCTATGTCAGAGGTTGCTTGTTTCACTGTCATATCAGAACTTACCACATCTTGACTCTGAACAACTTGAGCCATGTCAGAGGTTGTTTGAGAAATCTTCTTTTTCATCAGAGTAAGACTAGCATCTTCTTCATCAATTATTTCTTCATCCATGACTGGCACATATACCTTTACAGGTTCATCAACTTTTTCTTTGCCCTTGGATCTTGGATCTACCTCCACTTGTGATTTGGCTTTGGTTGCCTCAGAATTTGTCATTTCCTTAATCACAATACCCTTAAGTTTTGGAAGTTTCTTTTCAACAACAGAAGCTTTAGATTTTGAGTTGACTTTTTCTACTTTAAGTCTAGCTTCCTCTTCCTTTAGACTTTCAAAGTCCATTCCAAAATTTTCTTTAAGAAATAATCTCCTTGAAATTTCTTCATCAAGTTCCAGATGTTCAGTAGAACTTACCATTTTACCAGTATCAGAACTTATTCTTCTCCCAGTATCAGAACTTGTTCTTTGTGTAGAAATTTCAGTTGTCTTTGATGAAGAACCTTTGCCTTGACAATGACCTCTACCCGTTCCAGAGTTTCCCTGGTCATCATTTCCATCATCCTTTCCTTTCAGTGATTGAGTAGATTTGTATTTGAACTTAATTACTTTCTCCCCCTTTTTGGCATCAGCAGGTAAAAGAAGAGAGACAAGCAATTCCATTGAGGATTGGATCTCATTGAGTTGAGTTTGATGAGAAGCTTGATTATTTATAATTTCATCAATTTGAGCTTGTTGCTTCTCCTGAGTTTTTTCAATATACCCAATTTTGTCAAAGGCTGGCTTGAAAAATCTGTTCTTTTCCAATTTTATATTCATATCTTGTTGGATCAAAGATTCTTGAATTTTATTCACCTTGTCATGAGTTATTGAGTGTTGACCTTGAAGGTGCCTAGTACTCATTGCAGTAACTCTCAGTTGTACCTTAAAATCATCATTTATCAGCATTTCATCAGCTTTGGCAAGGTGCTCAGCAAGAATTTTTTCAGTAGGAACAAAACTAACTGAGTTCCATTCCTTAGTCTACTCATTTCCTCTAGGAGTTTCACTCCAAGGTACTGGTGCATCCTCTCTAACAAACTTCTTGATTAAATCAGCTTTGTTTGGAGCTTGTTGAGGTGCATGTCCTGATGGACCAGCTGCATCAGCATCTACATTGGCAGCAGCTTCACCAGTAAGTTTAGCATTATCAGCATCAGAACTTACAGAGCATGCAGCATCAGCATCCTCTGATAAAAGAACAGTATGTGAGGCTATAGAGGCTTCAACATCATCCTCTAAGTTCTGATCTGCAGCTAAATTCTGATCAACAGCCAAATCTTGATGCCTAAAATCTGATTTTCATCATCCAGATTCAAAATTGGTGTGGTTGGAATATCTTCATTGAAATCAGCATCTAGAAGTGGTGTTGTTAGTGGAGTGAGTTGAGTTGGTGGAGCTTCCAAGTACAAAACCTCGGGCACAATCAAGTTATGAATATCAATTTCAGCACTTGTAACTGGGTCTTCAGTATGTACTGGATCAATTATAGGAGATTCAGGAGGTGTAGGCACTTTCTCTGGAATATCCTTTTATTCTTGAATAGGTGACTTTTGAGCCGATTCAGCAGTAGGAAGTAATTCAATTACTATAGGTTCTGTTGGGATCAGAGATTCCTGACCCCCTTCATGAGCTGCTTCTTCCAGAGTTGCTTCAGAGTGTGATGATACACTTACAGTCCTCTTGGCTATTTGCTTTTTAAGTCTCTTTGCAGAATTAGAACCTTTGGGAGCTTCATCATCAGAATTTAGCTTTCTAAGCCTTTTGAGGGGCCCAGAACTCCCAGTTTCAGTGTCTTTCTGAGAAGAAATCTTCTCAGCTTCTACAACAACAGATTCTGATATGGGAACATGTTCCTCATTGTCTGACTCATCTCTCAGAACAATTCTCCTTCTCTTCTGTTGAGATTGAGGTACTATCTTAGTCCTTTTGGGTTTTGAAGATGAAGGGATTTGAAATGATACAAATTCCTCTTCATTCTGTTGTCTTCACAGGATGTGCTGAAGGTTGAGGTTGAGATGACTGTGATGGTTTGAAATATGTCCTGATGGAGGGTTGAGTAGGTTGAGGTTGAGAAGTTTGAGGTGGTTGTGTAGTTGTGGTATGTTCTGATGGCTGTAGAGTTGGCTGTGATGTGTTGGTGGGTTGAACATCAGGGTAAACAGATATGTATATTTGTGGATGAGCATTTACCAGAATATGTTTTACTAACTGATGAATCTGTAAGGGTCTCTGTACTTGTTTCTTAATGTCAGCATTTAACAAATCATTAAAAGCCCTCTTTGCAAGCTTAAAGGGTGGAATTAAATCACTGGTAGGTTGGGGTTCATCAGCACAACAAAATGTATATATAAGCTGACAGAATCTAGCAAAGTATACTACATTCTTATCCTCTGTCATCCTATCCCCTATGAAACCTAGCACAGCACTTGCAAAATCAAAATGAGTTTGATGAATAAGGGCATACCCGATTTGTTGACTCATGATGGGAATAACATCAAAGTTGGAGTACTTATTGGAGAATGCCTTAGTGATACAATCAAAGGAAAAGCTCCATTCCTTTCTGATATTTGCTCTTTTCAGTTGACCCAGCTTTCCCAAACTTTTCTCATAGCCCAAACTGGCCATGAGCTGCTGTAAGACAGGATCCTCTACTGTTGAGAATGTGCAACCTTCAGGTAAGTGGAGAGCTTTACGAACTGCTCCAGGAGTAACCACATGCTCGACATCTCCTGATGTGAAAATGATGCTTGGAGTACCAGTAGCACCACCATCATTAAAAAGCCCAGTTCTCCAAAATGTCAGCACTTGTTGGCTGTAAATAGTTTGAGGTTGGGTCAAAGCATACCCAATCTCACTATGAGCTAATAAATCTTGCACAAAGTGCAAATCTGATGGAGCTTTAGCCTTGGTCAGGATTGCAGCATAATTATTTGGGACAAACTTGGCTCCATCAACAATTAAATTCTTGGGCGCCATTAGAAATAAGTGAGAAGTTAGAGTGCCTGTAAGGTGTTTGAGAAAATGTCTGTAAAGAAAACCGTCAGAAAATGTGAGAGAGAATAAGAAAAGAGAGAGAGTAGAATAAAAATGAAAATAAAAGATTTGAAAATCTTTTATCTCTTTTACTTAAACACCCCACGTGACAGCAGTTAATAAGAAGTGGAACAGACCTTTACACCTGTCAGACATGCAGCAGTTAAGGCAAAAGTTAATGGGCACGGTAAATAAGTAATAATTACATTGCACATTCAGTTTTTTTAAACTGTTCTCACTAAACAAATGATTATTACTGTTTTATTTCACATAAACCAATATTCTGTAAAAATATGACCGTTCAAGTAATGACCAAAAATAAACCAAGTAAATAAATACTGCCACGTCAGCATCAGAACTTGATTCTTATCAGGATTTAAAAGTCATCAGAATATGGCTCCTTTACTCGAAAAGTGAATGTTTATTCATGTTATTCTTCACACAAATACTGATATGAGTACATCAGAACTTAATCATCAGAACTTGTCCTCAGAATTTATGTAACTGACACTTAAACTGTTCATCTAAAACAACATTTATCACCACGGTAATTTTCATCATTCATATGGAGTGTATGTGTGTGCATTAAGCTAAATATCAAACAAAGAGTAAAGTCTGATTTACTTCAGTACATCTTAGAAATAAGGCATAACTAAGAACTTTGTTTAAAAATTTTCATTATTCTGAAGTCTACTATATAATGAGTTCATTAGTCCACTTCAACTGTTTTGTGCTCATTTTATGCATCTTTTGAAATTCCTTTTTACAGTGGCTTCTCAGTGTAAGTGAGTCACAACTGATTATCAAAATTTATGTTATTATCACAGTATTTCTCCAGTAATCAGAGTATGTGAAAAGTCACAAAGAAAATTTTATTTTGCTTTTCTAATACATATTACTTAACACCAGCAATGCACTTGGGTCTTCCCTTCCACATATACTTTTCTCTAGATCTCAAATGAGTACCTGATATTATTATTTTTGATAAGTGAGGCTTATCAGCATTTAGTACATCCATCAGATTTACTAACATCAGAACTTAACAAATAAGAAGCACTATTCTAGTTTTTGACTTAGTAATAAGATACACAAAGTAAACTTTAACCAAGCTCAATATCAGAATTTGCTTGTGTTAAAAGATTTCCACATAAACAGTTACTTTAAACATGGGATTATTAGTTTATTAAAGACTACTTGGTCAGCATCTAGCACAGTGATCCTCATTGGATTGAATAGTCACAGAAACATTCATATCACTATCAGAGTTTAGAAATGCACATCAGACAACAATCAACACTTAGAAAATTTCAATTTAAGCACAGATTATACAAAGATAGTAATATCTATAAATACTGATCATAAAGTCTGATGTATCAGAACATAAACTTAAGCAGATTTAGAGAAAGAACCTGAAACCATTCCAAGTTCATTTACCAATCTTGTAAAAGTAGCTTCACACAGTGGTTTTGTGAAGATATCTACTAGTTGTGATCTGTTGGGAAAAAATACAATTTCACTATACCTTCATCCACATGTTCCCTTATGATGTGGTACTTAATGCTGATGTGCTTTGTCATTGAGTGTTGAACTGGATTACCTGTCATAGCAATAGCACTTTGAGTATCACAGTAAATAGGGATTTTAGAATATGTTAACCCATAATCCAGTAACTGATTCTTCATCCAAAGAATTTGTGCACAACAGCTTCCTGCAATAAATGTATTCTGCTTCTGCAGTTGATGTGAAAATTGACTTTTATTTCTTGCTAAACCAAGAAATTAATCTGCCTCCAAGAAATTGGCAGCTTCCACTTGTGCTTTTCCTGTCAATTTTGCATCCTGCAAAATATGCATCTGAGTAACCTATTAGCTTAAAGTCTGATTCTCTAGGATACCACAATCCCAGATCATCTGTACCATTAAGGTACTTGAAAATTCTTTTCACAGCTGTTAAGTGAGGTTCTCTTGGATCTGCTTGAAAACTTGCACAAAGACAGGTAGCATACATGATATCAGGTCTACTTGCAGTTAGTTAGAGTAGTGAGCCAATCATGCCTCTGTAATCAGTAATATCTACTGATGTACCAGTATCTTTATCCAATTTTGTTGTAGTGGCCATAAGAGTGGATGCACTTGAACAATCTTGCATTCCAAATTTCTTCAACAAATTTCTGGTGTACTTAGATTGACAAATAAAAGTTCCTTCTTCATTCTGCTTGACTTGATGGCCCCGAAAATAGCTAAGTTCTCCCATCATACTCATTTCATATCTTAACTGCATTAGCTTGGAAAACCTTTTACAAAGTCTGTCATTTGTAGAACCAAAAATGATATCATCAACATAGATTTGTACCAAAAGTAAGTCCTTTCCATGGTTGAGATAAAACAATGTTTTGTCAATATTCCCTCTGTTAAATCCACTTTCCAGAAGAAACTGAGCTAATGTCTCATACCATGCTCTTGGAGCTTGCTTAAGGCCATAAAGTGCTTTCACAAGATCTTTCTTGACTAGTTCATTTATATTGTTGAAATTTAAATGAGAGAGTTTCTTGTGCCAATTCCAGCTTTCTTCAATTGATGCTCTACTTAACAGACAGATTGCAGAACCATCAGTACTTGTTCAAAGCTTGGCTTCATAAATGTTACCATGCCTGTATCCTTTCAGAACAACTTTTCCTGTAGATTTGCTAACAACTTCACAGTGTTCTTCAAAGAAATCTACATGATAACCTCTGTCACAGAATTGACTAACACTCAGCAAATTGTGTTTAAGTCCTGAGATTTCCGAAGATTGATATTGCCATATCCCAGAGTTTTTCCCATGTTGCTATCTCCATAAGAAACACCTGGGCCAGCTTTCTCCACAAAGTCTGATAGCAGGGCTTTATTTCCAGTCATATGTCCTGAACATCCACTGTCCAGAACTAGGATGTTTTTCCTGTTACCCTGCAATCACAAAGACCACTAATGATTAGTTTTAAGGACCCAGACTTGCTTGGATCCTTTGGCCTTATTAAGTTTGTTAACATTTGCAGCGGATTTAGCATCAGAATTTATGTTAACAGTTTTTTATCAGAATTTGCAATATCAGACTTTGCATCAGAACTTACACTAGAAGGAATAATGCTAACTTTCTTTAAAGAAGGTTTTATTTGATAATAATCATAGTACAAACTATGATATTCCTTACAAGTATAAATGGAATTCCATAAACTACCACAATGAAAACAAGGATTTTGTGGCCTATATCTAACAGAGTGACTCTTAACTCCTGATTTTGAAGGTAAGGAGTTTATGTTCTTATTCTTCCTGCAAAAAGAAGCCAGCTGGTTAGAATTTCCACAGTTATTACATTTCTTTCTAGGAGCATTAGGAACAGGCTTATAATCATTACTTTTATTCACACCTACTTTTCCATTCCTATTTTTCCTAGGTGGCTTTACCTTGTTTACATTCTTAACATCTTTCAGCTTATGCTTAAGCTGCTTCTTTGTCATTAAGCCTATGTTTACTTCAGTTGGCTTATCCTGTTTTGGTTTGTCAGAAGTTAATTTCTCTTTAATTCTGATTTATCAATATCAGACTTTACAGCTACAAACTTAACATGATTTACCTTTGGCTTTTATTTAACAACTATAGGCTCAATTTCTACAGTTCCTTTATCATTCTTAACATCTTCATAACCTAAGCCCTCTTTCCAGTTTCCACTACTTAACAAATTCTGAGTTGTTCTTCCAGAGTTAGTCCAGGTCCTGATAATCTCTCTTTCCTTTTCTAACTCAGTTTTTAGAGATTCATTCATTTTAAGCACTTCATCTCTAACATAGAAAGCATCATCTCTATCATTCTGAGTTTGATGGAACATAACTAACTCTTTTTCTAAATAATCATTCCTCTTTTTATAAGCAAGATTTTCAGAAGTTAATCTTTCACATGTTAAAGTTTGATCTCTATAACTAATGAACGTGGTTTTAAGATATCTTCTCAACTTAGTAATATTATCAGTATGAAAAGCATAGGTTGTCTGAGGTACCTTTAACTCAACAACTTCAGAACTGCTATCAACATTTTCCATCAAGGCATAGTTCACCTCACTTTCAGAATCTGAAGTGTTTGTCCATCTTTTCTACTTTGTGACAAGAGCCTTGCCTTTGTCACTCATCACTTTCTTGCAGTCAGGAGATATGTGGCCTTTCTCACCACAGTTGTAGCATTTGGCATTTGAGTAATCTCCTCTGTCAGAATTTCCTCCTTTGCCTTCAGATTTTATGAAACTTTTCTTATCAGAACTTGCACATTTCCTGGAAAACTTCTTTCCCCTTCTGAATTTCTTATATACAATCTTTTTGATTCCTTTCACCATAAGAGCACATAGCTTCATCATCTCTTCATCAGGGTCCATCTCAGATAGACTTTCAGTTTCTGAATCCTCATCACTATCAGGACTTGATGACTCAGTATCAGACTTTGTGATGAGTGCCTTTCCTTTGCCTTTCTTCGAGACAGCCACTTTAGGGGATTCCTCCTCAGCCTTAAGAGCAACTGTCCTTGACTTTCTCTCATGCCTCTTGCTTCTTTGATCCATCTCAAGTTCATGAGTCTTGAGCATACCATAAATTTCATCAAGAGTAGTTTCATCAAGAGCATAGTTGTCTCTTATAGTTGTGGCCTTCAAATCCCAACTTTCAGGAAGAGCTAAAAGGAATTTGAGATTAGTATCTTCAAGATCATATTCCTTATCCACCAGTAACAGATCATTCAAGAGTTTGACAAATCTATCGTATAAACCAGTCAATGACTCATCAGGTTTTGAGTCAAAGTGCTCATACTCTTGAGTGAGTATAGTCCTCATGTTCTTCTTAATTGAATCAGTTCTCTGGCATCTTGTCTCCAAGGCATCCCATATCTCTTTTGCAGTCTTGCAGTTAATTACCCTGTTTGACATGACATTAGCAATGGCACTGTGCAACAAATATCTTACCTTTGCATCCTTTGCAATAGATGAGATATCTTCAGCTGTATATTCAATTTTCTTCTTTGGTACAGTCTGTGTTGGCTGATCTGCAACTATAACAGAGAGCTTGGTTGGCTTGTGTGGTCCTTCATTAATTCTGTCAAGGTATTCAGGATCTGTAGCTTCCAGAAACATAGACATCCTCACCTTCCATATGAGATACTCAGAATGTTTCAGTATGGGAACCTTAATTGTCTGATATCGATTATGGATTTGAGTCTTTGGAGTTTCTTCAGTTTTGGTGGGCTTGGTTGGAGTTTGTACTTCTTCAGACATGATTGTTTTTGGATATTTACTGTATGTATGTTAACAGATTGCTCTGATACCACTTTTTAGGTCACACACATTGTGGAAGGGGGTTGAATACAGTATTTACTACAATCAAATCGAATATAAGAACTCAAGTAAGAGAAAATAGATTTTATTCAACACAATAAACTCTGTTACAAAGAATTGTCCTCTCTCAGTGATGAACAAATTATCACGAGAGCTTCTAGGGTTACAATAATTAATAAACTCGATTATGATAACACATATAGTGTAAACCATATGCCTGTGTTTATATACTACACAGTTACAAGATAATCTTCTAATTGATATCGAATACAATTATGCTTTCTAATATATATCAATCAGTTATCTTTTCTTCCAAGTATTCTATTCCTTATAGAATTCTTCTCCATGCATATTTCTTCTTATGTTTGTCTTGATCTTCTTTCCTTTCAATCAGCCGCCTTCCTTATCTGACCGTCTCCTTAAGTCCTGATATTATCTCCTGATAAATATCTCATGATAACTTAAGTTCTGAAAACTTAAGTTCTGATATCTTAAGTCCTGACTTCAGTATAAGTACTGATTTCCAGTTAAGTACTGATTTGTCCTGTTAAGTAAGATCTGAAAACTAAACATAAATCATATTAGACATGACATCACAAATATATCTAACAATGCCATCTTGAATCTTGTATAACATTTATCTCATATAATAATATATGAATACTCACACCTTCATGACACCACACTTATCAACACACACACACACACACTTAAAGGTTATTGTCTTGGAAACGAACAAATCATTACTAGAGTGTATCAATCCATAAATGATTATTATTACAGTCCCAAAAGTTATTAAGTCTGACCACAGGTGTAACCTTTATTTAAGGTTATACCGATGGCCAAATATACGTTCTTCATTATTATCTTACATAAGTCATACTTGTAAATAAGCCAGACTAAAAACAACTGAAAACCAATCCAGCTTATTCGATCTACCTGCGGTACTGCACCAAACATCCTACGGAACAGCTGGTCATTTCCTACCCGTTTCCTAGCCTTGAGTTTTATGATAGACATCTTGATTCACTGTTGTGTTGTGTCAATTTAAGAAAACGAGTGTGAGCTATAATGCTCAACATAATAATGTACAGTATGAAAAGACTGTATGAGAAATTTATGATTGATTCCATATACCATAAATAATTTGTTTAGAAATTGTTCTTCTTGGTGATACACACCTTCTTTCAAAATAATTATTTTATTGACTTATTAGTCTGCAAATACTCTAATGGTAAACCCAACACCTAGACTCGGGTTACGGTATTGCATCTCAATTCCAATTGGAAGAATTTGAGGACATTCACTAGAGCCACCGCATACGATGATCAGTCATAATACGGAAATCTGTAATCTTTTCTACTAGTAGAAGGACGACACATTTGTATCCTGGTTATCACCCTTGCCGCATTCGGGCTATGTGTCCCATTTGGGGTATGCACACACTTCACAAGTTTTTAAGTACACAGAGTATCTTCGCCTGCGGTACCTTTTGTAGTCTCCCTAGTACTCTTCGTACTAGAGTCTACCCCTCCAAGTCCTTTGAAGAATTCTATCATATTTCGAGAACTCGAACCACATCGAAGTTCCCCAAGTGTTTTGCTTGTTGATAGAAACAATCCATCTCATATGTGTTTATATATGTACTTCCGAGAATTTTTGGAGGAAGTACTAAGATAATGTAAGTTGACCGTTGTCAACAGATAATTAGATAGGGGGAGTTTCTTTTGAAAGTATATTCAAAATATTTAACATACGTCGAAATAATATTTTCGACGATCCGAAATAATTATAGTGATATTCTGAAATTTAGAAAATATTTAAATTCAAGTCGTACTATTTTTAAATAATATTACATCATTTAATAAATATTTAATAATTAAATAATTATTATTAAATAATTAAACCTCAAATAATTATATCTTAAAATAATATTTGAAATAATATTCCTCAACTAATTTATGTTTAAATAATTAAAGTAATCTTTAATAGATATAAGTAATCGAATTTGAAATAAATAATTGTTGGAGTATATTTATCATATTTAAATGAATATCCAGAATAATATTTATTGTTCGTGTGATTAAATATAGTTGAGGGACTACGATATTTGAAAATCGTTTTAAATAAATTTGAGGTATTAAATACTTCGCAAGTGGACATCGAGTCCCTTAGAATAAAATAAACACGGATTTTGATCGTCCAAAACATCACTGATACATCACGCTTATGGTAGCGCTATAATATTCTACGATATATACATCGTAACACAATCGCTATTGATGCGTAAAACTCAAAATGCTATTATCATGGCAAACATGACATTTGTACGAAAGACAGTAAAACAACTTTTCACAACATAACAGTATATTGAGTTGGGTTCGTAAACTTGCCTGGTTACTTTGAAGTGGAGGGTGCTCTAAGGTCCTCCCGGAAATCTATAATATTAATAAACGATTTGCTACAAAAGGATAAACAATTTCGGTTCGTTAGATCCCTTTCGTATTTATGGCTACTTGTACATACGCGATACTTATTAATCGTCCACACAACTCACTTTACTCTTATTATTCCAATAAGTACAAGTACTCGTCATATTCACTTTCTTTTCTAAATCTCTTATATCCGTTAATGCCTTTTACGTTTCGATCCTCGGTTCCACTCGCGATTCCTAAGGGTTTCTATTCGCGCGGTCTCGGCTCTGACATTTTTATAAAATTGAGAAATCCATGTTTTCACTTAAATTTTTTATGGAAGTAAATAGAATCTATTTCTTACTCTTCGTAAAAATTTCATGATTTTTTAATATTCTTAAGTCGATCATTTCTATTTTCAAAATTCCTAATTCGTAACAGTTTTTATCGCATAAATCACTTTTACTAAAACGGTCATAACTTTTAATCCGTAAATCGAAATTAAACGATTCAAGTGCCTAAACGATCCTCATAAAATTTTATATCATAATCAAGTCTTATTTTCCAAGAATATAAAGTTTATACTTTCTGTAACTCTGCATAAAACTAATAGTTGTGTTTCGTTCGTTTTAACCACGTTACGACTACGATCCGAGTTTCGTTTACGCTCTAAATCATTATTCAACCATCAACAACCACCATATCATCATCTAAACACTAAATCCTCTCAATAACATCATGTTCTTGAGGTAACAAACATCAACCTTAATACTAACTAACTAAACATCAAGAAAATAATAAAACAACTACTAAAATTAGGTTAATAGCTAAGATCTTAAAGTTTCTTGAAACTTAAACCTTAAAAAAAGTTTGTCAAGGATTTATACCTTTCTTGAAAGCTTTGTATGTGTTCTTATTGATGGTGGAGTCTTGGGGATGCCCAGTTGTACTTAAGGAACCTAGATCATGCCATAAAAATCAAGAAACCAAGAAATGTTACTATTCCTCATTATTCATCATCACTTTCTTGAATTTATTTCACCAATCAAATCTTAATGAAATGCTCTTAAAAATTTATCTTACCTTAGTTTAGGATGTAGGAAGCTTAGGATTTAATTGTAGAATTTTTCCATGGCTAGAAGTTGAATTTTTGAAATTGATTTCTCCTTTCTTGATGAAATAGCCGAATGGAGAGTTTTCAAGGAAGAAGAGAGATTTTTGTTGGTTACTTGGATGCTTCTTGTGAAAATAATGATATATAATCCTGTATATATCTCTTAGTACAAGAAAATCTATCACAATCTTGCCAGGTTTCCTGTTTTCCAAGCTATAAACTAGCTTAAGTACCTTGGTTACTATTCCACTACTATTCACTAGCTAGGTCATCATGTTCTATTAGATAGGCTACTATTCTTGCTAGGTTATCTTACTATTTGGTACACATTACTCTGTTAAGTGTGCGTACGCAATGATCCCAGAGAAGAAACAAAATATACAGTCGAGTGTGACTCAAGTTTTTGGAGGAAGGTTTGAAACCTAAAAATTCCTTCTAAAGTTAAAAATTTTGTATGCCGAGCTACATCAGAATGTCTTCCGAGAAAAGAACATTTGAAAATGAAAAAGGTGAATGTGAATATATTGTTCCCCAGTTGTAATATGAATCCTGAGACAACAATAAATTATTTGTGGATTGTTCATTTACATAGGCTTATTGGCAGAGGATAGGAATAGTAGCGGGGATGAGTAATAACAAGATATTTGCTAATTGCCTAGCAATGATGCTTTAGAAAAACAAAGGAGCGGACAAGAAAAATGGTGGTGATGATGTGTTAGGGGATATGACGGGAGAGAAACGAACTAGTATGGAAGCAAAAAAGGGGTGGATGTTACTGAGGTGGCAGTATCGACGCAATCGATTTTTAATCCCTGGAATAGTGCTCAAGACAAGTCTTTTGATAATTTTCCCATGACTCGGGAGGATGGTGTTAAGGGTTGGCAGACTCCAAATGTAGATAAAATTAAGATCAACACAGACGCTGTTATTTTTGAAACATCCAACTGTTATAGCTTTGTAATGGTATCCCAGAATCATAAATGTGCGTTGATAGATACTTTCTCTCGATATTTCGAAGGCAAAGTAATACTATAAATGGCAAAGATTATGGGAATAAATGAGGCCCTTAATTGGATTAAAAAAAGCAGTCATCTGTCAAGTATGAAATTGAGACAGATAACTTAATCACAATCCAAGCCATTCAAAGCTCAGTAGTTCATATTTCGTATTTTGGGAGACTAGTAACGGAGTGCAAAGACTTGATCTTGGAGTGTAAAGACATGTTGATATCTTAAGCTTTGTAAGACGATCCGCGAATAACGTAGCCCACTATTTAGTTAGATATAGTTTGTAATATCCGGGATATATCGTGTAATTATTTTTGCTATTATATAATTATTATGTGTGTTCAGTATCTATTCTGTGAGCTAATGGTTAAGTGTTATCTGTACTTGAATATTCAAAAATACTATTAATTGAGTATTTTAATTTTTATATGTCCATAATAAAATATAGATAATTGTCATATCTTCCTAATTATTTTTATGTTGGTTTATGGATTTATAAGAATCATATGAAATTTCTAAAATCTTTTTCCGGGTAATTAAAATCTATTTTATAAAAACGGGAACCAACCGACGTCAACCGTTGTTACGTTTATGGAACCCGAAACTCTTTCGAGAACTCCTTCCTAACCTAATTGTAATATTCCGAGCATATTCCATGTTTCGACTTTTTCGATCCGGCTTACGGTTTGTCATGCGCGGGTCCTGGCGCAACATTTTCGATACAATATTCATTTCGGTAAATCAATAAAACCCGTATTTTCGATAAACAGGAGCTTTTTATTAAACTATCCCAATTATCACTTCGTAATACGTGTAACCAGGCGCTGAGACCAAGACCGCAGTACAAATTGTACTGATTTGGATAATTATCCCGAAAACCGATACCGTTTGGATCAGTTTTTACAAATAAACGTACCGTTTTATATCCGGAATGATCCAACGGGATACAAATTTTCCGTAATTATAAATAGCCTTTTTCCGTATTTTATTTCGTATCAAAATCATTTGCAGATAGTTAATTATATAATTTTCAGAGAAAAGCCCTAATTTCTTAAAACTGTTCTAAGAATCAAACAGCAAAACGAAGGCGTTACCGATCTCTGTTTTCAAAGCTTGAGTAACCAAAACGAAGGATTTGAAGTGTTCTATAAGATTCTGAGCTTTGTTTCACTGCAGAAATCAAGGTTATTTTTCTAAAAATTTATTTATTTTCGAATTTATTTTATTAAAAATATGAATTTTTGTTCGGATGATTGTTTGTATGATTTGATGATTGCATGTTGTAGAGCTTGTTTTCCTGATGATTTTCATATGTCATACGTCTGATTTGGAGTTCAATAACATGTTCAAATTTGAGTTTGATTTTCGAATTTCAAAATTAGGGTTTATAACCCGTATGAATGTTCTTAATTGAAATTTGGGGGTTTCTTATTCCGTGATAGATTGATAATGTGTTATAGTGGGTTGTGTTCTCTGTGAAATTTGCAATCTAGTCGTATAAGTTTCATGAACCAACGAGGTCTGTAGAGAAGGGAGTTGTGTTTTGAAGTTTTCCGATGTTCGCCGAAAACTGGAAAACTTCACGGCCAAATTCCAGCCAACTCAGGGATTGTTAGGATGAATTGATTGCATGGTTGTGTTCCTGGTGTTGTGTAGATGTAATCTGGAGGTGTTGGTGGGGTGAGGACGCCGGGAACGTGTTCTCCGGCGAACCCGGCTGTTTTCCGACGAAGAGTTGGAAAATTACAGTTTGGTACCCCAACTTTTGAAAACGATGCAGTTTGGTCCCTGTAGTTTCCAGACTTTGCAAATTTAGGATTCCTGTTTATAAAATGTTTAAAAATCATATTTCTTATTTATTTTTATTATTCGTTTTTAATTTCTGAAAATTCTAAAAATTATTATTTTAATTCTGAAAATTATTTTTAATTCACAAATAAATCTAAATTAATTAGTTAATTAATTTCAGTTAATTTATAATTGATTAATTGGTCAATTAATTCAAAAAAATTAATTGATTAATTGATTTAATTAATTATTAATTGATTTTAATTAGTTATTTAATTAGAATTAATTATTTAAAAATGATTTAAAAATTCTGAAAAATAGTTTTGAGCTTTAAAATATTATTCTAAATTATTTCCAAGGCTCGATAATTATTCTAAAAATTATTTCGGAGCCAGAATGGGCCAACCGAACCCTGTTTATTAACCCGAAATTGATCCAACGACCCGTTTTAATTCCGAAAAATATTTTAAAAATCATTTTAAATACCAGAAAGCCTATTTATGACCCGAGATTTCTTTATAAATAATATATCATTGATTACGTGATGTATTATGTGCTACATGTGACTTGTTAATTGACTATCGGTCTATATATTCGGTGTTTACTAAATTATCGCATAACTTTCAATCCGTTAATCGGATTTGGGTAAAATGAAGGGTAGATAGAAGTGTGTGTTGAATAGAATTCCGTGAGTAAATTATTGATAGATGCTTATGATATGTGAGCAGAAGAGGCAAGGCATAGGAAAGGGAAACAGGTAGTTGAGGAGTAAGACGATTGTGATTGAAAGCAAGTGCAGGATAGTAAGCTAATATCAGGCAAGTGTTCAGGTTGGGGTTCAGGTTGAGAAAGCTGAGCTAGTAGGCTTCTTTTGGAATAATTTAAGTTTGTAAAAGTTTGTAATAATGTTTAATACTTAGTTTGAATTTGAAATAGTTGGGATTTGAACGGTTTGTAATATATTAGTGTGTTTGGCTTGTGTGCATACTTTAACCTGTTGCGGTCCGTGGTGGTTGGTAAGTAGGGTCATTGCATATATTATTATTATCTTTATTATTGTTATAAGCAGGTTATGATTAAGGTGTGTGTGTGGACCCCAAACTTCTGACCCGGGTTTGGAGGGCGCCACAGGTTTTGTATCAGAGCTACAGGTTATATGTCACTGACACAAGCCTAGGTTGACGGGAATGGGTAGAGGGATAGGATTAGAAGTAAGGTATAGGATGATAGAACGTCGAGAGATTGAGTGTTATGGTATAACCGGTATTAGTATAGTTTGAGTCGTGGTACGAGATTCTTATATTACGATATGATTTCAGATAGCAGAGATGGCCGACTCTTTTATTCTTGTATCAGCTGATCACTCAGAGCCTTCAGTTGGAGCACCAGCATCGGATCCACGTCCTGTTATTCCACCAGCATTGGCTATTCTACCTCCACCGGTGTTGCAGCCCGTACCATTGCAGGCTATTCCACCTCCAGGCATGAGGCCACCTGTCAGAGGACCCCCACCAGCTGATTCAGATTCCACTGGGCATTCAGTAGCGAGTGCCCCATTCCAGTCTACATTGCCCCCAGTTCCTTATTACCGGTATGAGGCTCTTCTATTAGAGCGTGATTCCTTGTTGGCTCAGATTAGAGAGTTACATCATATCATTAGGACTACAGATGTTGATCGTGGTGTGAGAGAGCTTCGAGAGGAGATTCATGTGACACGGAGGGTTCTTGAGGCTAGGCTACATGGAGCTACACTACCTGGAAGAGGCCCTGATGCACTGCTGGGCTAGGCTACTGAGGTGATGGAGGACTTTGAGAGGCTGGCAGGACCAGAGTTTCCTTGGAGCTGAGTTAGAGATTTTGAGATGGAGATGCTGAGCAGTGTTGTTATGGTTATGTAGTATGGACAGTAGTGTGTAGTGTGTATCAGAAGACTTTTGAGTTGTATTTATAGACTAGCGATGCTGACTAGTGAGTAGGTTGTTGTACCCTTTTTGTTTTGACTTTCGAAGCGTCTTTACGCTTGTACTACCCTAAAACTTTTGATCTATATATATCAGTACCTTTTTCCTTTCCAGCACTGCCATTTATTTTATTGCATCTGTTTTACCTTACCTTATTTATTGCACCAGTTATACCCTGTGATACCATGTGCCCTGTTTCCCATAACTGTTTATATTCTGTAAAGAAGCTTGCAATTTATTTAGTCACAACTATCTTCAAAAAGAAATATTTCTGTTTTGCAAAACTATTCTTTTATTTAAAAGATTGATTCAAAAGCTAAATAAGTTGATTGATTCTTTACAGAGAATGCCTCCTAGAAGAAATACCCGCACCAACACCCGGAATGAAGAAACCAACAACAATAATAACCAAGATGATACAACCCAGAATGTGAACCCAGGACCCATGGACCCAGCAATAGCCCAGATTCTTCAAATCTTGGCCTAACAAACAGTTCACCTGGCACAACAACAACAAAGACAGACCAATCCCCAGGTAACTTTCAAAACTTTTCAGGCAATAAACCCACCAGAATTCAAGGGTTCCTTAGAGCCAATTGAAGCAAATGTTTGGTTAAAGGAAATAGAAAAGGCATTTGCCTTAGTGAAAGTGAAAGAGGAACAGAAGGTTGAGTTTGCAAGTTACTATCTGAAGAATGAGGCCACCTATTGGTGGGAAATGGTGAAGACATTGGAAGGCACAGATGTTATAAGTTGGGAAAGGTTCAAGGAATTGTTTTTAGAAAAGTATTTTCCTCAGTTTGTTCAGGATCAAATGGAGCTGAAGTTTTTAGAGTTAAAGCAAGGGAATATGTCGGTAACAGATTATGAGGGGAAGTTTGAGGAATTGTCAAGGTATGTGCCGTCGTATGTTGATACTGATAGAAAGAAAGCTAAGAGATTCCAGCAAGGCTTGAAGTCATGGATTAGGGGGAAGGTAGCTATTTTTGAATTGGATACCTATGTCGGGGTTGTACAGAAGGCTATGATCGCAGAGACAGAGAGTGAGATGTTCCAGAAAGATAAGGAAAGCAAGAAAAGGAAAGTTGAGGGAAGTGAGGGTCAGTCACAAACAGGGAAGTTTCCAAATTTTAAGAAGGGCAAGTTTCAGCCAGGGAGAAATTTTAATTTCAGGAGACGAAATGCAGGAGACGGAGGCCAGGGCAATCGTCCAGCTAATGTGAATCAGCCGAATCAGTTGAGATTAACTTTTCCAGATTGTCAAGTTTGTGGAAAGAAGCATGGAGGAGTTTGTAACAAGTTGAATGTGGTATGTTTTAAATGCAACCAGAAAGGGCACTATTCAAGGGAGTGCCGAAATCAGCCAGCAAATAAGGATTAGCCTATCCGGAATCCAGCAGTGAAGGTTCCAGTCATTGGATTTACATGCTTTAAATGTGGGAAGCCAGGACATATGGCCAGGGATTGCAAGACACCAGCCCCAGTCAGTAATGCATTGAGAATTATGGGATCTACCCCAACAGTGAATGAGACTCCGAGGGCTAGAGTTTTTGACATGTCGGTGAAGGATGCGATCCAGGATATGGATGTCGTGGCAGGTACGCTTAATGTGAACTCTTTATGTGCCAAAGTGTTAATAGATTCGGGAGCAACTCGATCGTTTGTTTCACAAGATTTTGTTAGTAAATTAAATTGTCCAGTTGAGTGCTTAAATAAAATAATGACTGTGGAGTTAGCAAATCAAGAACATGTAGCTGTGAATCAAGTTTGTGAGAATTGTGAGGTTGAGATTTTTGGTAGTAAGTTTTGTGTAGATTTGATACCATTTAAGTTAGGAGAATTTGATGTGATATTAGGGATGAATTGGTTATCTAAGCATGATGCTCAGATAGATTGTCGAAATAAGAAAGTAATGGTGAAAACGCCAGACGAAAGAATAGTAACGTTCCAGGGACAGAAGCAGGTAAAGAAGTTCTTAACGATGATTCAAGCCAAGAAGTTACTACGACAAGGATGTGAGCATTTCGTAGCATATGTGATCGACAAAAGTCAGGAGCCAGCAAAACTTGAAGATATTCCAGTTGTAAATAAATTTCCAGACGTATTTCCCGACGAGTTACCAGGACTTCCTCCAGATAGAGAAATTGAATTTGCAATCGACTTAGCACCTGGAACCGAACCAGTATCCAAGGCCCCGTATAGAATGACGCCTGTTGAGATGAAAGAGTTAGTAAAGCAATTGCAAGAGCTGTTAGAGAAAGGAGTAATTAGACCCAGCGTATCCCCGTGGGGTGCACCGGTATTATTTGTCAAGAAGAAGGATGGAAGCATGAGACTGTGCATCGACTATAGGGAGCTCAACAAGTTGACGATCAAGAATAAGTATCCGTTACCCAGAATTGATGATTTGTTTGACCAATTGAAGGGAGCCAAGTATTTCTCCAAAATCAATTTAAGATCGGGATATCATCAACTGAAGATCAAACCAGAAGATATACCAAAGACAGCTTTCAGAAGAAGGTATGGGCATTACGAGTTTTTAGTGATGTCTTTTGGATTGACCAACGCCCCAGCAGCGTTTATGGACCTGATAAATAGAATTTTCAAAGAGTATTTGGATAAGTTTGTTATTGTGTTTATAGACGATATTTTAATCTATTCAAAGACGGAAGAGGATCATGCGGAACATGTGAGAACGGCTTTGGAGATTTTAAGGAAAAATAAGTTATATGCTAAATTCTCCAAGTGTGAGTTTTGGCTACAAGAAGTTCAGTTCTTAGGACACATAGTCAGTAACGAAGGGATCAAAGTGGACCCGGCAAAGATCGAAGCAATTACGAATTGGGAAAGACCGAGAACACCCACTGAGGTAAGAAGTTTCTTGGGATTGGCAGGATATTATCGACGATTCGTTCAGAATTTCTCAAGAATTGCAACACCATTGACAAAGCTTACACGAAAGAATGAAAAGTTTATATGGAATGACAAGTGCGAAGAAAGTTTTCAGGAATTGAAGCGGAGATTAATCACAACACCTGTTTTGTCACTTCCAGACGATCAAGGGAATTTCGTAATTTATAGCGATGCTTCCTACAAAGGATTAGGATGTGTTCTTATGCAGCACGACAAGGTGATTGCGTATGCGTCAAGGCAATTGAAACCACACGAACAGAAGTACCCTACTCATGATTTGGAGTTAGCAGCTATAGTTTTCGCTTTGAAGATTTGGAGACATTATTTGTATGAAGAAAAGTGTGAGATTTTCACGGATCACAAAAGTTTGAAATATATATTTACCCAGAAGGAACTTAATATGAGACAAAGGAGATGGTTAGAATTGATCAAAGATTATGATTGCTCGATTAATTATCATCCCGGTAAGGCGAACGTTGTAGCAGATGCGTTAAGTCGGAAGGAAAAGTTAAATGTATTATCCGTACCTGAAGAGATATATAAAGAATTTCAAAAATTGGAATTGGAGATTAGAATTTGCAAGCCTGAGGAAGCAAAAGTGTACGGTATGATTTTCCAACCGGAGTTATTGGAGAAAATAATGAAATGCCAGAAAGAGGTAATGGATCAAGATATAAATAGTTTGGTAGGTGAGGAATTATGCACGCAACAAGATGATCAAGGTATTCTTAGGTTTTCTTCAAGAATTTGGATTCCACCAGTAACGGAGCTGAAAAATGAAATTTTACAAGAGGCACATAGTTCAAGATATTCCATCCATCCAAGAAGTACCAAAATGTATAGAGATTTAAAGAAGAATTATTGGTGGCCAAATATGAAGAGGGAAATTGCGGAATGGGTTAGCAAATGCTATACCTGTCAGAAAGTTAAAGCGGAGCATCAGAGACCAAGCGGATTGCTACAGCCATTGGAGATTCCAGAGTGGAAGTGGGAACATATTGCCATGGATTTTATAATTGGATTACCAAGGACAAGGGCTAATCATGATGCCATTTGGGTTATAGTAGATAGACTTACCAAGTCAGCTCATTTTCTGCCTGTAAATGAAAGATTTTCGCTCGACAAGTTAGTTCATATGTACTTGAAAGAGATCGTAGTTCGTCATGGAATTCCAGTGTCTATTGTATCTGATCGAGATCCAAGATTTAATTCAAGATTTTGGAAGAGTTTTCAAGAATATTTGGGAACAAGATTGAATATGAGTACGGCCTATCACCCCCAAACGGATGGCCAAAGTGAAAGAACGATCCAGACAATCGAGGACATGCTACGTGTTTGTGCTATTGATTTCAAAGGAAGTTGGGACGAGCATTTACCCCTAGTAGAGTTTGCTTATAACAACAGTTATCACGCCAGTATTGGGATGCCACCTTATGAAGCCCTTTATGGACGCAAATATAGATCACCAGTATATTGGGACGAAGTAGGAGAACGTAAAAAAAAAAACTCGGACCCGAATTGGTGCAGCAGACAAAGGAAGTTGTTGAAATTATCCAGAAAAGATTAATAGCCGCACAAGATCGTCAAAGGAAATATGCAGACCAGTCAAGAAAAGACATGGAATTTGAAGAAGGAAGCTTGGTATTATTAAAAGTATCACCGTGGAAAGGATTAACGAGGTTTGGGAAGAAAGGGAAGCTAAACCCAAGATATGTCGGACCTTTTGAAATTCTAAAGCGTATTGGCAAGGTAGCTTACGAGTTGGCGTTACCTCCGCACATGGAGCACATTCACAATGTTTTTCACATATCAATGCTTAAGAAATATAATCCAGACTCCAGGCATATAATAGAATATGAGCCAATAGAACTTCAAACAGATTTATCATATGTAGAGAGTCCGATAGAGATTCTAGAGGAAAGAGAGAAAGTATTGAGAAATAAAGTGGTAAAGTTAGTTAGAGTATTGTGGAGAAACCCAAAGATTGAAGAGTCAACCTGGGAGTTAGAAAGTGATATGAGAGAAAAGTACCCTCATTTATTTTCTTAGAGATTCTGAGGACAGAATCCTTTTAAGGGGGGAAGGATGTAATAACCGGGATATATCGTGTAATTATTTTTGCTATTATATAATTATTATGTGTGTTCAGTATCTATTTTGTGAGCTAATTGTTAAGTGTTATCTGTACTTGAATATTCAAAAATACTATTAATTGAGTATTTTAATTTTTATATGTCCAAAATAAAATATAGATAATTGTCATATCTTCCTAATTATTTTTATGTTGGTTTATGGATTTATAAGAATCATATGAAATTTCTAAAATCTTTTTCCGGGTAATTAAAATCTATTTTATAAAAACGGGAACCAACCGACGTCAACCGTTGTTACGTTTATGGAACCCGAAACTCTTTCGACAACTCCTTCCTAACCTAATTGTAATATTCCGAGCATATTCCATGTTTCGACTTTTTCGATCCGGCTTACGGTTTGTCCTGCGCGGGTCCCGGCGCAACATTTTCGATACAATATTCGTTTCGGTAAATCAATAAAACCCGTATTTTTGATAAACGGGAGCTTTTTATTAAAATATCACAATTATCACTTCGTAATACGTGTAACCAGGCGCTGAGACCAAGACCGCAGTACAAATTGAACTGATTTGGATAATTATCCCGAAAACCGATACCGTTTGGATCAGTTTTTACAAATAAACGTACCGTTTTATATCCGGAATGATCCAACGGAATACAAATTTTCCGTAATTATAAATAGCCTTTTACCGTATTTTATTTCGTATCAAAATCATTTGCAGATAGTTAATTATATAATTTTCAGAGAAAAGCCCTAATTTCTTAAAACTGTTC
This sequence comes from Apium graveolens, assembly GCF_009905375.1. Classification (NCBI taxonomy): domain Eukaryota; kingdom Viridiplantae; phylum Streptophyta; class Magnoliopsida; order Apiales; family Apiaceae; genus Apium; species Apium graveolens. The sequence goes on along the minus strand of NC_133650.1, from coordinate 15,259,133 downwards.
TAAGAATCAAACAGCAAAACGAAGGCGTTACCGATCTCTGTTTTCAAAGCTTGAGTAACCAAAACGAAGGATTTAAAGTGTTCTATCAGATTCTGAGCTTTGTTTCACTGCAGAAATCAAGGTTATTTTTCTAAAAATTTATTTATTTTCGAATTTATTTTATTAAAAATATGATTTTTTGTTCGGATGATTGTTTGTATGATTTGATGATTGCATGTTGTAGAGCTTGTTTTCCTGATGATTTTCATATGTCATACGTCTGATTTGGAGTTTAATAACATGTTCAAATTTGAGTTTGATTTTCGAATTTCAAAATTAGGGTTTATAACCCGTATGAATGTTCTTAATTGAAATTTGGGGGTTTCTTATTCTGTGATAGATTGATGATGTGTTATAGTGGGTTGTGTTCTCTGTGAAATTTGCAATCTAGTCGTATAAGTTTCATGAACCAACGAGGTCTGTAGAGAAGGGAGTTGTGTTTTGAAGTTTTCCGATGTTCGCCGAAAACTGGAAAACTTCACGGCCAAATTCCGGCCAACTCAGGGATTGTTAGGATGAATTGATTGCATGGTTGTGTTCCTGGTGTTGTGTAGATGTGATCTGGAGGTGTTGGTGGGGTGAGGACGCCGGGAACGTGTTCTCCGGCGAATCCGACTGTTTTCCGGCGAAGAGCTGGAAAATTACAGTTTGGTACCCCAACTTTTGAAAACGATGCAGTTTGGTCCCTGTAGTTTCCAGACTTTGCAAATTTAGGATTCCTGTTTATAAAATGTTTAAAAATTATATTTCTTATTTATTTTTATTATAAAAATTCGTTTTTAATTTCTGAAAATTCTAAAAATTATTATTTTAATTCTGAAAATTATTTTTAATTCACAAATAAATCTAAATTAATTAGTTAATTAATTTCAGTTAATTTATAATTGATTAATTGGTCAATTAATTCAAAAAAATAATTGATTAATTGATTTAATTAATTATTAATTGATTTTAATTAGTTATTTAATTAGAATTAATTATTTAAAAATGATTTAAAAATTCTGAAAAATAGTTTCGAGCTTTAAAATATTATTCTAAATTATTTCCAAGGCTCGATAATTATTCTAAAAATTATTTCGGAGCCAGAATGGGCCAACCGAACCCTGTTTATTAACCCGAAATTGATCCAACGACCCGTTTTAATTCCGAAAAATATTTTAAAAATCATTTTAAATACCAGAAAGCCTATTTATGACCCGAGATTTCTTTTTAAATAATATATCATTGATTACGTGATGTATTATGTGCTACATGTGACTTGTTAATTGACTATCGGTCTATATATTCGGTGTTTACTTGATTATCACATAACTTTCAATCCGTTAATCGGATTTGGGTAAAACGAAGGGTAGATAGAAGTATGTGTTGAATAGAATTCCGTGAGTAAATTATTGATAGATGCTTATGATATGTGAGCAGAAGAGGCAAGGCGTAGGAAAGGGAAACAGGTAGTTGAGGAGTAAGACGATTGTGATTGAAAGCAAGTGCAGGATAGTAAGCTAATATCAGGCAAGTGTTTTGAACTTTCTCGAGATATTGTAATTCTTGATAGTCTTGTTGACATTGCAAGTGCTTTGAAGCACGGAAACCTAAATCCTGATTTCAGTTATTGTTCTTGAGCTATGAACCATATTCTTTCTAATCCATTGATTATTGTATACCCAAACAAGAACCACAAATCTACGATACTACTCCACAAATACATGCAAACTAAATACCAGACACTGAACTGAATTATTATATACTCAATCCATGATATCTTATGCTTTGAAAGACCAAATCCTTGAAACCCTGAAACGTTGTTTCCTTTGTTATCCAATTCTTTCATTACCCAGCATTCAAGCTTTAAAAGTACCTTGTTGATCCTTACAAAGATTTAAACTCTTTCATTGTTAAACATTTATTGTTGTTAATGATTTCGGTTATTGTTTATTATTGCATATTCTGTTATTATGTTAGAATTGGATTATTTTTATAAAATTATAGACCAGATTCGTGGTCAGACCATATAATGGTCAAGTTAGGCCAATGTGTGCCTTGGATCCAGTAGTTAGAGCAATGCTGTGTGCCTTGCTCGAGGTTAGTGCGTGACTGATCAGCAGCCTAACCTTGGTTTTTAAATTAAAAGTATAATATCCAATTCTAAATCATAATCCATTGTTCACTTGATATCATAAACATATTCACCTAATGATCATTATTCTCAGTTTTGTCATTGTGACTTGCTGAGCTAGTTAGCTCATTTGTGCGATGTTGTTTATATTCTTTCCAGTTAAAAAGGAACCAGTTGGTAAAGAGGATCCCCAGTCCAGCGCGAGAGCTAGGGGTTCAGGTTGAGAAAGCTGAGCTAGTAGGCTTCTTTTGGAATAATTTAAGTTTGTAAAAGTTTGTAATAATGTTTAATACTCAGTTTGAATTTGAAATAGTTGGGATTTGAACGGTTTGTAATATATTAGTGTGTTTGGCTTGTGTGCATACTTTAACCTGTTGCGGTCCGTGGTGGTTGGTAAGTAGGGTCATTGCATATATTATTATTATCTTTATTATTGTTATAAGCAGGTTATGATTAAGGTGTGTGTGTGGACCCCAAACTTCTGACCCGGGTTTGGAGGGCGCCACATAGTTGCTCTCCAGTTGATCGTATTTGGCAAGGGGATATTACCCACTCGAAATTTGCTTTTGTATTATTGAAAGATTTTATTAATTAATGAAACTCCCCACTGGAAAAAAAAAGTAATAGTGGATTATCGTGCATTCACATAAATTTTATCAATAAAAATATATCAAAATGTCAAGTTATCAATGCCACAATATTTACGACCAAATTCTGATACCCAATTTGTTACCTATAACACTACTAGCCCAAAAATGAATTAAAGTCGAAAAGATAATTTAAATTCAGAAGTTGGTATGTAGTTAATTTTTCAACAAAGTTATTTTGATGATTCTTTTTAATAGAAGATATTATCATTTTTCACTAAAGCATTGTTCTAAAAACGAAAATTGACATTGTTCGGTAGAGGTACATTTCAGTAATTAACTGGATTAATTAATCGGATCACTAGTCATAAGCAAATTAATTTAAAATATAATTCTATTTAAATTTCAATAAATTTTCATAAAATTTACAAAAATAATATCACGTATACATAATTAATTAATAACTACTCCCTCCTTAGTTAAAAAAATAAGTACATAATACTATATATAAATTCATGATCTGCTAATGTAGTTTAGTCATCAAGCACAAGATTGATATATTGATATTAAATATTATATTATTTTTTATTAAAATGTTATTATTTTTTTATCCCCTAACCGATTCATACGATTTTTGACTCGAATTGACCAATTAACCTCGTCTCACCTGACTTTCGATATTTTTAAAATTCTTTATTTTGACTGGATTTCCGACTAATTAAAATCGGGTCGGTCCAAATTTAATTAATTAGTTAATTAACCAATTTTTAGAAATTTGAGTGAGAGTCACGAGTCTCCTTAAGGTCCAAAGGTAAAGGTAAGAGGAAACGTAGGAATTGACTGAACAACTTATTTCTCAAATCGAGATAAGAACTCTGATAGTATTTTAAATTAGTCACTCTGAATTCATATTTTAACGGATTATTAACAAATTCATGGATTTTAATGAAATTTAGTCGATTTAGCGATTTGCGTAAAATTTATATATAATTGATATAATTCATGCAAATTTTGTAGAGTTTAGTAGATTTTTTTGAAATTCGACAAAATCTTTTGAATCTATGTGAGATATCATGAATTTAAAATACAGTGTGAAATTGTATAAAATTCACGAAATTTTAATTTTCTTAAATATTAAAAAACAAACTAAATATATTTTTGTAGATAGCTTATAATCTATATTGAATACCTCTAGATATTAAAAGATAATTTGAAATTGTAATTAAATACACTCAAATTGTAATTAAATACACTCAAGTTTTTAAAATCTGAATTAAATACTTTCAGATTTTAAATAATTGTTTAAATTCTTTATTAAATCCCAAATTTTAACTAATTTTTTCAATTCTAAATTGAATACGCTTAAATTTTTTAAATTAAAAAAAATCTTACAGAATGAATAAATGAAGATAATCACCAAAATACCACTTCATCAGGATGTTTGGCCTAGTCTGCCCACTGGATAGGCCAAGTCGTGCAGATATCTGCTATTTTTAAAAAATGGGGTGATGCGCATGCGTATGAGCTGGTCATACGCATTCCCCAGTTGCGTATCAGGGCTGATGCGCTGAGATGAAAATGCGCATCACCCTGATACTACAGACAAAACTGTATTTTTAGTGTATATTTTTGGTCAAAATTTTTAAAACGATAAGTAGGGTCATGAAAATTAAAAATGTGATATTTTGGTGATAAGTCCGAATAATACATCCCAAAATTTTAACGGGGCAGAGAAATGACCAACACAAGATCTTTCCAAGATTAAAACATTTAACCGCATGGAAGACCAACGTTCTTGTACTTTTCGACCAACATAATTTCAATCAACAATTTATGTAATTATTTTTTATCTTCATTTTTAGTAACTTATAAATTAATTATATTATAAACTAGTCACACAAATATGATTTGAAATTTTCACTTATCATTTAATTCAAATAAATTAATGAGATGTAAGAATTTATAATCTATACTTTATTATAATAGACGAAACATTAAAAGTTTTGTAGTCGGTCGGTGGTCGGTACTTGCTGAAATTACTTAATTAACCTTTCTTAATTATTCTAATTTTAATTATTGGATCGATCAATTCCAATTCTAAATGGTATTAAATTCAACTTCCTCTATTGTTTTACTAATTTCACTTTTATTTTATATTGAACTCTATATCGTTATAATTTATATTAAATTCAACTTCTTCGACCAATTTAAATTTTAATCATATCGAATTCTATATTATTCTAATTTGTTATTTCAGGCTAAATTAAATTTAAGCAAACTAAATATAATTATTAAGATTTAGTTGATATACTGTGACTAAGGCTAAGATAAAATAATAATACTATCATCCTTCTAAAAAAATTATATTAATGAACTTGGATAAACAAAATAATACGTTTTATTTATTCGAGATAAAAAAATATATTATACAATTGATTCAGATTAACACAATATTAAAATAAAAATACAAATCGACCAACAAAAACAAAATCATATATTCTAATTATTCAGTCTAAATCGGAATTATCTTATTGATCCGGATTTAAAAACAAATAAAATTAAACTCAAAATAATTAGTTTTATTTGGTTGGAGTATTGGGCATCGGCTAAAACAAAATAATATAACCACTTATTTGAGATAAATTAAATTAATATTAAACTAAGTAAAATTCGTATCATATTGATGTGAACTAAAAAATTAAAATTTAATTAAAACATAAATATTATTTATAAAAAATATATACTGGAAGTATCAATAAATCAATATCATTCAATCGGTGATATTGTCTTTTTTAAATATTTTTTATAGAGTTATGATTAATCGATTAAGTAATCACCATGCTAAAATAATATTTTTTTAAGGTCTCAACATAGTGGAGACATTATATTTTTACTCTCATAAAATAATAATTTTTTTATATTAATACTTCCCCTACCAATGATATGGTATCACTTTAAATGAGTTTAAATGTTTTTAAAAGTTATGAACATATACGTCTACTCATATAATTATCATGAATTCGTATCATTTAAAATTTTAAATGAACAAAATATAGAATTGAATTCAAAATATTATAAAAAATATATATATAATATAAAAAACTGGGCTATTCGTGCATCGCACGGGTTTTAAGCTATTATATTATAATATACGAAACATTAAAAATTTGATAGTCGGTCGGTACTTTCTAAAATTACTTAATTACCCTACTTACTTATTTTAATTCTAATTATTGGGTCGATCAATTCTAATTTTAATTGTGATTGAAGTCAACTTCCTCTATTATTTACCAATTTCAATATTATTTTATATCAAACTATATAGCATTATAATTTATATTAAATTCAACTTCTTCTACCAATTTATATTTTAATTCATATCGATTTCTATATTATTCTAATTTGTTACTTCGGGCTAAATTAAATTTAAGCAAACTGCATATAATTATTAAGATTTAGTTGATAATAAAATAATAATACTATCCATCCTCCTAAAAAAATTATACTTATGAACTTGGATAACCAAAATAATATATTTTATTTATGCAGGATAAAAAAAGGACATTATACAATTGATTCGGATTAACACAAAATTAAAATAAAAATACAATTCGACCAACAAAAATAAAATCATATATACTAATTATTCAGTCTAAAATAAAATTATCTTATTGACCTAGACTTTAAAAAAAGTTAAAATTAAACTAAAAATAATTAGTTTGATTTGGTTGGTGTATTGGGCATCGGGCTAAAATAAAATAATGTAAAATACTGATCCGATATAAATCAAATTAATATTAACTAAGTATAATTCATATCCTATTGAACTAAAAAATCCAATTTTAATTAAAACATAAATATTAATTTTTTAAAAAAAATATACATAGAATCATCAATGAAACTATATCGTTCAATCAGTAAAAAATTTCGTTATAATAACATTTCCCACCTTACCCGTGCTATCAATTTAAACAAGTTTAAATAATCTAAAAAGTTATGAACATACACGTATACTAATATAATTCTTATGAAGTCATATCATTTAAAGTTTTAAATGAACAAAAAATAAGAATTAAATTCAATTTTTTTAAAAAATATATATAATATTAAAAAAATCTGTGCGATATTAAGCTAGTAAATAGTAATAACTTAATTCATAATTTTTGTATATCTTTTACAAAATTTTCATATACTTTCTTTCCACTCTAACAACATTGTTTAGAAGATAAAGAGTTTATAGTTTCTTGATGGCCCCAACTATATTTAAAGCTAACGGAGCCGGAACCGTCGATATTCTTCTTGAGATATATATGTTCACCGTCCCAATCGATGATTGAAGTGTCTGGAAATTCAATTGAATTGAAATCATGACATGCTAATACTACTTCTGTTTGCATACATGTTGTAGGATTTGTAACATTAACCAAAAATTCTGATATGCCGACCGATACATCTCTGACTTTATATTGTTGCACTTCGACATGACTTGGAAAACAATTACCGCTTCCTGCATTAATCAAAACACAAAACAAGTGTTATTTTTATTAATATAATAATAAAAAGTTTTAGACATATAAATTGCAATACCTTTGCCAATGAGAAAAAGGAAGAGAAAAATAGGGAGAACGATTTTGATTGTTGTCGCCTCTGCCATGTAATTAATCTTGTAGTTGTCTTTTGGCTTACAACTTTTGAAGTACTCTACGAATTGTGTTCTTAGATTAGAAAAAAAGGTAACGAAACTCAATTTATATTAATGTTGTTGAAGGGTGACTAATTAAGGGAATTTAATGAAGATTCTATCTTTTATTTTACAGCAGATAATAATGATTTGTTTGTAATTGTAATATTTTAAGAAATATATGAATGTAAAGGTAAACTAAATGGATTTTGTTTGTTAATAGGTCGTTGCAAATAATTACGATATTTAAAAGTAGTGTTTAGTATTCCGGAAATATTTCTCGAAATTTTTATTAAATGATTTGACTGATTCATGGATAATTTTGATTAGTGGGCACATATATATGCACGTCGGACATGGTTTTATATTTCGTAAATTGGAATTATTCCGTTGAGGTAGCGGTTTGCAAATTAACAAGCAATGTTTAAAAAATCGAACAATTTATCAGAAACCTGTCAAATTGAAAAACTATTTTTGACCAATTTTTTAACAATTTATCGGCGATTTTTGAGAAATCGGCCGATTACTAAAAAAATGACGCGGGGTACATTATTATTATTAGGAAGCCTACATGTGATACATGAAATTTGGAAAAATGTTTGGGAAACAAATTTGGGATCTCTATGAAATAACACCTAGAGGGGGTGAATAGGTGATTATGGCTAACTAGGATTACTTTTAGATTTTACCCGATAATAGCTTACTGAGATTTTACCAACTAAACTATAATCTGACAATGATAGTAAGCTGAGATGACTAAATGCAATGCAGAAAATAATGTGCAGGAAAGTAAATAGAACACACAAGAATTTTAGCCAGGTTCGACCCCTAATCCCCTATGGTCTACGTCCTGGTCCCTTACCAACTTGGTAAGAGAATATATTATTGATCAATGAAGGTTACAACTACAAGATACAACAATATATCTCCCTTTATCCCAGCTGCTGATAATGGCTTGCTGAAACCCTGTTTAAGAACCTGCTCTCTAAGTACTATACTACCCCGTAGTACAAACTCCTCTAGCAAGTACCACTAAACCCTTGTTTTCCTAGCCAACTTATCCAGCAACTAATCAATACAATTTGAACAATACAAATCAATGATAAATGTTAGGACCCAATTTGTTTGTAGAAGGGGGGGGGGGTTGAATACAAACAGTACCAAATAATCGAATAAATGCGGAATAAAAAAATGTGAAACAAAATTCAAGTTAAATAAAAATATTATTAAACTTGAAAGGTGTTACAACAACTGTATCGATTACAAGGTATTAATCTCAAATCAATTATCACAAATCTAGAATAAATTCGACATGAACTTTTTCTATTTTTGCAATAATTAGAATCAAATGCTAAACGCGATTTGAGATTAAGTTCTAGGGATTTTGATCCGCTAGAATGTTACACAAGAACAAGATAAATAATTCTAGTTGATTGGATTTAACTTTGCAATCTAGAAATTTGATCTTGAAGTTTGCAGAGAAAAATGAAATATTGTTCTGCTTCTTTTTCTTTTGTTCTTGGATGTGTTCTGTATTGGATGGATGATTGAGTTGAATGACTTCTGCTATTTATCAACAGCCGAATTAATTGAATTGGAATGACAATCCTTTAAGCTTGTATGACAATCGGTGAGACTATCCTTTTGAGCTAGCAAGACAATCGTTTGAACCAGCATGACTATCGGTAGGACAATCTTTTGAACTGGCATGACAATCTCCTTCCTAGTGTAACTTTCGGTATGACAATTGAAATGACTTGGCATGACAATCGGTATGACAATCCAGATTGTCATGCTAGTTCATTTTCAATTGTCTTGCTGATTTAAGATTGAATTTAATCCAATTAAACTTCTGAAAATTCCTAAAATTAATTCTGAATTAATTAATCAATTAATTTAATTAATCAATAAATTAATCTTTGCAGATATAATTTATTTACTTAATTAAATTATATGACTTAATTAATTAATAGAGAATTAATACTAACCCTGAGCAGCATCCATTCTTCTGAATATCTTCTGAAAATCACTGAGAATCATGAATCAATTCCGCCACTTCAACGTTGACACTCGATGTACTGTCTGGTTCATGAGTGACTAACTTCCGTGACGTTTCTTCATGTCTTGACTTTGACGCTTTGATTTTCTTCAGATTAAATCCTTGTAATTAATGATACTCTGACGAGATCTCTGCCACTTGATTAAATCCACGATCTTGATTTATATCACTGAGGCATGATCAACTTCTTGAACTTCTTCCAGTGAATTAACTCCTCAAGTCTGTAGATGAACCTTGTTTCTGAATCCTTTGACAGATATTACTTTGCGAGATCTCTCTGACGGTCGATCCACTATTTACTTATTACATTCTTATTTGAGTTGAGTTGAATCCTCGAATATACAAATAGGCCTATGACATATGACTTACAATCTCCCCCTATTTGTTTGTTAGACAATAACACACAAATACCTAGAGGATAACTCAACTAACAAATAAGAAAAAGATATAAACATACATGCAAAGTAAATAGTAGAAAAGTTCTGGACTAGATTTAACATTTTCCAGATTCCAAGTAGATGCTCCTCTAGACTGAACATATCTTCAAGTAGTTCCATCTTCATTTGTACAACCATATTTCCTGTTGAGAAGCCCATATCTCTTGCTTCTCCCCCTATGAGAATCAACTGATTAAAGAAGATCACCTTCGTTTTACCACCTCTCCCGTACAATAGGATCCGCAGATAAAAACCAATGGTACTCCCCTAACAGCTTCTTCCCTTACTAGGAAATCACCTTGTGTTTACCACCTCTCCCGTACAATAGGATCCGTAGTTACAAACAACAATGGTGTGGTGTAGTGTACATTTTTAGGATCTTTTTCTTCCTCCCTGCTATTTCTCCCCCTTAGTTGAGGAATCCTCCAAACTATTACTTAAGCTTTTATCTCCCCCTTAAAGAAGGAATGTATGCCGTCGTCTGAAGGAGTTCTCATATTTCACTTGGTTCGAAAAGAAATAACAAGAAGTTTCTCTTTCTTCCTCACTGTGAGTGTGTGATTGTGTTTTTGTGTACCTCACATGTGTTTCACTCTTCTCTCCACTCGTGTTTACACTCATTCTCACAAGTGTATCACTCTTCTCATAGCTCCATATTCCAGTTGTACCTGCAAGGAAAATCACCTTAGCCATCCTTAAGGAGGTCACAGGTGGTGCAATGGGAGTTCACAAATCCCCATCCTTGTTAAACTCGTCAGATAAATCTGAGTCATAATTTACAAGTTGCTAGTTTCCCTTTTAGGGTTCCAGATTTGAATTCTGGGAAGGTAAACAATGATCCAAGGAATTTAGCATAAAGATCAAAGTTCCCTTCTAATGTCTGTGAAGACATTTCCTTGTGACTTATCAGGTAATATCTGAATCATTGTCAACAAGTTGCCGATCTGCACCTATGTCAGATCCACTATCCGCAGATGCATCCAGGGGATTTAAGCCTGGGGAGGTAGACACTGACCACTGACATATGGCTTTTGGATCAGTATCCTCTCCTAACACCTGTAAAGGCAATTGGTCCACTAACGAACCTTGAACAATCGAATCTGACCTTAAAATGGTCAAAACTCTTGTTTCCGTCAACTCATCCTTTGTGTGTGTAACCTCTCCTTGTGCATCAAGAATTGTTTATGTTTGAAGTGGTGACACTACATCGGATACCTTGGCCGACAGGCAAAATTCAATAGACGCACCCTGTTGAGAGAATGAATCTAGTAACTGATTTAGTGCCTTTTCAGCCATTACATCTTTTTGAGAAGATGTATGGGGGCTAGCAGTTGTCTCGGTTTAAATACTACTCATCTATGTAGGAGACAGAGCTACTGGGTTGACTACAGAACCTTCCTTATGTGGTGCACTAGGCACTATCTCCCTCACGCTCATTCATACTACATTTAGTGGTAAGAGAGTGTTGGTTGGTTCTGTTTTTGTGTTTGTCTTTACAGTCTGGGATAGACGTTGTGGGTTTTCAACCTCATGACTGTCAATGAAAGAAAGTCATTGGAGACTGAACCTGTAACACAGAATATATGGTAATAGAGAGAAAATGATTTACAATAGTGATTTCAAAAGATTTTACATGAAATAAGAAATCACTAATGTAGAAAGAAGTTTGATTTTGTTTTTCAATATGAATGAGTTTTTGATAAAACATTGATCACTTAGGGTAAAGTCTAAGTAATTCTCATTCATATCAAAAGCTTACAAATATCTGCAACATAATGTTAACAAGATATCATTGACCGATACTTGTCAAGTACTTTTAGATACTAATTGTTATGTTGCATAAGCAATATACCACTGCACATATAAAACAATATGATTGTGCCTAGTGATAAGATAGTTATAAATATGACGACTCTACTTATTCATATAAAACTGTAACTTCAGTTAGAGTGACATACCATGTCCTTGACGATTGATTGAGCAGTATACTAGTTCATACCAACCTGAAGTGAGACTGTGAAGAAGAGATTGCATAGTCCAATAGATCTGCAGCTGCAAAGTCCATGAACCGTGGTGCATTGACTTCCTCTTTTGACTCACCAACCAGGAGTACACTTGTACACATCTTACTAGAGTCCAATTCCAAGTGTAATGTGCATTAGGTGCCTGATATGTCGTAATATTCTCAAGTCTCGTCACTAGTGCTATATGTTAGATACTGCTTCCTGATAATAACCTAGCACAATATACAAAATTACAATGATAACATTCCCAGCTTGCAAACAGCCATATCCCTCGGATACACCTTTGCTGTTATCTCCAAAGGTAACCAGGGGGCCAGCTTTCTCAATCCACATTTGATAGCAGGGCTCTATCTCCGGTCATATGTCTTGATGATCCACTTGTCAAGAATCCACACTACCGGTTACACCTGTATACTGCCCTGCACTTCAAATGGATTAGACCTTCTTCGGAACCCAAACTTGGTTGGGCCCGGCATACTTGTAGAACTGTCCTTTGTCAGACAAAACAACATTTTTAATTTTAATTGTCTCAACTTTCTCAATGACTGAACATTTGACCTTGTAAATAGCCTTAATAAATTTCTGTTTAAGCTTAGGCACAAATGTCTCCTTTCTAGCCTTAGAAGGACTAGCAGTCTTAGACCTATCATGCTTCTTGTTATTCACATGCTGACGAGGAGTAGTCTTATCATTAGACACATGCTTACCATTAAAATAAGCATACATCATATTAAAAGCACAAGACATACAATTAGCAACACCACATGCTTTATGAGAGTGATTAACAGCAGGTAATTTATGCATGGTAGACATGGCATTATTGTTATCCAACTCATGTGTGTCTGAGTTAGTCTCAGTTGCTTTCACAACTTTGACTGGAACTTTCGACTCACTTGACTTGGAAACAATCTTCTCATAAGCATGATCCTCAGCACGTATTTCTTCTTGAATAACAGAAGAGGTCGCATCAAATGGTTCAGCAATTGATGCTTTATAGAGGGGTTCATCAACACCCTTAAGCACATGTGGTACTTCCCTCCCTTTAGCACAGACATGAGGAGGGGAGTTTATGCCTAATTCTCCAATAGCAGCATTGTAATCATATCCTATTCCAGATGTTTGATTAACAGCTTGCTTACTGTAGAACTCTTTAGCCTTCGAACAAGAATTGAAGTAGGCTCTAACCTTAGTCTCAAGACCGGTGATCTTGTCTTTGAGAATAGTTTCGAGTTTTCTATAACAGTCAACTCTATTCTCTAGAAAAGATACCTGTTCTTTTAATTTATCTTGATTAATGTGCACAAGTCTTAATTCATTGACCTCTTTCTCAAGGTCTGTGATCTGTAAACTTAACAGTTCATTATCACGACGTGCACAATCTAAGTTACCTCTTAGATGATAAACCATTTCAGCATCAGAAAGTTTTACCTCTTTTCTTGACGATGAAGCTTTTCCATCAATAGCCATAAGAGCAAGATTTCCTTCTTCTTCATCTTCACTATCAGTATCATCCCAGCTTCTTCCCTTTGCCAGATAAGCCCTTTCAGAGTTCTTTCTTACTTGCTTTGGCTTCCTACATTCTGTGGCAAAGTGTCCCAACTCATTGCAGTTATAGCATCTAATGGTGCTTCGATCAACCATCCCTGTTTTGTACCCACCACTGCTGGTGTTAGAGGATGAAGATCCACCTTTCTGGAATTTGTTGTAGTTGGACTTGTACTTAAGCTTGGGATTCCTCCTGAATCTGACATGGGAGAATCTCTTGACAATTTGGGCCATTGATTCATCTTCCAATTGCTCCAGCTCTTCCAAGGAATAAAAATCATCACTTGATTGATTTGTAGTAGGAGGATCATATTCTGCTACTAACTCATTTTCCTCACCCTTGGAAAACTGTACCATTCTTTCTAACTGTTGAGATTGTTGTTGTTGTTGACCTTCAGCTACAAGTGCAGTAGATGTGCTGACCATTCTATCCTTCCCGTAGACTTCCTTCTGTTGAATCTGCTCCAACTCATAGGTTTTTAACACTCCATAGAGCCTGTCCAAAGAAATCTCACTCAGATCTCTAGCTTCTCTAATGGCAGTGATTCTATGTTCAAGATGAGCTGGCAGTGTTAAAAGGAACTTTTTGTTGACCTCCCTGATTGAATAATACTTTCCATTGATGTTCAGGTTGTTGATCAACGCATTGTACCTCTCAAACACTTCAGTAATTCCTTCTCCTGGATTTGATTTGAAATGTTCATATTCAGAGGTTAGGATTTCCAACTTGTTCTCCCAAACTTCCTCTGTGCCTTCATTAATCACCTCAATAGTTTCCCACATGTGTTTGGAATTTTTACAGTTCATCACATGTCTGTTCATCAAGGGATCAAGGGAATCAATTAATATTAATTGAAGGTTGGCATCCAAGGAGGCTTCTTCCTTCTCAGCAGGAGTAAAATCTTCAGGCTCTTTTGGATAGGTTCTAGCTTGAGTAGTCACCACACCATCTATTATTACCTCCGGTTCAATAACCATCGGAGTTTTTATACCCTTCTTTAACAAGTTTGAATATTTGGGATTTGCAACTTGTAAAAATAATAGCATCTTCTTCTTCCACATGATATAATTCTCTTTATCAAATTGTGGAATTTTAACGGTTCCAACTTTATGTGAAGTCATTATGAATTTTTGAATAAATAAAAATTAAAGGAGTTGAAAAATCACAAAAGTCTAGGATCTTGATTTGTTCGTTAATCAGAAGGCTCTGATACCAATTGTTAGGACCCAATTTGTTTGTAGAAGGGGGGGTTGAATACAAACAGTACCAAATAATCGAATAAATGCGGAATAAAAAAATGTGAAACAAAATTCAAGTTAAATAAAAATATTATTAAACTTGAAAGGTGTTACAACAACTGTATCGATTACAAGGTATTAATCTCAAATCAATTATCACAAATCTAGAATAAATTCGACATGAACTTTTTCTATTTTTGCAATAATTAGAATCAAATGCTAAACGCGATTTGAGATTAAGTTCTAGGGATTTTGATCCGCTAGAATGTTACACAAGAACAAGATAAATAATTCTAGTTGATTGGATTTAACTTTGCAATCTAGAAATTTGATCTTGAAGTTTGCAGAGAAAAATGAAATATTGTTCTGCTTCTTTTTCTTTTGTTCTTGGATGTGTTCTGTATTGGATGGATGATTGAGTTGAATGACTTCTGCTTCTATTTATCAACAGCCGAATTAATTGAATTGGAATGACAATCCTTTAAGCTTGTATGACAATCGGTGAGACTATCCTTTTGAGCTAGCAAGACAATCGTTTGAACCAACATGACTATCGGTAGGACAATCTTTTGAACTGGCATGACAATCTCCTTCCTAGTGTAACTTTCGGTATGACAATTGAAATGACTTGGCATGACAATCGGTATGACAATCCAGATTGTCATGCTAGTTCATTTTCAATTGTCTTGCTGATTTAAGATTGAATTTAATCCAATTAAACTTCTGAAAATTCCTAAAATTAATTCTGAATTAATTAATCAATTAATTTAATTAATCAATTAATTTAATTAATCAATAAATTAATCTTTGCAGATATAATTTATTTACTTAATTAAATTATATGACTTAATTAATTAATAGAGAATTAATACTAACCCTGAGCAGCATCCATTCTTCTGAAAATCTTCTGAAAATCACTGAGAATCATGAATCAATTCCGCCACTTCAACGTTGACACTCGATGTACTGTCTGGTTCATGAGTGACTAACTTCCGTGACGTTTCTTCATGTCTTGACTTTGACGCTTTGATTTTCTTCAGATTAAATCCTTGTAATTAATGATACTCTGACGAGATCTCTGTCACTTGATTAAATCCACGATCTTGATTTATATCACTGAGGCATGATCAACTTCTTGAACTTCTTCCAGTGAATTAACTCCTCAAGTCTGTAGATGAACCTTGTTTCTGAATCCTTTGACAGATATTACTTTGCGAGATCTCTCTGACGGTCGATCCACTATTTACTTATTACATTCTTATTTGAGTTGAGTTGAATCCTCGAATATACAAATAGGCCTATGACATATGACTTACAATAAAGATTACAACTCAAACTATAAACTTCTCTCTAAGATAAAACACGTGGATATATTTAGAGCTCGAGAGTATTTTGAAATCAATAAAGATCAGGAGTTGTATGTGTTCTTGCTTGCAAAAAATTTTCTCTGTCATAAAAACTGCAAGAAACCAATATATATATAACAATACATTAACATTTGAAAACAGCCTCAACAAATTACAACGGCTAGAATCCAATTCTACCGTGTAAGATCGTTGGGATGGTTTTCCAACGTTCATGTGTACGTTAGATTGAAGAGAAACACAGAAGTCCAACGTTCAGAAAATATCTCTTCTATTTAGTAGAGGATAAAACGTTTTAATCAGAAGATAAAAGAAAGAGTTTGAAAGAGAAACAAACTCCTATTCTTTAGGAAATCAATTTGAATGATTAAAAACATTTTATAAAAGAGCTCTATATATATCATGCACGTATATTATATTAGAGAAGTCCTTACAACTGATATATATGAAGATCCTATAAAATCTCCATGAAATTCGACTTCCTTGTTGAATCTGGACTGTGCATCTTGGCTTGCTGTTATTCTGACATAGTTGATCATAGCTTGCTGAAATAGATTATTGTCTTATGATAGCTTGCTGTCATGATACTTAAACAACAATGACATTAAGCTGTTATATCCTGCAAACATTCTCAAATAACAACATGATGGTTTGCTGTGTTGTGATCATCAAAACTAAGGAGTTACAATCTCCCCCTTTTTGATGATTACACACATTTAGGAGAATTATAAAAACTCCCCCTAAATCTATGCATATCTCAAAATATAAAATAAAACTAAAGATATCACAATTAGCATAATAAGCTTCTAAATGTAAGAACAATTAAACATATTTCAAATATTAGAAGCATCAGCATAACCAAGTCTTAAACCAACAACAAGCCATCATGTTGTTATTTGAGAATGTTTGCAGGATATAACAGCTTAATGTCATTGCTGTTTAAGTATCATGACAGCAAGCTATCATAAGACAATAATCTATTTCAGCAAGCTATGATCAACTATGTCAGAATAACAACAAGCCAAGATGCACAGTCCAGATTCAACAAGGAAGTCAAAATTATGGAGATTTTATAGGATCTTCATATATATCAGTTGTAAGGACTTCTCTAATATAATATACGTGCATGATATATATAGAGCTCTTTTATAAAATGTTTTTAATCATTCAAATTGATTTCCTAAAGAATAGGAGTTTGTTTCTCTTTCAAACTCCTATTCTTTAGGAAATCAATTTGAATGATTAAAAACATTTTATAAAAGAGCTCTATATATATCATGCACATATATTATATTAGAGAAGTCCTTACAACTGATATATATGAAGATCCTATAAAATCTCCATGAAATTCGACTTCCTTGTTGAATCTGGACTGTGCATCTTGGCTTGCTGTTATTCTGACATAGTTGATCATAGCTTGCTGAAATAGATTATTGTCTTATGATAGCTTGATGTCATGATACTTAAACAGCAATGACATTAAGCTGTTATATCCTGCAAATATTCTCAAATAACAACATGATGGCTTGCTGTGTTGTGATCATCAAAACTAAGGAGTTACAATCTCCCCCTTTTTGATGATTACACACATTTAGGAGAATTATAAAAACTCCCCCTAAATCTATGCATATCTCAAAATATAAAATAAAACTAAAGATATCACAATTAGCATAATAAGCTTCTAAATGTAAGAACAATTAAACATATTTCAAATATTAGAAGCATCAGCATAACCAAGTCTTAAACCAAAACATCAATCTCCTAAATTTCTCCCCCTTAAAGCATCAAAAAGATCTAGGTTGAGGGCTGATAAAAATTATAAGATAAAGCATCAAAACACACAAACATGTAAGCAGCAATAAACAGATAATGGCATGTCAAAATTAATAAATCAAATTAAACACAAATTATGACATTTAATAAACAATCATAGTAAGCTAACATGAAAATTGATAGTAAGCTAACATTACCAAATTTCCAAAGATAGCTTGCCGTTATACACTACACATCCTAAGTTCCCTTCGAATGGTAAAAAATCTTGCTTCGCCAAGGGGTTTTGTAAAGATATCTGCCAATTGATATTCAGTAGGTACAAAAACCAATTCAATCTTACCTTTGGCCGCATTATCTCTCAAGAAATGGTGATGAACATCAATATGCTTTGTTCTTGAGTGATTAACTGGATTCTTTGATATGTTGATGGTGCTAGTGTTGTCACAATAGATTGGAACTTTGCCACACTTGATTCCAAAATCTCGTAGAGTCTGAATCATCCACAAAATTTGAGAGCAACAGCTACCAGCTGCCAAATACTCACCTTCTGCTGTGGATAATGCAACTGAAGTTTGTTTCTTACTTTGCCAAGATACGAGACTTTGTCCTAAATATGTACAAACACCACTTGTGCTCTTTCTATCAGTTTGACAACCTGCATAGTCAGCATCACTATAACCCACAAGATCAAATGTGCTTGTAATAGGATAAAATAACCCAAGATTAATAGTCCCACTTAAATATCGAAATATTCTTTTAACCGCATTTAAGTGTGATTTCTTAGGTTTAGATTGAAAACGAGCACAAACACATACACTATACATAATATATGGCCGAGAAGCAGTAAGATATAAAAGACTACCAATCATACCTCTATACTTCTTGATATCAACATCTTTACCTTTTTCATCCGATGCCAGCTTGCTGTTTTGATTCATTGGTGTAGATTTCGGCTTGACATTGTCAAAACCAAATCTGGTCAGCAAATTCTTGACATATTTTGATTGATGCACATAAATTCCATCTTTAGATTGTTTAATTTGGAGCCCCAAGAAATAATTGAGCTCACCCATCATGCTCATGTCAAATTCACTGCTCATACACATAGAAAACCACTCACACATAGAATCATTAGTGGATCCAAAGATTATATCATCTACATATATCTGGACAATCAAAATATCATTACCATTTTGCTTAGTAAATAAAGTAGGATCAATTTTACCTCGAATGAAGCCATTTTTGATCAAAAACTTACTAAGCCTCTTGTACCAAGCCCTTGGTGTTTGCTTTAAGCCATATAATGCCTTCTTAAGCTTGTAGACATAGTCCGGATGTTGTCCATGTTCAAAACCAGGGGGTTGCTTGACATAAACTTCCTCTTCCAGAAATCCATTAAGAAAAGCACTTTTGACGTCCATTTGATGTGGCTTGATCTTCTTGTAGCATGCATAAGCAAGAAGCATCCTAATTGATTCCAATCTAGCTACTGGAGTATAAGTTTGATCAAAGTCAATGCCTTCTTGTTGGTTGTACCCTTGTGCTACGAGCCTTGCTTTATTTCGAGTAACAGTACCAAATTCATCCACTTTATTCTTGAAAATCCATTTTGTACCAATAATTGAAGCATCCTTTGGTGGCTTGACCAGTTCCCAAACATCACATCGTTCGAATTGATTGAGTTCTTCTTGCATAGCCGTGATCCAATTTTCATCTTCAAGTGCTTCTTTGACATTCTTGGGTTCCTCTTGAGCTAAAAATGCATAGGCACAAAAATTTGCAGTGCCTTTTCTTGTCTTGAGACCATCAGAAATATCACCAATAACCTGTTCTGGAGGGTGATTCTTCACTGTCCGTGTAGCTTTTGGCAATGAATGTTTTGCAATATCTTCATGTGAAGTCTTCCTTATCTTAGATGGAGGAGCTAAGTCTTCACCATCATAGATTGGCATTTTATCCTTTGCTCTATTTCCTCTAGGACCATCAAGAGTCATCTTTGCCATCTTTACAATTGCATCATCAACTGAAGTAGAAGGTTCTGCTTGCTGATTTCCTGAGGCAGTTTCAATTTCAGCTTGCTGTTTTCCAGAATCAGTCTCTGTTTCAGCTTGCTGTTTTGGAGTAGCCTTCTCTGTTTCAGCTTTCTGTTGTCCAGCTTCACCTGCATCATCTTCCTCGTCTCTTGGAAGATCATTGTTAGGTTCTTGAAAAGTAACATCTATAGATTCCTCAACAATATGCCTAGACAAATTATAAACTCTATAGGTTTTACTATTCATAGAATAACCAAGAAAAATAGCTTCATAAGATTTAGCATCAAATTTACCATCATTACCAATTGTCTTGAGCACAAAACACTTTGAGCCAAAGATTCTGAAGTAACTGATGTTGGGCCTCTTTTTCTTGAGCAATTCATATGGAGTCTTGTCCAAAATAGGTCTTATCAATACTCTATTCAGAACATAGCATGCTGTGTTGACTGCTTCTGCCCAAAAACTTCTAGGTAACTTGCTTTCTTGCAATAAAGTCCTTGCTGTCTCTTGCAGTGACCTATTCTTGCGTTCTACCACACCATTTTGTTGTGGAGTCCTTGGAGCCGAGAATTCATGTGATATTCCTCTTTCTTCACAATAAGTAACAAAGTCTTTTTGGAATTCACCACCTCGATCACTCCTTATTCCTACAAGTTTTGTATTGAGCTTATTCTCAAGTAATTTAATTAGTTTCTCAAACTCATTAAAAGCAGCATCTTTAGTTCTAAGAAACAATACCCATGTAAAACGAGAATAATCATCAACAATTACAAAACCATATTGCTTACCTCCTATACTTTTATAAGCTTCTGGACCAAATAAGTCTAAATGTAAAAGTTCTAAGGGTTTAGAAGTAGATACCATTTTCTTTGCTTTGTGAGTACTTCTAATTTGCTTGCCTAATTGGCATGCCGAACACACCTCAGTCTTGACATACTTGATTTTGGGTAAACCTCTGACTAGCTTCTTCTTTGAAAGCTTGTTAAGTAAGTCCATGTGAGCATGACCCAATCTTCTATGCCAAACATAAGGATCAGTGTCTATTGCAGCAAGACAGCAAGCTGTTTTCTGCAACTCAAAGTCCAAAATATATATATTTCCTTCCCTTCTAGCAACTAGGGGGACTTTGTTAGTACCAATAGTAATAATACACTTATCAATACCAAAGTTAACAGTATGACCATCATCATATAACTGACTTATGCTAAGCAGATTATATTTAAGGCATTTAACATATTGAACTTTATCAATTGAAATGTGTTTTTTACCTATTTTACCTTTTCCAAGGATTTGAAGAGTTTTGCTATCACCAATAGTCATTCTTCCACCCTTTTTCATCTGAAGACTCAAGAATTGTGCTTTGTCTCCACTCATATGTCTAGTACATCCGCTATCTAAAATCCATTGAGTTGATTTGACTCGAGCGGCAAGACACGTCTACAAAATAATTAAAACAACTCAACCTTTTGGTACCCAAAGTTTGTTGGGTCCGACATGGTTAGCAGATAAAACATATAAAACATGTAAATCAGATTTCTTTATCCATTTTTGGATAAATCTAGGTGATTTAACTCTGCCAGCCTGATGATGGTAAGTTGTCTTTGTTCTGCCATTCTGATCATAGTAAGTTGTTTTCTGTTTATTTCCTCCATGGTATGATTTTTGTCCATTCTGAACTTTGCAATGTTTTTCAAGATGCCATTTCTTTCCACATCTGTTGCATATCTTCCAAGGCATAGCATAATCATAGGGTATGCCATGTTTTCCTTCATATCTTAGAGCTTTGTCCTTCTTGTTTGCATTCATTCCAATTCATTCTCTGACCAATGGAATATTTGTGTTGTTCATCATAGATTTGAGACTTTCTTCTCCTTGAACAAACGATCCCATGCCCTTTTTCAGATCCTCAACTTCCTTTGTGAGCAGATCATTCTTTTCAGCTTGCTGACTTATGATTTCAGCTTGCTGAGATGGTTCTTCTGCTTGATTTGAAGGTGTTGCATCTATTGATTCTCTGAGTTTGAACAGCTCCAAACATTCATCCCTTGCTTCAATCTCCTTCTTTAACTCTGTGATCTCCATTAATTGAGTCTTGTTTCTTTTGAGGAGGATTTTGTTGAAGTTTTCCACATGACTAACTTTAGCTTGAAGATCCTTGATTTCAGCCTCTTTGTCAGCTTGTGTAGGTACCTTCTTGTCAATCCAAGTATCTACTCTGCTCATCAAATCTTGAACCATAGTCTTGAGATAATTATTCTTCTCTTTTAGCTTGATATTTTCAGCTTTAAGAGAATAATATTCACCCATAGATACATTCTTACATTCCTGCATGGTTAGTGGTTCCAAAACAATATTTTCAGAAGATAAATTATATTTACAAGAGTTTACCTCACTCTGATCTTCTTCTGAATCACTTTCTAGGTATCCACTTTCTGAATTTCCTCGAACAGAATCATCATCAAGTCCAACTAGGGCAAGATTGACCATGTCTCCACTTGTAACATCACTTGAAACCGAGTCATCATCACTCCAAGTCATTAGAGCTTTAGCTTTCTTCTTATCCTTGAAGACAGTTTGCTGTTTTGACTTCAATTTGTAGCAGTCCCGCTTATAATGGCCTGGCTTTCCACATTCAAAGCATGTCTGATCTTTAGAATCCTTGTTGGGCTTCTTGTTGTTGGAAAATCTGCCTTTATCTCTTTTCAACTTGTTCTTCTTCTCGATCATCTTTCTGATCTTCCTGGATATTAAAGCTAGTTCTTCGTCTGACTCATCTTCAGATTCCAGTAAGCTATCATTAGTGTGAAGAGCTAATTGCTTCATTTGAGCAACTGGAGCTTGCATAGAACTTGATCGGCTTTCCTTGATTTTGCTTTCAAATTGTTCCAATTCTGCAAAAACAGCCAATTGATCCATAATATCTATAGTTGAAGAGGATTCTAGAGCTGTTACCTTTGGTTCATAGATAAATGGCACAGCACTAAGTATCTTCATGTTGATTTCTTCTTGTGGGATATGTTTGCCAAGCTGCTTTAAGGCATTCAGATTTATCTGGAATCTAGCCTGACTTTCTCGAATAGTTTCTCCGTCTTGAAGCTTGAAATTTCCAAACTCATTCATTAGTTTACTCAATTTCACCTTTCTTAAACTCTTGGATCCTTCGTGATACAATTCCAGAGTATCCCATATCTCTTTAGCTGATTTGCATGAAGAGACTTTATCACATTCACTAGGACATAACCCATTCATGAGAGAATTCCTAGCCTTTCCATTGAAGCTGTATTTGATTAGTTCAGCCTTTGTGAGATCATCAACGTCTTTCACTTTGCCTTCTTTCTCCTTAAACTCAAAAGGACCCTTCTGAACAACTCTCAAAGCTAGTGGCTCCCTGGATAGATACATTTTCATGCGACCTTTCCACCAGTTATAGTTTTCTGTACCAAGCAAGAGAGGTGCTCGGTAATCTGAAGTTCCTTCGGGATATTTGTCAGCCATTTCGATCGAATACTATTCCTGTTACAGAAATATTAGTATACCAAAGCTCTGATACCAACTGAAATAACACCTAGAGGGGGGGGTGAATAGGTGATTATGGCTAATTAGGCTTACTTTTAGATTTTACCCGATAATAGCTTACTGAGATTTTACCAACTGAACTATAATCTGACAATGATAGTAAACTGAGATGACTAAATGCAATGCAGAAAATAATGTGCAGGAAAGTAAATAGAACACACAAGAATTTTAGCCAGGTTCGACCCCTAATCCCCTATGGTCTACGTCATGGTCCCTTACCAACTTGGTAAGAGAATATATTATTGATCAATGAAGGTTACAACTACAAGATACAATAATATATCTCCCTTTATCCCAGCTGCTGATAATGGCTTGTTGAAACCCTGTTTAAGAACCTGCTCTCTAAGTACTATACTACCCCGTAGTACAAACTCCTCTAGCAAGTACCACTAAACCCTTGTTTCCCTAGCCAACTTATCCAGCAACTAATCAATACAATTTGAACAATACAAATCAATGATAAAGATTACAACTCAAACTATAAACTTCTCTCTAAGATAAAACACGTGGATATATTTAGAGCTCGAGAGTATTTTGAAATCAATAAAGATCAGGAGTTGTATGTGTTCTTGCTTGCAAAAAATTTTCTCTGTCATAAAAACTGCAAGAAACCAATATATATATAACAATACATTAACATTTGAAAACAGCCTCAACAAATTACAACGGCTAGAATCCAATTCTACCGTGTAAGATCGTTGGGATGGTTTTCCAACGTTCATGTGTACGTTAGATTGAAGAGAAACACAGAAGTCCAACGTTCAGAAAATATCTCTTCTATTTAGTAGAGGATAAAACGTTTTAATCAGAAGATAAAAGAAAGAGTTTGAAAGAGAAACAAACTCCTATTCTTTAGGAAATCAATTTGAATGATTAAAAACATTTTATAAAAGAGCTCTATATATATCATGCACGTATATTATATTAGAGAAGTCCTTACAACTGATATATATGAAGATCCTATAAAATCTCCATGAAATTCGACTTCCTTGTTGAATCTGGACTGTGCATCTTGGCTTGCTGTTATTCTGACATAGTTGATCATAGCTTGCTGAAATAGATTATTGTCTTATGATAGCTTGCTGTCATGATACTTAAACAGCAATGACATTAAGCTATTATATCCTGCAAACATTCTCAAATAACAACATGATGGCTTGCTATGTTGTGATCATCAAAACTAAGGAGTTACACTCTAAAATTTTCCTATTTAAAAGTCAGTACAATAATCACTAAATTCAAAATTAAAAAAAAAAAGAAAAAAAAAGATTTACTTCATATTTATTACATCTTCCTAAATTCCTGTAATCGAGTTTGGTAGTATTAGCTAGAAAAATGTTAAATATTATAGGTAAATATAAGTCATTTAAATACTCCCTGTGGAGCACGGTTGGATAGCTCAAGTGGTAAAGGGCTTATCCTCTGTCGTCCCAGATCCTGGGTTCGATCCTGGCTCACCCCGAGAATTGTTGAGAACAGATACTCATTTGTAAGGCTATAAGCCAAAATTAGTCAAAAAAAAAAAATACTCCCTGTGAATTTAAATTACATGCTTTCAACTTGTTTAGAGATAAAATATTCAGGTACACCATACACTCTGGTAAATTTAAATTGTTTGTTTTTTTATTTGTTTTGCCATAGATTCTTAAAGAATACTGTACTATTTTAAATAATCAAGGCTAAAAAATCACCTCTGACATTGTGTAATATATAATGGGCTTTTTTTTTATTTTAAGCAAGAGTTATGTACAAGGGTCCAATCTGTCCTCAAATTAGATAATGGGCTCTCATTTCGAGTTTAAGCTTCAACAAATATGGACCGAGTTACCGAGGCTCGTCAATTCTTGCAACTAGGCTCCCCTCAGTTTAGTTTACTGACCAGATTAGTTCCCGGATTCCCGGTTATATTTTAGTTATTTTCTGAAAATTATTTTAAAATAGTTTACTTTCAATATATATTAATATAATATTTTTAAACATAATAACCAGAATTTAATAAAATTATAAATATAGAAACTTAAAAAATAATATTACCCAAAATATAATAATGAATATTTGTTTAAATAAAATTAATGTTGAATAAGATAAAATTAGTGAAGGAAAGGAATTATTGAAATTATTTAATTTAAGAATATAAAAATAAGGAAGAAATGAAATGAGAAATGAGTAATAGAGAGAATTAGCGGAGGTAATAAATGAAAAGAGAGAGAGATTTTAATGGAAGTAAATTAAATGAGAGGAGGATTGTTACTGGATGATGACATCATCAAATTAATGAGAGTTTGACACATATGATTTGATGATTTAAGCTCTTAAACGAGAGCTTGACACATAAGTTATGATGATGTTAGCTGTACTTTATTTTAATATAATGTAGATTCCCCTTTTTCCCATCATTAATATAACACGATAAATCATCCGTGTCGTATACTTTCGTGTCGTGTATTTACATATTTCGTGTATTTAAGTGTCAAACCCAAAACCGACTCGTGTAAAATCCGGGTAATTAAGTGTTCGTATACTTTCGTTTCGTGTCGTGTTTTCGTGTAAAATTAAAAATTAATATAAATTTAATTAATTAATTAATTAAAAATATAAGATTTTTTGGTGAATTTTTTTACAAAATATATGAAACACATATATTTAGTGTAACACCTCAGTCCCACATTAATAAGATTTGGGAAATATGTTCAGTTTATAAGACAGAGTATTAATGCTTTGTGCACCCACAAATCATGATCTCTTGGGGGCTTGTGGTGACCTTTGTTATTTACCAAAGTTAGCTACATTTGGGACAGTAGACTTCGGCTTATTTCGAACTCGTAATTAAGACTTGACATGGTTTTCGAAAAAACTCGGGATTTGACCAGAGTTATCACATATGATGTCAGAGCCAAATCTCGAAAGTTTAATTCGTCAAGTTATTGAAGGTGAGAACGCAAAAGCTAGTAGAATTATCCCACAATGAAAAGAGATCCAGAGGTGGGGACATGAAACCAGCCCGTATTATCCACAATGATTAGAGATGAACGATACGGACCTTGGGTTGTCTGTTCGGGTCTGACGAGGATGTCAGTAGTTTATAACAACCCAATTCTACGTTGATAAGATTTTGAACTTCTGTTTAGTTTATAAGGCAAAGTACTACTAGTATGTGCATCAACAAATCATGATTTTTTTAGTCTGTGGCTGGGTTGTTGTTTATCCAAGTTGGTTGCATTTGGGACAATAGATTTTGGCTTATTTCAGATTCATAATTGGGCCTTTACCTGGTTTTCGAAAAAGTCTCGGGATTTGACCCGGGTTGTCATAATTTGACCATATTTATATAAAATATTATAAAATCAAGTATTATTTTAAAAATAAATATGCATATATTTATCATAAATATTAATATTTATTTATAATATTTATTTATGTCATATACTTCGTGTCATGTATCCAAAAAATAAACACAAAACTCACACCAAATCTTGATCGCATACTCTCGGTTCGTGTCGTGTATCCAAAAGAAAAATACAAAACCGACACTAAATCTCGATCGTATACTTTCGTTTCGTGTTCTAAAATGAAAAACACTGTTGGATATTGAATGCAAAAAAATGTAACAGAGAGGGGGGTGAATGTGTTTCTTAGATTTTATTAGGCTTTTAAAAATGTGTGGATTGTTGGTGAACAAGACAGTTGAGAATTGTAGAGATAAAATGCTTGACAGTAAACACACAAGACACAATATCAAAAACTCAATTAATTTGTATTAATTAAGTTTGTCTTGCTATAATCTGTGTTCTTAGAAAATAAGAACTCAACTTCTAACTTGAGAGAATACAATATTTTTTTAGAGCTATCTGTTACCATCTAAACTAGGGAGCAGTTCTTGCTTTATAGACTAGAAATACGGGTTTACAATATTTGTACTAAAATGTAATAAACCAATTTCTAAAGCAGCCTTGTTGTTGTCCAGTAAAGTAATTGTTTAAGGGGGTTGGTTACAATTACTAAACAAATCGATGTATTATGAAAGTAAATTAAGAACAAATGAAACAAATAACAGTTTATATTGATCTTTAATAAACTATTATAAAATTCTCTCAAGAACAATATTCTTAAGAGCTTCTGGGTTATGCGAATACTCGAGTACTGCTCTTATCACATTTTGATAACATATTATGTGTTTATATACTACACAACTACAATCAGTCCTCTATCAATTACAAGATATGTTATAGTATAATTCTAACACTTTTCATACATATCTAAATCAACTACGATCCTATAAATCAGCACCTTCTGATTTATCTCGAAGTCCTGACTTATCATCCAAGTCATTCTCAACGGATATCATGATCAAAGGATATATATTGTAGCTTCAACGGATAATCATTTGTATATATCAGCGGATGACTAAAGATTTTTAACGGATGATAACAAACTTTCCAACGGATAATCATATCACAGCAGTTGATGATATCCCGATTGTTAGACAGATCATGATTCTCGACTTAGTCAATTCTCAACACTTGTCTATTTTCTTTTATGGTGTTAGCAAATATGTGCAGTGTTATTCCTAGTGGACTAACAATGAGATTTACAGAAGGGGGGTTGAATGTAAATCTCAAAACTTTTTCAAGTTTTGAGCAGTTTATAAAGTTGTGTGTTCAAGAAGAACAAGTGTGTGAATTGCTTTAAGCTAATACAGACAGATATATATTCAAGCACAAATGTAAAGAACACAACAGACCTTAAAAACTTTTCTGGTGGATTTGTTGTTCCACCAGAGATGGTATTTTTAGAAAATCTGTGATTAAACAATGTTGATCACAGCTGCATCCTAGTACAAACTAGATGAATTTTCTCTCAATATATTTCTAAACAGCTCTGGAAAATCTCACATCTAATTACTAGCTTCTACTTGGTTTATATATTACCAAGTGTACAAGTGAAAAACAATATAAAAATACAGTAATAAAATAAGTTCTTCACTTGCTTCTTTTCCTGTTCACTCCAGTACTTTGTTGACTATTGCATCTTTGTACTGAAGAAGAACGGCTGCTTTTTCTGTTGTTCCTGAAATTCGGCTTCCACATCTCAGTTGTCTCTATCAACCCATGTGCCTCTGTTTGTAGGTACAACTACCACTTATCAACGGCTAATCATCAGAACATCCGTTGAAGCTTTCATCCGTTGATGCACTCATCCGTTGAAGGATGTTATCCGTTGATGACTTTATCCGTTGAAGCTTTAGAGACATCCGTTGAAGCTTAGCTTCTTATCCGTTGAAGGTCTTTAAGTCATCCGTTGATACCACTTCACTTATACAAAATTACAAGGCATGAAGTATTTACAATTGGCCTTCCTATCTGCATATCATCTAGTAGTCAACATGACTCATAGTTTCTTTCAACTTCCAAGAATTACATTTTAAATACAGAGACTGAAATATGCTACAACACTAAACTTATTTCTAAGTAAAGCTACACCATCAACGGATAGCCAAAGTGGTCTTATCCGTTGAGGCTACAGACACTAAATTTCTACTTAAGTATTTTGTTAAACATATCATCAAACTAATGCACATACATTCCTAACAATCTCCCCCTATTTATGTCTATAAGAATTGTAGGCATAAATTCAGGGTTAACTTGATGATAACAAAACACTTAACAGATATATGAATTGAAACTAAGTAGAAATTTAAAAATGCTGCAAAAGTGTATGTACTATGAGGTAATTGAAGATTTACAGTGTTTCCAAGGACACTCCTTTAGTCTGAGCAGATCATCTTTTTCTTCTTTGTTCCCTGGTTTTCTTTCCTAGCCTTTTGTCATTTTCCTCAATTTGGAGTTGGAGTTGTCTGAAGAATTCAGCTTCATCTTCAACACTGACATCCAACTTAGATTGCATTTCTTTGAGAGATTCATTGCTGGCAATCTTGAGTTGGTCTTCAAGTCTGAAAAATCTTCTGACTCCTTTATTATCTCTAAATTCCATCAACCAATGAGGTGATTTGTGAATTGTAATTCCCCTTTCTTTAATGAGTAAAGTCCTGGGTAAAGCACTGGGCTCCCTCCAAGTTTTCCTTATATTGGCTATCTTGTTGAGAATTTCAGTCTTGGCAGTTCTGGTAAAGCCAGAATCCTTTTGTATGGCTGAAAAGACTCTAATCAAGGTAGAGTAGCCTTCATCCAGAATCCTGTGTAGAGGCCATGTTCTTTCCCCAGCTCCTTTATATCTGAACACTAATCTCTCTGGTAGCTGTCTGTAGGCAGCTATTCCCCTTACATCCTCCAGCTCATCCAGATAGAGTTCAATGTCTGAAATTTCTTTTATGTCACAGATGTG
This sequence comes from Apium graveolens, assembly GCF_009905375.1. NCBI lineage: Eukaryota > Viridiplantae > Streptophyta > Magnoliopsida > Apiales > Apiaceae > Apium > Apium graveolens. The sequence goes on along the minus strand of NC_133650.1, from coordinate 15,229,321 downwards.
AACATAATCATCTTTAGAAATGGGTGACTTAGGCTTAGGTTTTTGTTTTTGAGTGAATTTCTTAGAGGTTATGGGAGGTGTAGATTTTGGTTTTCTTTTCTGTTTCTTTGGTGGTGGAAGAGTGGTTAGAAAGGTAGGCAATTTGATAGTGTCCCAATCAATAGGTTCCTCTTTTGGAATGATTGGTTCACCATGGATGTTTATTGTGGGATCAGCAATAAGAGGTTCAGGTATGGAAGATAGTGGTTTAGATATAGATTTGGTTACTTCAGTGTTATCTCCACTCCTTCTATGTGCCTTGGTCTTTCTTCTGTTTCCCTTCTGCCATTCCTCTCTTTCTTCCACACTCTCACCAAATATACTCCCTAAAACCTCATCTAGGTTTGTAGTCTTGTCTTCACCCCTGACTTCAATCCCTTTTTCTTTTTTAACTAGACTTGACTTTAGCTGTTGTTCAAGCTTTGCTTGTGCTCTTTTGTCAGCCTCTAATTGCTTGTCTTCTTCCTTCTTGGCTATTGAGAATTTGGGATGTCCTTGCATCACACATATGCTCTTTCCCTCTCTAATGATAATAGCTCTATTTCTCCTTACAGCCTCATCCATGGACTTTTTGAGATAGGCAATACTCCTGCCTAAAATCTTGTTCTCATCATCTTTTGGAGGAGGAAAGTCCACTTCTTTTAAAGGATTCTTTGTTGAGTCCTTATTGGATCTTTTATTGGGCTTGAGAATTATAGCTTGTAGTTCTTTGGAAGAAGCTTCTCCATCCTTATGACTCCCTACTGGCTTGAGCTCCATGTTGATTGGTTCAATTTTTGTGCTGTATTTCACAGATGTTGATTTGTCTTGTGTAGAACCAAACAACAGTTGCAACCTTTCATCAATTCTCCTCCTTTGCTCTTTCACTTGAATTTCAGCTGCTGCTAGCTGAATCAAATCAATTCCATCAGGCTTGCCCTTGATTTGAATGATTGGAGAAGTAGTGATGGCAGGAACTAGCACTTTAGATATGTTGACTTTTGTAGATGGCTCTCCTTCCCCTTCCCTTTTACTCTCCCCCTTTTTGTTATCATCAAGGAGAGGGGTCAAGCCTTGTGCTTTTGCCAGCTGCATTAGGAGACTGGTTTGAGATTGTTGATTGTGAAGAATGGCGGCCACAGTATCTTCAATAACTTGAACTCTGTCTTCTAACTTGGCCAACCGTTTTTCAGTAACAGATTCTTTCTTCAATCTCAAAACCAAGTCCTGCAATGTACCATAGGGCATGACTGAATCCAATTTATCTGAAGTATAGGTTTTCAAGTCAGCAATATCCTTCCTTAGATCATCCATACCCAGATTCTGCTTTACTTGCTGCAGCTTCATGAGATGCAGTGAGTCCAGGTGAGCTTGAAGGATAGCCTTGATACTTGCATGTGAAGTATTCTGAATGGCCTGTTGAATAGTGTTGATTTGTTTGACTAAAGAGACATTGAATTCCCCTGATCTATACTCCTTAGTCAAGGCCCATTCAGGTAGATTTGGAATTGAACTAGGGCCTTCATCTCCCCCTAAGTCCATGCTTCCATCAAAAGAAATAGAGTCATCATCATCAGAATTTGCTCCAAATTCCTCAGATGGCTCACCAGCTGTAGAAGGCATTTTGTTAATGGCAGCTTTATCCCTTTGAAGAGATTGTGTTGTGTGTACTAGATGTAGTGACCTTTCTGCCTCCTCATTGCCCTGAGCAGCCAACTTTTGATAGGCTGTCACAGGATGAGTAAAAGTGTCAGCATCCAAGGAAATGTTATCAATTACAGCTTTGTAATGTTGCTGAAATTGTCTTTCCTTTTCAGCATCATTCACAATCATTGACTCATTAGCAATGGCTGGTTCCACCCTTGTATCTACTGTACCTGCTTTTCTCTCTTTATCTCTATGTTCTTGCATCAGGGGCTCCCCCTGGCTCACACATCTCACTCCCTCACCTTCACCTACTAAGGTGGTACTCCACTCACTTACTTTTGCCATGCTGGAAGAAATAGCATGCATTTTTGAGCTCTCAATCTCTCCTTTTGCCTGGGAGCAACCCAGCCTCTCACTCAAATTGTCACTCCCTTCCCTCAATCCTAAGAGTGATTGCACAGTATTCATGTCTTCTACACTTGGAATTGATTCAGTTATTTGTGTAGAGACTGTCAACGGATGTGGAATATCCGTTGAAGGTGAAACTGATGTTATCAACGGATAACTGCTGTTAAGCTTATCCGTTGAAGAACAACCACTTGTCAACGGATGAGTGATATCCGTTGAAGAAGGAAAAGAAGTTGAAATTGAAAGTGATATAACTGTTGAATCTGTGTAGATTGATTTGAGATGTGGTGACACAGATCCTTCAATTATATCTGAAAGAATTTGCGGGTGATCCAACAAATCATCTAATAGATGATGATCACCTGTTTTTGAGTGGGGCTTCTCCCTGAGTTGTAAAGAGGGAGAATCAGGAATTGATGGGAATAACATATCCACATCCAGAGATGGTGATGAAGTGTTTGGTGATTGATGTGTGATTATTGTGAGAGAATGGGGCTGTGACTCCACATTTATTGGAGTCACATCAAACTGAGTTTGAGAAGGCATAGATACAAATGGATGAATCTGTGCAGTGTGTGCACCCTGTGTAGAAGATTGGGTTCTGGCCTTCTTTCTTCTAATAAAGGCTTTTGTTGGTGAGTGTTTGGCTTTAGTGTCCCTCCCTCGTTTGTTCTGTGTTCCTGGTTTGGAACTATTTTCAATAGTAACATCCTTTTGGGAGGATGCTACTAGGGATGTGCTAGATACCTTTTCAACCACCACAGCTTTTTGAGAAACTGTGGCTTGGCTAGCTTGGGAAGCACTCAACTTTCCTTCCTTATCCTGGGGGTTTCTTTGATGTTCACCCCTCCCCTCACCACTCACACCCTGTTCACTCACCTCAGGGTTAATAGTTGGTGTTACAACTGTTGTCTTTTGAGAAACAACAGAGGTGGATTTCTTTGTCTTGGATTTTGAAAGTTTAGTTTTGGTGACCTTGGTAGAAATCTGTTGGGGCATCACAGATTTCATGGCCACACTAGAAGATAAAGAAATAGAGGGGTTGGAAGAAGTAGTAGTTGTAGAAGCAATTACCTCACCTACCTGAGGTGCATTCATGATTGGTAAATATACCAATGGCACACTGCTGTTAAGATCCATTCTCTTCAAGTCTGCAAGAACTCTTTTCTCTTGAGCCCAGCACTTGAGTTTATTATTCTCATTGATTATGACTAAACCTTCAGCAACATGGTTAGCCAATAACATAAAGAATCTAGCATAATAGATGTTATTAGGTCTATTAGCTTTGTTACCTAATCTAGTACCTAATTCTAGCATCACATAGTTGCTAAAATTAAAATACCTATCAGAAACAAGCATATAGAACATATTAACCAGAGATGAAGTTATGGCATCAAAATTACTAATTTTCCCAGAGAAAACCTTTATAAAGGCATCCCCAAGGAAACTCCATTCTTTCCTAAGGCCTTTTCTTCTAATACTCCCTAAGTTAGCAGAGTTAAGAGAATAACCTATGGAATCTAACATGCTGGATACATCACTATCAGTGTGTGGTGTCATGTCATTGTTCTCAGGCAATTTAAAACATGCTTGTAAATCATCACAGTTAATACAGTGATTTTTACCTTTGAGAGTGAAGGAGATAGTCATATCCATGGAGTTGAACTCAGCAGTTGTCCAAATCTCCTCAACTACTTCACAGAAAATCGTTGGGGCTTCCAGCATTGCATAGCTAAGTTTGCAGTTTTTGATGAAGTCCATCATTTTGTGATAGTCTGAGTGGGCTTCATTCTTTTCTACCAAAGCTATGAAATTGTTCTTTTCATAGATGAACCCAGATTGAGACATAATCTTCACGACTGGTGCCATTGTTGTGAGTAGAAATTGCAGAGAATAACTTGAAGTTTTTGCAGAGAGAAAATGGTAAATGCTTGAAATTTTAAGAAAGCGTAAAGTAAAAATGAACAATCAGAAGGACTTATATGCTTTCTCAAATAAACAAAAATATAAATGAAAGATTTATCAATAAATATACGTTAGTGAATTTCAGCTGTTTAAGAATAAACAGTAAGTATTCTAAAAACTACCTTTAAAACCAATACATACAGATGTATGTATGAGTATCAACGGTTAAGAGAATAGAATCAACGGCTGTTAAACACCTGAATCGACTGATGTGACATTTCAACGGATAAGGCAAATTGTCATCCGTTGAAGGGTACTTCAGTTTTATCCGTTGACGGATAAAAATTCCAGAAATGTATTTGTCTTTCAACGGATAATGACTATCCGTTGATAGAGCAATTTTGACTTTCAACGGATAGGGAACATCCATTGATGAAATAAACTATATTAAAAGTCAAATTTGTTCTAGCAACTAATATATTTCAGGCTTCAATTCAAATTGCAATAAAGACATGAATTTTAAGAATAATTAAGCATACCTAGCTCACTTACCAATCTTGTGAATGTTGATTCATCAAGTGGCTTGGTAAATATGTCAGCAATTTGTTGTTCACTTGGAACAAAATGTAGTTCCACTGTACCATTCATGACATGCTCCCTAATGAAGTGGTACTTGATATCAATGTGCTTGGTCCTTGAGTGCTGCACAGGATTCTCTGTTATGGCTATGGCACTTGTGTTGTCACAAAAGATAGGAATTCTATCAACATGAAGTCCATAGTCAAGGAGTTGGTTCCTCATCCATAACACTTGAGAACAGCAACTTCCAGCAGCAATGTATTCAGCCTCAGCTGTAGAAGTAGAGACTGAATTTTGCTTTTTGCTAAACCATGATACAATCTTGTTTCCCAGGAATTGGCAGGAGCCTGTTGTACTTTTCCTATCTATTCTGCAACCTGCATAGTCTGCATCTGAATAACCAATTAGATCAAAGCCAGATTCTCTAGGATACCAAATACCTAAATTTGGTGTACCCTTGAGATATCTGAAAATCCTTTTGATAGCAATTAAGTGAGACTCCCTAGGATCAGCTTGGAATCTAGCACATAGACATGTAGCAAACATTATATCTGGTCTGCTAGCAGTTAAATATAAAAGTGAACCAACCATGCCTCTATAACTTGTAATATCCACATACCTTTCAGTCTTATTTAATTCAAGTTTGGTGGCAGTGGCCATGGGAGTTTTTGCAGATGAACATTCCATTAAGTCAAACTTCTTTAAAAGATCATAAATATATTTAGTTTGACTAATGAAAATTCCATCACTAACTTGTTTAACTTGTAAACCAAGAAAATAGGTTAGTTCTCCCATTAGACTCATTTCATAATTACTTTGCATTAGCTTAGCAAACTTTTTGCAAAGTTTGTCATCTTTAGAACCAAATATTATGTCATCTACATAAATTTGAACAAGTATACTAGAGCCATTAACATCCCTAAAGAAGAGAGTTTTATCAACAGTACCTCTAGTGAAGTGATTCTCCAAAAGAAATTTTGATAAGGTCTCATACCAGGCTCTAGGTGCTTGCTTCAGTCCATAGAGTGCTTTCAACAGATAATACACATAGTCTGGAAAATTTGGATCTTCAAATCCTGGAGGTTGACTTACATAGACTTCTTCCTCTAATTTCCCATTTAGAAATGCACTCTTGACATCCATTTGATAGACTTTGAAATTGGCATGGGCTGCATGGGCTAGAAATATTCTGATGGCTTCAAGTCTTGCAACAGGAGCATATGTTTCATCAAAATCTATTCCCTCTTGCTGAGAATAGCCTTTAGCAACCAGTCTGGCTTTATTCCTTATGATAATGCCATTTTCGTCCATCTTGTTTCTGAATACCCACTTTGTGTCAATAGGACTCTTGTTCTTTGGTTTGGGTACCAGCTTCCATACTTGGTTTCTCTCAAATTGGTTCAGCTCTTCCTGCATAGCTAATATCCAATCTGGATCCAATAGAGCTTCTTCCACTTTCTTAGGTTCCTCCTGAGACAGAAAGCTACTATACAGACATTCATCTTGAGTGGCTTTTCTTGTTTGCACTTTAGATGATGCATCACCAATGATCAGTTCAAAGGGATGATTCTTGGTCCATTTCCTTTGTGGTGGAAGATGTGCTCTAGATGAGGTGGCCTCAGTATTGTCATGATGTGAGACAGAGTGTTGACTAGTTGAAACTCCCCCTGAGTTGTTGGTCCTTTGCAGGGAACTTGGAATTCTATCAACTGATGATGTAAATCGATTATCCGTTGATGAACCATGATCAACGGATGCTTCATTTTGTACTTCAACGGATGATGCACTATGTCTTTCAACGGATACTGCATTGCTTCTATCAACGGATGCAGTATTTTGTGCATTATCCAAGGGCAAGTTTTGAATCCCTTTTGAAGTGTCATCTCCATCAGTCTCCTCTTCACTATCATCACAATATATCTCAATGTTGTCAAATTTGAGTCTCTCATTATGTCCCTCATCTGTTAGTCCATCAATCTTTTTATCATCAAACACAACATGCACAGATTCCATAACAATGTTGGTTCTTAGATTGTAGACTCTATAAGATTTTCCAGCTGAGTAACCAACAAATATCCCTTCATCAGCCTTTGCATCAAACTTCCCTTTATGGTCAGATTGATTCCTCAGTATAAAGCATTTACATCCAAAGACATGAAGAAAGTTTAGAGTTGGTTTTCTTCTCTTGAACAACTGATAAGGAGTCATGCCTTTAGCTTGATTGATCAAAGAAATATTCTGAGTGAAGCAGGCACAATTAACAGCTTCAGCCCAGAAATATGTTGGTAACTTTGATTCTTCAAGCATTGTTCTTGCAGCTTCAATTAAAGATCTGTTCTTTCTTTCAACAACCCCATTTTGCTGAGGTGTTCTTGGAGCTGAGAACTCATGCATGATTCCATTTTCTTCACAGAACAGCCTTAATGTCAAATTCTTGAACTCAGTTCCATTGTCACTCCTGATATTTCTAACCTTCAAGTCAGGATGATTGTTGACTTGCTTGATGTGATTGATAATGATTTCACTTCCTTCATCCTTTGATCCAAGAAAATAGACCCATGAGAACTTTGAGAAATCATCTACAATCACTAAGCAATATCTTTTTCTTGCAATAGACAATACATTGACTGGTCCAAACAAATCCATATGTAGCAGCTGTAATGGTTCATCAATTGTTGTTTCAAGCTTCTTTTTGAATGATGCTTTCCTTTGTTTGCCTTTTTGACAAGCATCACACAAACCATCCCTTGAGAATTCAACTAGAGGGATTCCTCTAACTAAGTCCTTTTTGACTAGATCATTCATTGTCTTGAAATTCAAGTGGGATAGCTTCTTGTGCCATAGCCAACTTTCAACTGAGCTTGCTTTGCTGAAGAGACAAGTAATGGATTCTGCATCTGTAGAGTTGAAGTCAGCTATGTACACATTTCCTTTTCTAACTCCAGTTAGAACCACTTTGCTGTCTTTCTTACTAGTGACAACACAGGCTTCAGAATTGAAGGAAACTGTATTCCCTCTATCACATAGTTGACTGATGCTCAGTAAATTGTGCTTGAGACCATCAACTAATGCAACTTCATTAATGATGACATTCCTTGTTGAAATCAAGCCATATCCCATAGTAAACCCTTTGCTGTCATCTCCAAAGGTTATGTTAGGGCCAGCTCTCTCCTTGAACTCTGTGAGCAGGGAGAAATCTCCTGTCATGTGTCTTGAACAACCACTGTCCAAGTACCATAGATTTCTTTCATTTCCCTGATTGCTTGATGAACTAACTTCATTTTCTTCAGAATCAGACATGAGAGCAAGGTTGACATACTCCACATCTTCATCCTCTTCATCTCCATTAGCTGCCCAGTCCTTTTCTTGAGTAATGAAAGCCCTCTCCTTTTGCTTGAGCAGATCAAAATATTTCTTTTTGTAATCTACTTGTTCAAATTTCTTCTTTTCAGAAGTTGGCTTTCTGCACTCACCTGCAAAGTGTCCACTTATACCACAATTGAAACACTTGAACTTGGATTTGTCCACAGTGTTATTGTGAGGTTTAGTGGCTCTAGTGTTTTTCTTGAATTTCATCTTTGCAAATCTTCTGGACAGAAATGCAAGATGCTCATCAATACCATCTGAGTCATCTTGGCTGGAGTTGTCTTCATTTTCAGCAACTTGCTCTTTCCCCTTGCTTGATTCCTGACTTCTTATACCATCTTTGGAGTTTGATGTAGATCTCGCAGTTTCTTGTCTGCATTTCCTCTCATTTTCAGCTATCAATGCAACTGAACTTCCTTTCTTTCTTCCCTTCTCCAATACCTCATCCTGTTCCAGCTCTAGTTCATAAGTCTTCAAGATTCCATACAATCTTTCAAGAGTGAAGTCCTTATAATCTTGAGAGTTTCTTAAGGAGATAGTCATGGGTTTCCATTCCTTTGGCAAGGATCTTAAAAATTTAAGATTTGAATCCTTCACTTGGTACACTCTTCCATACAGCTTCAGTCCATTCAACAGCTTTTGAAATCTATTGAATGTTTCATTTAAAGATTCATTTTCTTCAAAATGAAAGTATTCATACTGTTGAATGAGAAGCTGCATTTTGTTTTCTTTCACTTGTTCTGTACCTTCACACAGTAGTTGAACTGTGTCCCAAACCTCTTTGGCAGTTGTGCAATTTATCACATTATCAAACATATCCATGTTAAGACCATTAAACAAAATGTTCATAGCCTTCTTATCCTTGTGGACTTCTTCTGTGTCTTCCATTGTCCATTCTGCTCTAGGTTTTGGAATGGATTGACCAACAGCAACTGTGGCTGTAGCAACTGTTGCTACTTTGTGGGGAATGTGAGGACCATTCTCAATGCAGTTTACATAACCTTCATCTTGGGAGAGTAGATGAAGGTGCATTTTCACCTTCCAATGGTGATAATTGTCTTTGTCAAGAACTGGGATCTTTACTCCAATATCCTTCTTACTCATCTTTGTTAGATTCCAAGATCTTTAAACTCTTTGTATGTCAAGAGCCTGCTCTGATACCAATTGTTATTCCTAGTGGACTAACAATGAGATTTACAGAAGGGGGGTTGAATGTAAATCTCAAAACTTTTTCAAGTTTTGAGCAGTTTATAAAGTTGTGTGTTCAAGAAGAACAAGTGTGTGAATTGCTTTAAGCTAATACAGACAGATATATATTCAAGCACAAATGTAAAGAACACAACAGACCTTAAAAACTTTTCTGGTGGATTTGTTGTTCCACCAGAGATGGTATTTTTAGAAAATCTGTGATTAAACAATGTTGATCACAGCTGCATCCTAGTACAAACTAGATGAATTTTCTCTCAATATATTTCTAAACAGCTCTGGAAAATCTCACATCTAATTACTAGCTTCTACTTGGTTTATATATTACCAAGTGTACAAGTGAAAAACAATATAAAAATACAGTAATAAAATAAGTTCTTCACTTGCTTCTTTTCCTGTTCACTCCAGTACTTTGTTGACTATTGCATCTTTGTACTGAAGAAGAACGGCTGCTTTTTCTGTTGTTCCTGAAATTCGGCTTCCACATCTCAGTTGTCTCTATCAACCCATGTGCCTCTGTTTGTAGGTACAACTACCACTTATCAACGGCTAATCATCAGAACATCCGTTGAAGCTTTCATCCGTTGATGCACTCATCCGTTGAAGGATGTTATCCGTTGATGACTTTATCCGTTGAAGCTTTAGAGACATCCGTTGAAGCTTAGCTTCTTATCCGTTGAAGGTCTTTAAGTCATCCGTTGATACCACTTCACTTATACAAAATTACAAGGCATGAAGTATTTACAATTGGCCTTCCTATCTGCATATCATCTAGTAGTCAACATGACTCATAGTTTCTTTCAACTTCCAAGAATTACATTTTAAATACAGAGACTGAAATATGCTACAACACTAAACTTATTTCTAAGTAAAGCTACACCATCAACGGATAGCCAAAGTGGTCTTATCCGTTGAGGCTACAGACACTAAATTTCTACTTAAGTATTTTGTTAAACATATCATCAAACTAATGCACATACATTCCTAACATGCAGAATCTTGCAGGTCTGTGACCATCCTTTGTCCAGTGAATCTAGGCCCTTGATCTTGTATTCTTCAAGCTGCTTTTATAGTCTTTCCAATTCAGTGAATTAATTGTTTGTTGACTGATAATCTTGAATCTTGAACTTGTCTGTATTCTGAATTTGAGATTGTATGTCGATATCCCTCTTTGTTCTGTAGAGAAGTGACATATCGATAAGTGAAATGACTAATCAATATCTCGAGTTCTCGACATATGTAAATGACTTGTCGAGGTCTCTAGTTCTCTATATGTAGAATAACTTGTCGATATCTCTAGTTCTCGATCTAGGCTTTTTACTTGTCGACATCTTGAGTTCTCTACATGAAGAATTTGACTTGTCGATATCTCTGAGATCTCTACATGCAGAAATGACTTTTCGATATCTTTGAGATCTCTACATATATTGTGCAAGACATGCCTTAATGATAACAAAACTAAGTCATATTGACAACCCTAAGATTAATCATTGGTTCTTTTGTAAGTAAAGAACTCGACTTCTTCCTTGAGAGAGTTACAAGAAAAACTAGATTTGTTTTATATAAACTAAAACAAAGAACCAGTGTTTACTTTATAAATTAGTAAAACACAGGTTTACACAACATATAATACAATGTACTAAACCCTACTTTAAGTTGTCTCTTAAGGCTTTCCATTTTTAGCTTAATATATCTTTGCAAATCATGTAGGTCTGTGACTTTCCTTTGTCAGTCAATCTTGGCCTTTGATCTTACACTCTTCAAGATGCTTTTGTAGACTTTTCAATCTAAGTGATTAGATTATTTGTTAATTGATAATCTTGAATATTTAACTTATCTGCATTCTGTACTTGAGGTTCATATTGAGATCTCCAGTTTGGTGTATAGAGAACTAACATCTCGATAAGTATAATGGCTTATCGAGATCTCTTAGTTCTCTATAAGTGTCTTTGACTTGTCGAGATCTATGAATTCTCTATAAGTCAATTTGGCTTGTCGAGGTCTCCAAAATTCTGCATGTAGAAATGACTTGTCGATATCTCTAAGATCTCTATAAGCATTTTGACTTGTCGATATCTCTGAGATCTCTAGTGAGAAAATTGACTTGTCGATATCCCCAATCTTCATATCTTCATTTTAATTTGTCGATATCTCGGAGTTCTCTATATACAAAATGATTTATCGATATCTCCAATCTTTATGTCTTCATTTGGCTTGTCGATATCTCTGAGACTTCTCTATAAGCTATTTTGGACTTCTCGATAAGTCATTCTAGAGTTCTCGAATGACTTCTCTATATGACTTGATCTGTGACTTGTCGATATCTTGACTTATAATATTTTCCATAAAACATAGTTATTCAACTCCAAGCTTTTGTTTCATTTCTCTGAGGCATGATCTATCTTGATCTTCTTCCAGAGTTTATTCCTTAGGCTTGAACTGTTTACAAGAAAATACTCCAGTCTGATCTTTTAAACATTTTACGGACTCAAGTAATATAATACAGAATAAAATTTAATTACCAATACAACTGAATCTTAGGGCTGTCAGTTTGACTTAGTCTTCTTATAGTACATGCATGTCTTGCACAACAATCTCCCCCAATTTGTGAGAAGATTGTTTATCACAAATTCATGCCTGGTAACAAGACTAACCACAAGTTATAATAAAACAATAAGGATTACATAAAAATTGACAGAAATACAGGTACAACTTTTATACATTGAGTGATCACATAAGTTTGATAAGTACATTCATTACATGAAATCCTCATAGCCTGGCTCTTTTCTAATAAGGTCCTTAAGATTTATTGGCACTTGAAGTTCCTTTATTATTTGAGTTCCTCTTAGAGCTTCCACAAGCTTGAGCCACTCATACAATGAATAACCATTCAAGTAACCAGCTTTGAATCTTGAGAATCTGCCAACCTTTATGTTCAGGAAATGTCCATCCTTAGAAATTCTGCTCTACCCCTTTGCCTTGAGCTCATTTGATCTTTTTTCAAGTCTTTCAATTTTTTCAGCATCCTTTCTATCTTTTCTTCCTTTTCAACCTTTGCTTTTGCATTTCTTTCATCCCTTTCTCTCACCCATACACACAACAAAGCCTTCCAATCCCTTGTTATTGTCCTTATCCTTCATCAAGCTAATCACTCTTTTGAATTATGTGATTGAAAGTGTATCCATTAAGTTACTGCCAAGTAGAGTAAAGGTGCCATCTTGGTAATATATTCTGACTTCTGTGTATGATACAACCCAGACTTTGACTATTTTTTCAGCTAATTGTTGAAAGTAGTCATCATCTGTAATGCACCAATTTAGTAGCAGAAAATCAGTTTGATCAAAACAGTTCCAAATAGCCCTCTCAGTAACTTGCAATTTTTTTGGTTTTCTCTCAACAGTCTTGTAATGAGTTTTGATTGGTGGCTTGAATGAGGGTAGGTTTGTGATTTTATTCAAGGTGGATTGGCTAGATGTGATTGGTATTTTGAGTAGGGTGTTTGCAGTTGGCCTGTAAAAAAATTTGGGCTAAGAGGTCAAAGATAGTTGAATGTTTGAGTTTGTAGGTTTAGTGGCTTGAGCAAGTTGGATTTGAATTGATTGGACATTTTTCTTTGATCCTTCACCATCTTTCCTCTTATTTCTTCTTCTTTCATCTCCCCTTTTCTTATCATCTCTCTTCTTATCATCCTGCTTCCTATCTTCTACTTTGATATCAATTGCTTTAGAAGAATGACTTGGATTTGAGCCAGAAGGGTTTTGCTCATCATCATCATTGTCATCTTTTAAGTTGAATTGTGAGTTTGGCAACATGGTATCAACATTTTGAAGATATATTCCCAAGATTCTGATCATTTCCTCATCTTCAATTTTCTTTTTCTTCTTGGACTTTAGATCAGTTTCAAGGGTCATTATCAATCTCAAATTTCCTCTTATACAATTCTTTGGAACTGTGAAGAACTTGCACATTTTGGTAGTTAAACAGATGTAGGCCACCCCTTACTTGGATAGAGATAGGCTTCAGGAAAAGTAGCTATCTGAGCCTTCTTGAGTTCATTTAGCAGTTGGGTGTCCTCTGGAATTACTAGATTAACTCTATCAATAATTACATTCAGCTCAGATGCTCTCATGGTTTGAAGATTTGAGAGAGACACCTGTAGACATATGTCCAAGCCACAATCATTTACATTTGAAACTATTATTTTCTCTAGAAAGTTATCAACCTTGACAATCACAACTCTGATAAAATTGATATTGTTGGTCAGGGCTCTTTTGTAAGTAATGTAGTTGTTGTGAAGAGACACCCTTAAGACTGTTAATAGCTAATTGAACTCCTTGTCTAGACAGGGTCCTTCTGCAGCTTTTAGAAGTCTGTCTTTTCCAACATCTTTAGATATTTGAGCTTGTGAAGATCTTTGACCAATGTTAGTGGATGTCAATTTTCCAGTCTCTTTAGATTTGCCAGCTTCCTTGGACCATTGAATCCTAGCTTCTATCTTCCCCTTAGTCTTGTTGGCAGGCAGGAGTAGTGGATTGGGAATTTCTGGCCTCACAGTTTCAAGAAGAGCAGGTAAAAGAACATTCAAGGCACCCATGACAGCTCCCAAATGAACTGAGTTCTGCATTTGAAGATGTTTGTGGGAGTCTACCAGGATCCTGATGTCATTCTGTTGACTCTGCACTAGAGAGGTGGGAGCTTGATCTTTTAACCATTTTACAGACTCAAGTAATATAATACATAATACAAATTTAATTACCAATATAACTGAATCTTAGGGCTGTCAGTTTGACTTAGTCTTGTTATAGTACATGCATGTCTTGCACAACACAATATGTACATAGTCCGCACCTCAACTTGAGCACTCTCAAGTTGGTAAAAGAAGAAATATTGTTGGCACACACAAAGAGGGAACATCATTTGAAAATCCCTCATTCACTCAGGGGGGAGTTGCCAACACTCAATCCTAATATCACAACTTTTATATCTCAAATTTCTTCTTCTTACAATGAAACACTTGAATCATCTTCTCAAGTGTTGCCAAAATTAAGTGACATGGTTCAAGAAACTGTGGTCACCACCCATGAAGCATATTTAGTTGGTGAGAGGCTACAAGCTTGGGTAGACCTTGATGACAACAACACAAATACATGGGTTTTATCAGTTTTAACTAAAGACCCTGTGACTGTTACTTTAGCACCTTCATGTGCAAATCAATCTTCACCGATTGAAATGTTTGAGGGTAGTACTCTTGAGGGTGAGCTATCTAAATTGTAATAACCCCAATTTTTGGAAATTTTGAAACCCTTATGAATAGTGATTTTGCAGATTATGCTGGATAAGAAAACTTTTCATGCCACACTATGTAGGGGTTCTGTTATGGATATTCTGAGATTTTATTAGTACTCTATATGGTATATAAGTGTATGTAAAGATCGTCAGAATCCAATTCCGAACACTTTGATTTTTCCCGGAAATCCACTAGATACGGAAAGAATTAAGTATAAGGTAACAGGATAAAAAGGATTATAAGAGAGGATCATAGAAGGATTATAATGTATTGAGAAAGGTTAAGAAAACCCAAGTAATAAGATCCCGGGTATGATCCCTCAAACGATAAACGAAAACGAAAGTTAAGCGAACCGTATAACAGATCAGCGGTCATTAGGCAAACAATTAGGGAGTTAATCAAGGAGGTTAGGGATGATGAGGTCATCCAACCAATAAGGAGAGGGCAAGTAAGAGATGATAACACAATAAGGTGAGGTAAGCATGACATAGGGAGGGAGGAGGTGTGGTTGGTTTATAACCACACAAAGACAAGGTTAATAAGGTAATTAACCAAAAATCCAAACAAAACTACATCCACCAAGCCAAAACAAATCATTTCATCAAAACAAAAATTTTATTTCTCTTCACCAAGAACATTTGCTCTCGGCTTTTTCCATTTCAAGAAGAGAAATTTTCAAAATTCAAGTTCCAAGCTTCCTAAATTGGTAAGATAATTCTCTAGTACTCCTTATGCATAGTTATGGCTATCCTATGAGTTTAAGCCTCCAATTCATTCTCAATCTTCTCCAAGAAATCAATGAAGAAGACAATGAATAGTGATTTCAAGATTTTTAACTTGATTTTTCTTGTTTTTCCTTTAAGATCCAAGCATCCTAAAGACATCTCAAGGCTTCTTAAGGCTTCCTAGCTACTCCCACCACTTCAAGGAAGGTATAACATCTCCAAACCCTAGCTTTACTTTTTATATTAGGATGATTTTGATAGTTATGGTAAAGAGTAGCTTGATGCTTGTTGGTTTAGAGTTTGGGTTGGAATGGTAGTGAATTGAAGGTTGAAATCTTATGGTTTGATTAAAGGACTTAAGTATAGTTTAAATTCAAGTTTAAGAATAAGTATAAATTGTAATGTTGAGTTGATTGGGGCTGTTATGATGTAGTGAGGATGGATTTTGGTTGTATGAATGGATTGGGATTGATTGGTGGTTGAATTGGAATGGTATAAAATTGGGAAATCGCGTAAACATAGCCGCCGTAATGTCCGATTTACTTTAGGCTGTTTTTGTTCTTAATATTAGGACCCGTGAACTCACTGCTAGGTTTTGACAATTGCCATGATTAGATAGTTCATGTTACGAGCTTCGTTTTGATATGTGGTTAGTTTGATTCCGATGTACGGTTTAGGAGAAACGGCCGTTTTAAGTAACGACGTTTCGCGAACGAACCATTACCCCTCGCCTTACCTTGAAACATAGGTTAAAGACCTTAAAGGACTAATTGGAGTATGAAACAATTATGTTAAGTGGATTAGGCAGTTGGTAAGGTACTCGCGAAAGAATCGCCTTAAAACTCGTAATGGTTAATTTATAAAAAAAATGGTGGAGCCGAGGGTACTCGAGCGACTTAAGAGAATCAATAAGCGCAAAGCGAGCATTAGAGTCTAATTTGGTTAAAGTATAGGTTTACAAGTGACTTTGGTTTAATTCCAACTTACATGTTGTTTATAGGTTACCAGACTCGTCCCGAGCCATTTGTAACCCCCAGTCGCTCAGGCAAGTTTTCTACCCGTATAACTGTTGTTGTGATGTATATGTGTATATGCATGATCTTGCGATAAATGCAAATTTGTTATTAGCAAATTCTTGCGATATATTGTAGCATGTGATATGGTATATATGCATGCCTGTTTCATATTCTTGAATTATATATCTGTTGGTTAAAATGCTTATAGTTGCATAATACCTATGCTAGAGATAAGCGGTATTTGAGTTACCCTTAGTAGGGGATAAAAAGGTGCACATATTTCTAAACCGGAAGTCGATGTTCCGGAGTATAATATATATTATATATATATATATATATATATATATATATATATATGGTTATAGTTTTAAAAAACTATTAATCGAATAAGGTTTATTCGATAACTTTATATTATTTAATGAATATTACTTGAATATCCATCCGAGGAATTATGACTCCCTTTATTTTATTAATGAATATTATTTTGAATATTCATTCGAGGGCTTATGACTCCGTTTATTTTATTAATGAATATTATTTTGAATATTCATTCGAGGACTTATGACTCCGATTATTTACTAATTAATATTCTTTACTTTATTAAAGAATAATGTGTCGATAATCAAACTCACTTTTGATTATTCAAATAAAGATATTACTTTCGTATAAGTATATCTTTGGTTATTTAATATTCATTTTAAGTATAAGTTTTACAACTTCTACTTCAATATTATTCTTTATGGGAATATTATTTAAATAATAATATTCAGATATTTTCTAATATATTGGGACTGATTTATGTTATTAAATCAGCATCACTCCAAACATTCTTAAAAATGTTTTCGAGTCTTCAAAATGATTTTAAAAGTTAGGACGGATCCCAAAACTCATTTTTTTTATATTTAAGATCCTCCTTTCGAAGGGGATTTAAATACTCGCTCAAAACCTGAGGGATCCGGCTCTGTGGTGTGTTTTATATTCGCAACAAGGTTGCTATTTTGATAAAAGAATTTTTGATTACTTACCCAACACTCGGGAAGTAAAATTCTTGGAACAAGTTAATCCATTAACAGGCATCGCCTGGGAAATATCGGTGAGTTCTCCTTTCCAACTAGATACAACTTCTTGGTGGAGCCGTATCAACAAGTTTCTACTTGGGGAAAGGGGGGACGAGCTTTACGTTTCAGAGTCATGGATTTCATCTGAACTAGGAGTGGCGTAAGTGGTCGAGTGGCGCCGGCCCAGCCTTATTATATTGGCCCAAATGGCCCGGAAGTTCCGCTAAGACGGTCCATTCCTTAGGAGTCCAGTGTTCGGTTGATAAGTAAATCCGACAGGTTCTCCTCTACATGTAGAAAATGGTGGGGTTGCACTACTACGACTGATCATCGTAAGTGGTCTTCCTGGCGCGGCAAACTCCCGTAATGAGTTCATCATCCAATTAGATATTTCTGCAACACTACCCAGAGCACTTCGATCGAAAGGCTACAGTTGGGCGATTGTTCAGTGTTGGCAGGGTCAAGTTTTCAAAATGATGTTTGCATCAAATGAAGTATCTCGTAACTTCATTTTATTTTGATGATATTTTAAAGATTGATTCTATACAAGTTTTGTCTTGTAGCTTAATCTATGGGATGAACTATTTATACATTGAACGGTGGTAGTTCAAGTAGTATTCGGAAAAGATATAATTATATTGGAGTATCTTGTAACTTCATCTTTTAAACTTATATCTAGTTAATGATTGTCTTATGAATGACAAAGATTTTCAGAAAAACGTTGAGACAAGGTTAGATATATGAGATCACCTTACAACGATATTTTTATACAGTTATAAACTGGAACTCTGTGTATATTATACATGTCAGAAGATTTCAAAGATTGTGAAAAGTATATATGTATATATATACTGAATATTTTGTGACTTGGTCGCGTTAAGATATCAGCTTGGTTCATTTCTTCTTGACCAAGACTTTCATGAGTACTATGAGAAGGCTCATATATTGTTAATCATTATACATATTATTTTGGTGGGCTTGCTTCTCACCCTTGCTTTCTTCTTCCATCACACAACAACAGATAGAAAAGATGAACATGACCAAGCTCGCGATTCGCAAGCGATTAGGAAACGTTCCGCAGTTTCCTATAGGCGTTGATGTCGCTGTAGCTGAGGTAGGAACTACCAATAGGCTAGGCTTTCAACTTTTGATGTACCAGACTTATGTATCTTTATCAATTGTAATAATGGCAAAGAAAATGTAAATTTATTCAGAAACCCTTTTAAGGTGTATTGGCTTATAATTTTGGAATAAAACGACTTGTGATAATTTTTGGATATTCATCTCCGAGACTATAACTTGTGGTGTGTGTGTTTATTGTGGGGTCACAGTACAGAGTAGTTGATTGTTTACTAAGATTGGGTGTTATTAAGGGAAATGGAACTCGTGACAACCCGAACCCCCGACTCCGGATTTGGGGGTGTTACATAAATCCTCTCCAATACAATTGGAGGTTCCTCTAGTAGGGACAACTCCCCTCAAAACCTTAGCTGAAATTGTTCTGTCAATTGAAGTTGGGAGTAAAATTGCCAATGATCCAGCTACTGGGGATGCAAGTATAGAACATTCAATTGCAAGTTCTTTGCAAGAAGAACAAGGGTTTGAGATCATGGTACAAATCCCCTCCAGTTCAAATGAAGGTTCCCATTATTGGTGAACAACACATTGCCACAACCACAGTTTCAACTGTGAGTACAACTGTGACTCCTGTCACTAGTGATGTTTCTACCTCTATACCCTCTACCTCAAACACATCTCACCAAACACTTATCCCAAACACCTCAAACACAACTCACCAACATTTTACCTCATACACCAACCGTCAACCCTCACACATAATAGCTCAATGGATGCAAGATGCTCAAGCCCAACCAACAACTATTAATGATCTAATGGTTGAGAAACTTGTAGGCCTAGTTAATTATACCCAAAACTCCTCACTACATATATCTCAAACCAAGACTATCAAGAAATACTGCTTTCTTACAAGGAGGGTGTTGAAGAGCAATAAGAGCAAATTGCAGATGAAGCAGATGGTAATGTGGATGCATGGCTCTCCAAGGACTTTACCACAACTATGGATGAGGCCTTAGAAAAGTTTAGAGACGAATATGTGACCATTTTGGGAAGCAATGCTAAGGTCCTCACTCCCCAAGAAGTATATGATGTTGTGACAGAGGCGTACAAAGCACAATTGAAGGCTTTTCATCATATTGGAAGAGCTATGGAAAATACTATGGGCAAGCATCAAGATGCAGTAAAGAAAGCGGTTAATGATGGGATTGATGAGCTGATGCCAATATTTCAAGATATCAAGACCAAGTTCAACAGATTTTCTGACAGGCTTCAAACCCTCTCTCTAATCCCATTGGAAGAAAGTGTGTCTAAATTGAGAGAGTCTTTCAAAGTTTTGCATGAAGTGATCCAGAAACATATCACTCAGAATAATGACTCAAAGTTCAAGCTGGATCAACTTTACAAAGCTAGGTTTGAACCTTCAGCCTTAGTCATAGAGGAGGTCAGGAATGCTGTACAAAATTCTGTTGGTACTGTAGTAGCATCAAGTTAACAACAACCTATGTCTACATCAACCAACCTACAAATCCAAAACTTGCAAGCTCAAATCTCAACTCTATAGTCTTAAAATGACTCTTTGTCAACTCAAGTCTCCAAATTGACATCTGTGGTGCACAATCAACATTAGGATATAAAGTCCCTAGTAGACTCCCACAAACACCTTCAAAATACAAAAAATTATATCTTTGGAAGGTATTATGGGAGCTTTAAACATTCATCTTCCAGCATTGCCAGAAGCAGTTAGACCTGAATTTTCTAATCCTCTAATCTTTCCTTCTACTAAGACTAAGAGAGGGATAGAAGTTTAACTGCTAAAATCATTCAGCCAAGCCATAGTTCAAACAAGTTAAGATGATGTTGGGGTAGAAAGACTAGAGAACGCAGCTGATGGACCCTGCTTGGACAAAGAATTTGATGAATTGCTCAGGGCTCTAAGATTTTCCCTAACCAACAACTTCTTCACCTATAAAAAGGCTTTGGACAAAAATATCAATTTTCTAAGGGTGATAATGGTGATAAAAGGAAACTTCCAAGAGAAGAGTATTGTTGCAAATATAAATGACTCATGGGTGGATAGATGTATGCAAGTGTCTCTTACTTATCTCCAACCTAGAAGAGCATCTGAGCTGGACATCCTAATCAACAAGGTTAACCGGATGATTCCAAAGGACAATCTCTTTCTAAATGAACTCTTGAAAGCTCAAGTAGCTGCTTTTCCAGAAGCATATCTTCAACCTAGCAATGGAGTGACCTACATCTCTTCATCAACCAAATGGTGCAGACATTTCATGATTCCAAAGCACCGTGTCAGGGGGAACTTGAGGCTGATAATGACCCTAGAGACTGACTTAAAAACTAAGAATATCAAAACTGTAGAAGATGAAGAAATGATCAAGATCTTGGGGAGATATTTGAGGAATGTTGATAACTTGTTGCCTAAAACTCAAATTAACACTAAAGATGACTTAGATGATGATGATGAACAAAAGAAGGATGAGCAAAAATCTTCTGGCTAAAATCCAAGTCAGTGTTCTAAAGTAATTGGTAGCAAGTTGTATGAGAAGAAAAAGAGAAAGGAAGAGAAGAAAGATGATGGAAAGAAGAATAAGAGGAAAGATGGAGAAGGGGAAACAAATAAGCAAAATGTCAAGGAAATAAAAGTTTCACAAATCCAACCAACTCAGACCTCCAAGCCAAACAAACACTCAAAAACCTCCAACCTCAAAGCCTAAATATATAATCATGTATCCTTAAATATATCGAGACTAATTCACATTGACAACCCAAAGATTACGTTGTATGATAATCTATATTTGTATACTGTATTGTATTTCTTGAGTCTGTAAAAATGATTAGTAGATTAGACTGGGGGATTTTTCTGTGAACAGTCTCAAGCTAAGGAATAAACTCTGGAAGAAGATCAAGTCATGATCATGCCTCAGATAAAAGATGTAAAAGCTTGGAGTTGAATAAAGTTGTTTTATAAAAAATGTTTTAAGCCAAGATATCGACAAGTCACGTATCAAGTTATATCGAGAAGTCATTCGAGAAGTCCAAAATGACTTGCAGAGAAGTCCAAAATGGTTTATAGAGAAGTCTCAGAGATATCGACAAGTCAAATAAAGATGTAGAGAACTGGAGATATCGACATGTCATTTCTACATGTAGAGAACTCAGAGATATCAACAAGTTAATTGAAGATGTGAAGAATTGGAGATATCGACAAGTCAATTTCTCATATAGAGATCTCAGAGATATCGACAAGTCAAATTATGAATTTAGAGATCTCATAGATATCGACAAGTCATTTCTACATGTAGAGATCTCAGACATATCGACAAGTCATTTCACACGCAAGGAACTAGAGATCTCGACAAGTCAAGTATACCTATAGAGAACTCAAAGATCTCGATAAATAATTATACTTATCGATATGGTACTTCTCTATAGAATAAATTGGAGATCTCGATATACTTCTCAAATTTAAAATGCAGACAAGTTCAAGATTCAAGATTATCAATCAACAAACAGTTCATTCACTGGATTGGAAAAGTCTACAAAGCAGCATGAAGAATACAAAATCAATGGTCAAGATTAACTGGACAAAGGGTGGTCACAGACCTGCAAGATTCTGCACAGTTTTGCTAATACCAGAAAAGAAAATAGACAAGGTTGCTTTAGAAATTGGTTTACATTTTAGTGCAAGTTTTGTAAACTCATGCTGCTAGTCTATAAAGCATGCACGGTCCGTAGTTCGCAAGTAACAAATATATCTAGATTTTATTGTATTCTCTCAAGAAAGAAGCTGAGTTCTTATTTTCTTAAGAACACATATTTGTAGCAAGACAAGCTTGATTAATACAATTAAGTGAGTTTTTGATATATTGTGTTTGTGTTCATTCTGTTAAACATAATATCAAAATTTCTAAACTGCTTTGTTCAAACCAAAAGAATCCATTAAGCTTAAAACCAAGAAAAATCCAAAAACACATTTACCCCCTTCCGTGTTACACTTTACATCATTCAATATCTAACAATATACACATCTTGACTTGTCGATATCTTTCAGATCTCTACATGAGGTATTGACTTGTCGATATCTTCAGCTCTCAATATCTTCATTTGACTTGTTAGTATCTGAGATCTCTACATGCAGGAATGACTTGTTGATATCTCTTGGAACTTCTCTATAGGTCATTTTGGACTTCTCGACTGACTTCTCGATATCCCTGATCTGTGACTTGTCGATATCTCGACTTAGAACATTTTTCCTAGAACAATATTATCCAACTCCAAGCTGCTACATTTTTCTCTAAGGCATGATCAGGATTTGATCTTCTTCTAGAATTTATTTTTTAGCTTGAAAACTGTTCTCTCAGTCTAATCTACTAAACATTTTTACAGACTCAAGGAATATAATTACAGAATACAAATTTTGATTATCATACAACTTAATCTTAGGGCTGTCAAAATTACTTAGTCTTGTCATTATACAGGCATATCTTGCACAACAAACACTAAATTTTTTTTTCGTGTCGTGTAAATCATTTCGTGTCCAACATTACCAGGTTTAATTGTAACTTGCAGAAATGGTTTCTTTCTATAAGAAAATAAAATATAAATGGCTTTTCAGAAATATATTTTTCATCATTGACACTACTAAATCCTTTGAATGCAATTATTTTTTGTAGCAAAATACTTATCACTATAATTTTCATGTATATTTTTAAAGTATTTGAAAAAAATAAGAAAAATTACCAAAAAATATTTATTAAGTTTTTTTTGTAATTTTAATAATTAATGAAAATATTTGCGAAAATACGGTTTGCAACTAAGAGAAACCACACATGCAAATTCTTTTACTTTTTAAAAAAAATAGATGAAACTTTTTCTGTTTGCTTTTTATTGCATTGGAGGTTGCATACTTGCATCTCATTGCATCAAGTTACAAATTGTATTTTTGCAAGAAAATAAAAAACTTTTTTTACAAATTTAAATTTTTTAAAAAAATATTTTTTGCAAACAATTTTTTTAAAACTTAAATAATAATTTAAATTAAATTAAAGAGAATTTTAGAACTTCCATTTTAAAAAGTTGCTACTTTAGTTCAAGAAATTGTGCTATGAGAGGTGGTCTTTCTGACAAACTCCAATACCAAAATACATAGATATACAGTTGATGAGCACAATTGGATAACTCAGCTGATTAAGAATTTATCATTTGTCACCTCAAGTACTGGGTCCGGCCTCCACTCACCCCGATAATTTCTTAGAATAGATACTCCTTTATAAGGTTATAAGTCATATTAGTCAAAAAGATTTACAGTTGATTATACGTAATTTTTATCAGAAATGTAAAAAAATTCTAATATTTAAAGGGGTTTGAATTATGACCTTTGCCATAAAATTTATACACACATTACTTATTAAATTATACGAAAACTGAACCGAATTACATGAAAATATCTTTAACAATAATATGATGGAGTAATCCAGACGAGGGAGGAGAACTTGTACTCCCTCTTCATTTTTAACAAAATTCAACATCATATAAAGAGAGAAAAGAGATACTTTAGGGATATGGGTTAAGTAAACCGACCAAATCAACCCAACCCCTTTTTTAATTTGTAAATACAAATCGAATAATGGATGGTTTATTATTTGTTCAACCAAACGTAAATGGGTGGGGTATGATTTATAATTTTTTTATCCTAGCACAATCCAACCCAAACCGATTCATTAATATATCTTTTTTGTATAACTTTTTAAGTTTGATATGTATCTACAATTTCTCGTATATTTTTCTGTAAAACTACTACAATATCTTAAATATGTTGTGTATTATGTATTTTTATCACTTCCAGTATCTTATAAAAATTGTATTTAATATGATAAAATTTTATTTGTTCAATTTATGGTTCCACATTCATTTTCATTTATAGATGTATGATTACATTTCATGCATGTGCATGTAATTTACAATATGATATGTATCACTAAAATTACATAAAATTAAAATATTAGTACTATAATTTTAAGTTATACGTATTTTAGTTTATTTAAAACTTTAAAATGAGCGATAATATATAACGTTAATTTTTTTAAATAGAACCATTCAACACATTCAACCCTACCTAAATCGTTATACAATGTAAAGTTGTGTTACACATTTATATTTTTCGGGTAAGGTTAAAAACAAATTAAGCCAATCTAATTGATTTGTGTTATAAAGCGCCTCCAACACAGTCAACCCGATACAAAGATGTTAAAAATTGAATTTGATTAACAAGAATTTGAGGTACATATCAAATTCAATGATGGTGCTTTTTCATCGGAAAAATGTCATAGTATAGTGGTGATGATGATTTGGGGGCTGAGATTAAAGGAATTTTGTCTTGCAAAAATAATAATATATTATAATAGTAAAATTAGAGATTAGCTTTCTTTATTTCGAGGATTTCAAGGGTATATTGAACAAGCTCCCCTACATTATTTAGTGTGCTTTTTCTCCTTGGAATAATCTTTTTATATGGGCAAAATCATGCACTCCTTTCATCCTACACAATAACCTCCCTGTTTAATATTCAATCAATGTCATTATACCATTATTTGTAACTTACAAATAATTATCTATATAATAAATTCTAAAGTTATTATCCTCACACATTTTTTATACATTAAAATGATTTAATTCATTTGACAAATTAAGTCAAATATAACATAGAGTGTAGAGATTATTATGGCTTATCTGGTGGTGGCTCATTAATTTCTTGGCTTCAACCCTTTACAATGTGCCTATGTAACTCTATTTATAGATGATCAAGCCATATGTAATTCTTGGTGAATAATAAACCAACATGGACTAGATTTCTCATTTTGAGGTCCGGGAAATTTTCGAACCAACTTTCTATTATAACTCCGACTTCTATTTTATCTAGGAATGCATAACATGCGACCTAGACACGAAGATCCAAGACTTGATTACGACCTCAGAACTTCACGGATAAAACAACTCCCTACCAGGCGGATAACATCTCAGCTACCGCTATTTTCCTTGGTCATAATTACCGATGTATAACCATGACTAACCGTAAAATGATAAG
The DNA here is from genome assembly GCF_009905375.1 of Apium graveolens. Classification (NCBI taxonomy): domain Eukaryota; kingdom Viridiplantae; phylum Streptophyta; class Magnoliopsida; order Apiales; family Apiaceae; genus Apium; species Apium graveolens. Next base: position 15,203,927 of record NC_133650.1, on the reverse strand, counting down.
GCGCGTCCTCGTCCCCCGACGAGGATAACCCACTAGACTGTCTGAATGATCCCAAGCGTACAAGTGCAAAATGCAAGATAACCCCAAAAGTCTCCCAGCTAGGGCAACCCTTCGAATGCAAAAATGAGACTCCCAAAGCACAAGGTAAGTTTAAACGACCATTGCCCAATAGAGACAACTCGCAAGACTGGAGAACGCCTCCTTCAAACGTCATCCAGAGTATTGGGCTCCTGGAAGCCACTGTTGACGGAGGAATTTGGTAACAATAAAGTTTGAGGTTCGTCGTCGGAATCAAGATCTACGATAGTGGTTCTTCACCGTAAAAGTGAGCAAAGTGTGGTGGTTGTGATAAATTGGTGGCTTAGATTGATTAGGGCAAGTGGTGGCTCCTTTTCAGCTCTCAACTTCTTACATCTCTCAATGTGCATACGTACCCTTTATATAAGGATCAAACCTGACGTAGTTCTTGGGGAACAAGAAATCTAATAGGATTAGACTTCTCATTCCTAGGCCTAGTAAAAGTCCTTCCATAATCCATCTTTCGCTAGCTTTAGGAATGTCCAACTATGAGGCCCAAATGCGAAGGCCCAAGGCTCGTCCGTAATCTTAGGACTTCACGGATAGTGCATCTCTCTGCGCAAGAATAACACTCTGCTACAGCTATCTCCCTTGATTTATGAATGCAGGTATAGCCACATTTCACCCCAAATGCCGGACACGTCCCTGTCCCCCGAATGAGGATAACCCACCAGATAGCAGGACAGGTGATCCCAAGCTCTTGGGTGCAAAGTGCACGATGACTCCAAAGTTCTCCAACGGGGATACTCGTTGAATACAAGAATAAAGCACCCAAAACACACACCAATATTAACCCCGAATCCCCAACAAAGACACCCATTGAATACAGGAGGAGGCCTTCAATCGTCAGGTATACCCCTAGAGGCCTTCAATCTTTGCACCGACATCCCCCTCATTGACCGTCTCAAGGAGGGAATTGTTCTAAGAGTACCTGCAATAAATATGTTAATAATAATATCTCCCATTGCTCCTTCCATGCTTTCCTTGTCCTGAACTTGTTCCAAATCCCGCATGCTTCAAACACATGATGTGTCATCTTCTTATGTCATGCACATTCAGGGTAGGATGCGTCCTAACCCTGTGGGTCACATGCTTTTTCTCTTACTTAAACACACCACTCATCTCTTGCCTCTTCACCAATACAGGGTGCATCCAACTCAGTAAGCGCGTCTATACAATATTACATAATATATCCATATAAAGCACTCCAAATACTGAGGACGCGTCCACAGACTCGAGGTGCACCCTATATCTCTTTCTTGCAGCCTAAAACCTAATTCCCATTCATTTGCCCTAATTTGACTCCAATTGAGCCATCTCTGACCCGAAATGATCCAATGCCAAATTTTGGCTATAACAACTACCCCCCAAATTCCATATGCAGTTGAAAACAAAATTGGAATTTCAACCACTAGACATCTGGCAAAAAAATTGGGCTATGTTTTAAACATCAGGACGCGTCCTATATTATGAACGCGTCATTCTTTTGTACATACACTTTTCAATAATAAACCATTTTATAATCGTTGCGTTACAGTTGTCGTACACGTCATCATCACCCCTTCCCTATAAATACCTCGAAATAAAAAATCAATCATCACATTATTCTCTCTCAACAACCGTCATCGCCGCCATTCAAGCAGAGGTTTCAAGTTCAAAAATCCGGTCGTTCCCCCATCCATTTTCTGATTTCTTCAACTCAATCGATTCCCCAACTCAAAAGGTATGTAAATCACTCTTCATTTCTTTATTTCACCGAGCAAATTGTCTATAATAAGCAACAATTGTTTGTATTCTTCATCTTTTATGCAATTGTTCTTCATTGTGTGTAGGTGTATATATCTGTAAATATACTATATTTTGCTTTTGTGATCTTCAATAATATGTTTCTAGGGTTACACAAGGCTCGCCCTTAAATTAATTGGAATCGATTGGTATTCCTTGGGGGGCAACAGCTTTGACACGTCCAACTCGAAGGACGCGTCCTCTTACTTCCTTATTGGACATTTAAGTCTTGTTGTAAAGATATTATGGGCGCGTCTTTAGTCCAGGACGCGTCATGCACCATATTCTCTCTTAACCGATCCTTAATATTACCACATAGGACGCCTATGACACATCTTCTTGCAGGATATTTTCACTTTCTCGCTCATACACCTTATTGTATATTTATATATATATAATATTCATCTCGTATATTTTCTTCTTTAAACTATGGACGCGTCCTCAACACCTTTTTCTTTCTTTCTTTTCAGCTGGAGGACGCATCTTCATCTTCTCCATTCCATCCATTCAAGGTTCTCAATAAACGCCTTGGAATTTATTCTCCACCTTCCACTTCCTTCACATCTGAACCATATGAGTCCCATTGGACTACTTCATTCCTTGAGGTGGATGCACGTGTCTTCGAAGAACTTAAGTCAAAGAGCTCTATTATGTTGAACTCAAGTACTAGGTCTATGGATGACATTCCTCTAAGCACAGGGAGCAGGAAATTGAAACGTAAGAGAACTCCACAAGCCAAAACTAGCTTAGACATAGAAGATTGGACCAATGATGAGATCATCCCCATAACCAGCCAACCACCTTCTCGCAAGATCGTATCTGACGATGACGCGTCTTCTTCACAGGGAGCGTCTCCTCGTCATGACGCGTCTCCTCACAGCGAGAGCGAGTTCGAAAAGAGGGTTCCTGATTCTGAAAAATATCTTGTATCTCCACAGAAATCTGACTCCCCCCCGAACATTGGGAGCCATCTAATGCTAAATTGGATTTTTATTGGAAAGAGCTCGACCATCTCCCCGATGCAGAGAAAAAAGTCTGGAAAAAGAAAGAGCATAAATTGGCCTGTGTTGGTCTTGATTCCACCACAACAGACCTAGAGATAGGATGCAACATGAAATATTACGACATGGAGGGTATATGGGCGCGTCCTCATAACAAAATGAGGCCACATATTTTCAATGTGGCAAACCCTAGAATCCCCAGGATGGTGCTTACTCCAAAGTTGGTTTCCCTGGGCGTGGGAGCGCCCTTGCACCCTTACATTAAGAAACTCTTGAGATGGTAAGATGTTGCCCCAGTTCAACTATCCCAAAATTCATACAAACTAGCATGAGCTTTGTGCATCATGTACAATGACCTAGAGCTAGGCGTACCCTCTATGAAGGAGTTCAGCTATTTTTTTCAGCATCAGGAAATCCATTCCAGGCTACCATTTCTTCGTTGTCAATAAATGGTTGAACAATAAAGATTTTAATGAAGGAAAAATCAGCCATGAGCAAGACTGAAAGGAACCTTTCTTCTATGTTTATAATGTAAAGAGGGTCCATGTGCGTTTCAACCTGGAGCCAAGTAAGTAATACTGTCAGGGCGCGTCCTCATTATAGGACGCGTCCTGCTTTTTAACCTTCTTTCTTTTTTCCTGATTCTGATATCCTTGTTTCCTTTTAGACAAAAGAACTCAAAAAGAGTTAACTGGAAAGAGAAAGAAAAGGGCAGAAAAGGTGCTGAGATATACTGAAAAGCATTTTAATCTCAAAGAGATGATCATATGCTCTAACAAGGTTTGTATTTGTAGGCCAGTAGCCTTGACGTGGAACCTTTATTTCCAATGAGTTACCCCCCGAGTGATTGCCACAAATTCCTTCATGTACCTCTCTCGAGATATAATTCCCTTATTTCTCATCAACACACATGATCAGTGGTTGATTGGTAGCGGAGTCGTCGAGCCCTAAATTTATCCTCAGGGAGTGTTCCCTTATTAATGTAGGCAAGAATAGGAGTCATCCACGTTTCCTCGAGAGCTTCATCTACCTGCATTATCTCTACCTCCGGGATACTAGGGACCTCTTGGATTTCCCAGGGTATTGACCCCAATAATACTGCTTCCTGTTGAGACCCCATTTTTTCCAGAGCATCCATGTTCCTATTCTATTCTCGTGGTACACACTCTAGTATAACCTCCTTGAACTTTCCAATCAGCTGGCGCATCTTAAGTACAATTCCGTATGCGGTCCTCGAGCTTGAAACCAACCATTCACTTAATTTACCACCAACTCGGAATTACTTTTTACAATTAGATTCCGCGCTCCCATTTCCAAAGCAATCTTCAGGCCATTAATCAGCGCTTCATATTCTGCATCATTGTTCATGGCATAGAACTTAAAATGGATCGCGCCCATCATATGATGGCCTTCTGGAGATACAAGTACTATGTTCGCGCCCGCTCCTCCATTGTTAACTGCTCCATCCACATGCAAAATTCACCATGGGTGCGGGGACTCTTCTATCAATAAGTCCAAAACTTCTTCAGGATGGGACGGATGTAACGCCACCAGAGCCTTATTATCAATTTCAAAATCAAACTCCAGTAGGAAATCAGCTAGAGCTTGCATTTTGATTGATGTGCAAGGCATGTATTCCAAGTCAAACTGTCCCAACTCCACAGCCCATTTCAACATCCTCCCTGACGATTCTGGTTTATGAAAGACTAGTCGCAGGGGATATGCTGTACGAACTTCAATTATGTGGGCTTGGAATGATGGGCGTAACTTCCTTGATGCGAGGATTAATGCATAGACCAACTTCTCCATGCCGGTATAGCGAGTCTCAGCATCATGCAGTCACTTACTCACATAATATATTGGTGACTGTTGCGCATCCTCTTCTCTCACCAGCACTGCGCTGATTGAATACTCCGAGACTGCAAGGTATAGAATCATAGACTCTCTGTCCAATGGTTTTGACAGCATGTGAGGGTTCCCCAGTTGTTCCTTGATCCTTCTGAAAGCTTCCTCACACTCCGGTGTCCACACAAAATCTTTCCCTGCCACTTTAATCGCCTTAAAGAATTCCTTGCATCTGTCGGATAATTTAGATACAAATCGATTCAATGTTGCGATTCTTCTGGTTAAGCTTTACACTTGCTTTATACTCGTGGGAGACTTCATGTCTAGCAACGCTTTAATTTTAGCAGGTTTGGCCTCAATTCCTCTATGATTGACAATGAATCCAAGGAGCTTGCCCGAATCCACACCAAATACACATTTTTGCGGGTTTAACTTCATGCGAAGCCTTCTTAGGATGTTGAACATCTCCATTAGATGCTTGACATGGTCGTTTGCCTCCTTTGATTTGACCAGCATGTCATCAACATATACTTCCATTGTCTTTCCAATCTAATTTTTAAACATCATGTTCACCAACTGCTGGTAAGTCACGCCTGCGTTGATTAACCCGAATAGCATCCCTATATAGCAATATAACCCTCTATCGGTGATGAAGGATGTATGCTCCTGATCGGGGATGTACATTGGAATTTGATTATAACCGGAGTACGCATCCATGAAGCTCAATATGGTGTGCCCCGCTGTTGCACCGACCAACTGATCAATCCGTGAGAGCGGGAAACTATCATTCGGGCAAGCTTTGTTAAGATCTGTGAAATCTACACACGTCCTCCACTTCCCATTTGGTTTTTTCATAAGCACCGGATTTGTGAGCCACTCGGGGTAGAAAGATTCCTTGATTATCCCAAATTCCAACAGTCGATCTACCTCTTCTTTTAATGTTATTTACCTCTCTCGCTCACCGGGCGACGCTTTTGTCGGGTGACCATGCAATTAGGAAAGATGTTTAAACGATGACACATTACTCCCGGCTCAATTCCAACCATGTCTGAATGTCTCTATGCAAAGACATAGAGATTCTTCATCAAAAAATGGGTGAGCCTTCCTCTCATCTCATAGCTTAACTAAGATCCCACCTTCAATATCTTGCTCAGATCATCCTTGTTGATAGGGATAGATATCATGTCCTCAGTTGGCCTAATTTTTTCAGTAGGCATAGGGATCCTAGGATCCAGATCACAATCAAAGTCCCGGGGGTCTTCCACCTCTATTCCTGTACTTGAGGGCACGTCCTTATAGGTAAGAGCATCCATCTCAGGACAAGGCATAGTTTGACACACTGCAGGTGAAGATGGCGCGTCCTTCTTTTGAGTAGCATCAATCTCATGTGCATCTTCATTCTCCAAGGGCACGTCCTCCTTTTGAGGATCATCTACCTTGGAGTCAATTTTTAAGCTTTGAAAGGTTTCACTCCTTCCTTCCAATCTTTCTCCATTAACTTCTATTTGCACAACGTCTCATTCATGATTCACCATGACTTCTTCCACACTACGAATTTTCGAAACATTCCCTAGCACCAAAGCAAAGGTGTTGGTCACACAAGCTTCTTATTCCTCCGGGTCTTCTACAAAATAGTGGGCGTGAACTTCTCCATTTGGATTTATTTGGATATCCGTCATATCCTCTTCGGGAAGGCCCTTTCCTTCAAACCTCCTCCTGCGAAATTCTTTAACAGCCTTGTGGTAACAGTCACGTGATTCATATTGTGATTCCTCAAGCTGCCTACTCCGTTAGGTGTTGGAAACTTTATCATCAAGTGATGTATCGGGGTTATCACTCTGAAGGCTCGTAACCAAGGTTTTCCCACCAGCACATTGTGCACGAATTCTTGATCCAACACTTTGAATTCTATCATTTGAGTAACATACAGAGCTCCTTCCCCAAGTATGACAAGAAGCTTAATCAAACCCATAACCCTTACTGCTTCCCCTGTGAAACCATAGACATGCGCATCTTCAAAGTTCATATCACTATATGAGAATCCCAATTTCTTGTACGTGTTGTACTACAAGATTTTCACAGAGCTTCCGTTATCTAGGAAGACTCGATGTACATTCATCGTCCCAATAAGCATAGTTATCACCAACGCTTCGTTATGGAGATGATGCACCCATCTTGACTCTCTTTCCCTGAAAGTAATATCTGCAGACTCCTCTTTAAATATTTTAGGTGGTCTATCCTCCAAGCTATGAATGTTGGTGAGTGGTTGATGTCACGCTTCTCTCGTATTCCTCTCCAATGCCTGATTACTATCGCGACAAATAGATGTCCCCCAAAAATTACTCTAATACTTTCAGCCCTTTGGAACTTAACATCCGCTGGCTTCTCATCAACGTCTGCTTGCGGGGGATGCCTCTCATATTTCCCCTTGTCATCGTTTCCCCTGCGTCGCTTCACCTTATCAATCCATTCCCCCAGATACCCAGCTTTGATCAATTCTTCAATTTCGTCTTTTAAATGATGGCATTCATGGGTATCGTGTTCGGTAGACTCATGGTACTCACAGTACTTCTTCTTGTCTCTACTCTGCCATGAGGTCAGGAGGTCTGGTTTCTTGAAGATTCCCATACTTGTTTACTTCAAAGATGTGATCAATGGATGCCGCTAAGGTAGAATAATTGTTTACCCTCTTTTCATAATTCGATGGGGGACTCCACTCTCTCCGCATACTCGTGGCATTTACCCTGTTGGGGCTCCGAGCGTTCCGTCGATATTCTGGACTTGCAGACATATTCCTCCTATTAGCTCGCCCCTTTGAGTTGTTGGTGATATCGTTCTTTTTGTCTCAGTGAGCGACTGCTCGATCGCCTTGAATGATTCAGCCTGCGCAAGTACATCAGCTAACGACACAGGATCTTTTCCTCGAAAATGTTTCCAGAAATCTGTTCCCACATGTAGACCAACTATAAGGAATATTTTTAGTGTCTCGTCTGTCGCCCCTCTCACCAAGGTGGACTATGCATTGAACCTTTTGAAGTATGAAGTCAAGCTTTCCCCTTCCTTCTGTTTCACATTTTTTAGTGTGGTAACAAGTGGAGTGTACTTCACCGCAGCTTAAAACTGAGTCAAAAACAAGGTTTTCATTTGTTCCCACGACGTGATAATTCCTGGACCAAGTTTTTGGAACCACTGTTGGGCACCTTCTCTAAAGGTGGCTGCCAAAAGACGAAACCGCGCCAAATCAGGTACTTGATATACATCCATTTATATATTGAAACATCCCAAGAACTCCACGGGGTCAGAGTTTCCGTGAAAACGCAAGTCATTGGTCGTGTTTTTATATCCAACGGGTAACTATGCCTCCCTTACTACAGCAGAGAAGGGGGATGGGGCTTGCGCAGTCGGTGTAACCCTTCCTCCTTCTAGATGGTTGAGCAGCCTCTTTAGATCATTCACATTAAACGTTCCAACTCCAGGAATGGTTTGAACATTGAGTTATTGGGGTTGCTCCACAACCTGTTGTTGTTCCCCTTGGTTACCCCCAGGGTGTACCGGTGGATCTTGCCACCCCTCGCCCCAAGGTTGCGGCTGTGGTATATTCCCATCTTGATTTTGAACATCCCCTTATGCATGATGTTCCTTCTTGCCGCGTCTCGGTATCTCATTATTGTTTTGCAACCTTTCTTGAATTCGGACGCCGTCCCTGTCATGAGGACGCGTCCTGGACCCATTGCCCGTAGCAATGTGAGAAGCTATAGGAACAATGACAGGGGCTTCTTCAGCTGAGGGCGCGCCCTCTCGTCTCCCATAATATGGTGCCCTTCCATGCATGTATCCTGTTAGATATATTTGATAATGTCATGGCTAATATGATTTATGTTTAGTTTTCAGATCTTACTTAACAGGACAAATCAGTACTTAACTGGGAATCAGTACTTATATTGGAAGTCAGGACTTAAGGATATCAGTACTTATATTATCAGGAGATAATCATCAGAAGTTGGATATCAGAACTTAAGTGCTGAAGGACGACCAGATAAGGATAGTAGCTGATTAAAGGAAAGAAGATTGAGATAAACATAAGAAGAGATATGCATGAAGAAGGAGTTCCATGAAAAATGGAATACTTGGAAGAAAAGATATCTGATTGATATATTTTAGGAAGCAGAATTATATTCCATATCAATTAACGATTATCTTGTAACTGTGTAATATATAAACACAGACATAGGGTTTACACTATAAGTGTTATCATATTCGAGAAGATTATTCATTGTAACCCTAGCAGCTCTCGTGATATTTGTTCATCACTGAGAGGTAACAGTTCCATACTGTAACAGAGTTTATTGTTTCAAAAAAGTTTGTTTTCTGTTACTTAAGATATTAAAGTTCGATTTGATTGTATTTTATACTGTATTCACCCCCTCTACAGTGTGTGTGACCTAACAAGTGGTATCAGAGTCTATCTGTTAATACACATACAGTTAAAGATCCAAAGACAGTCATGTCTGACACAGAAACTCCAACTAAGCCTACCAAAACTGAAGAACCTCCAAAAACACAAATCCAAAGTCGGTATGAAACCATCAGAGTTCCCATACCGAGACCATCTGAATATGCCATATGGAAGGTGAGGATGACCATGTTTCTGGAAGCTACAGATCCAGAATATCTTGATAGAATCAAGGAAGGGCCTCACAAACCAACCAAGCTCGCAGTTGCAGTTGCAGGTGAGGCAGCAAAGACTGTACCAAAGGAAAAAAGTGATTATACTGCTGAAGATATCGCATCAATTGCTAAGGATGCTAAGGTACGACACTTACTGCATAGTGCCATTGATAATGTAATGTCAAACAGGGTAATTAACTGCAAGACTGCTAAGGAGATATGGGATGCTCTGGAAACAAGGTGTCAGGGAACTGATACAATTAGGAAGAACAGAAAGACAATACTCACTCAAGAGTATGAACACTTTGACTCAAAGGCTAATGAATCATTGACTGATTTATATGATAGATTTGTCAAATTCTTGAATGATCTGTCACTGGTTAATAAGGAGTATGATCTTGAAGATTCAAACCTTAAATTCCTGTTAGCTCTTCCTGAATGTTGGGATTTGAAGGCAACAACAATAAGTGACCATTACAATCTTGATGAAACAACTCTTGATGAAATTTATGGAATGCTCAAGACTCATGAACTTGAGATGGAACAAAGAAGCAAGAGGAAAGGAGGAAAGTCAAGGACAGTTGCTCTTAAGGCTGAAGAAGAATCCCCCAAGGCAGCTACCTCAAGGAAAGACAAGGGTAAAGCTCTGTTCACAAAGTCTGATACTGAGTCATCAAGTTCTGAAAGTGATGATGACTCAGATTCTGAAAGCTTGCCTGAGACTGATGCTGATGAGGAGATGATGAAGCTGTGTGCTCTTATGGTGAAAGGGATCACAAAGATTGCATACAGGAAGTTCAGGAAGGGAAAGAAGTTTTCCAGGAAAGGCATAAGTTCTGATAAGAAGAATTTCAGAAGATCTGAAGGCAGAGGAGGAAAGTCTGATAGAGGAGATTATACCAATGTCAAATGCTATAACTGTATTGAGAAATGCCACATATCTCCTGATTGCAAGAAGGTAAAGGGTGACAAAGGCAAGGCTCTTGTCACAAAGCAGAAAAGCTGGACAGACACCTTAGACTCTGAAAGTGAGGAGAACTATGCGTTGATGGCAAATGCTGATAAAGAAAGTGCTGAGAGCAGTTCTGAAGCTGCTGAAACAAAGATACCTCAGACTACTTATGCTTTTCATACTGATGATATTAATGAGTTGAGAAGATATCTTAAAACCATGTTTGTTAGTTATAGAGATCAAACTTTAACATGTGAAAGATTAACTTCTGAAAATCTTGCTTTTAAGAAAAGAAATGATTTCTTAGAAAAATAGTTAGTTATGTTCCATCAAACTCAGAAGGATAGAGATGATGCTTTTTATGTTAGGGATGAAGTGCTAAAAATGAATGAATCTCTAAAAACTGAGTTAGAAAAGGAAAGAGAGATAATCAGGACTTGGACTAACTCTGGAAGAACAACTCAAAATTTGCTAAGTAGTGAAAATTGGAAAGAGGGCTTAGGTTATGGAGAGGATAAGAATGATAAAGGAACTGTAGAAATTAAGTCTGTTGTTAAGCAAAAGCCAAAGTTAAAACCTGTTAAGTTTGTAACTGTAAAGTCTGATAATGATAAATCAGAAGTTAGAGAGGGATTAACTTCTGACAAACTAAAACAGGAAAAGACAGCTGAAGTAAACATAGGCTTAATGACTAAGAAGCAGCTTAAGCATAAGCTGAAAGATGTTAAGAATGTAAACAAGGTAAAATCACCTAGGAAAAATAGGAATGGAAAGGAAGGTGTGAATAAAAGCAATGATTATAAACCTGTTCCTGATGCTCCTAGGAAAACATGTCATAACTGTGGAAGTTCTAACCATCTGGCTTCTTTTTGCAGGAAGAATAAGAACATTAACTCCTTATCTTCAAAATCAGGAGTTAAGAGTCAGTCTGTTAGATATAAACCACAGAATCCTTGTTTTCATTGTGGTATTTTATGGCATTCCATTTATACTTGTAAGGAATATCATAGCTTGTACTATGATTATTATCAATTAAAACCTTCTTTGAAGAAAGTTTCCATTGTTCCTTCTAGTGTAAATTCTGATTCAAAGTCTGATAGTATAAGTTCTGATAAGAAAAATGTTAACATAAACTCTGATGCTAAATCCGCTGCAAATGTTAATAAACTTGATAAGGCCAAAGGATCCAAGCAAGTCTGGGTCCTTAAAACTAATCATTAGTGGTCTTTGTGATTGCAGGGCAACAGGAAAAATATTCTAGTTCTGGACAGTGGATGTTCAGGACATATGACTGGAAATAAAGCCCTACTATTAGACTTTGTGGAGAAAGCTGGCCCAAGTGTTTCTTATGGAGATGGCAACATTGGAAAAACATTGGGATATGGAAATATCAATCTTGGGAATGTCATCATTAAAGATGTAGCTCTGGTCTCAGGACTTAAACATAATCTGCTGAGTATAAGTCAAATATGTGACAGAGGTTATCATGTTGATTTCTTTGAAGAACATTGTGAAGTTGTGAGTAAATCCAAAGGCAAAGTTGTTCTAAAAGGATACAGGCGTGGTAACATTTATGAAGCTAAGCTTTCAACAAGTACTGATGGTTTTGCAATCTGTCTGATGAGTAGAGCATCAATTGAAGAAAGCTGGAATTGGCACAAGAAACTCTCTCATTTAAATTTCAACAATATAAATGAGCTGGTCAAGAAAGATCTTGTGAGAGGACTGCCAAAGTCAGTATTTGCACCTGATGGCCTTTGTGATTCTTGTCAGAAGGCAAAACAAAGAAAATCTTCATTTAAGAGCAAGACTGAATCATCAATTCTTGAGCCTTATCATCTATTACATGTTGATCTATTTGGTCCAGTGAATGTCATGTCTATTGCAAAGAAGAAATATACGTTGGTCATAGTGGATGAGTTCACCAGATACACATGGGTGTATTTCTTGCACATAAAAAGTGAAACTGCATCTATCTTGATTGATCATGTCAAACATCTGGATAAATTGGTCAAAGATTCTGTGAAATCCATAAGGAGTGATAATGACACTGAGTTCAAGAATTTGATAATGGAAGAGTTCTGCAAAAACCATGGAATTAAGCAGGAATTTTCTGCTCCTGGAACTCCACAGCAAAATGGAGTTGTTGAAAGGAAGAATATAACTCTCATTGAAGCTGCACGTACAATGCTTGAAGAAGCAAAGCTTCCAACCTATTTCTGGGATGAAGCTGTGCAGACTGCTTGTTTTACTCAAAATGCAACACTCATTAACAAGCAAGGAAAAACACCATATGAGATGGTGAAGAAAAAGAAGCCAAATCTGAAGTACTTTCATGTATTTGGATGCAAGTGTTTTGTTCTCAAGACTCATCCTGAACAGCTATCCAAGTTTGATCTAAAAGCTGATGAAGGAATCTTTGTTGGATATCCACTTTCCATAAAAGCCTTCAGAGTCTATAATTTGAGAACAAAAGTGGTCATGGAATCTATCAATGTCTCTTTTGATGACAAGAAGATTACTGGTCTTGAAGATTTTATTGACCATGATCAGCTGAGATTTGAAAATGAAGACTCAAATTCTGATACTGAAAATCCTGACAGTCTAAGTCCTGATACTGTAAACTCTGATGGATTAAACTCTGATGTTATTGAAACTGTGGTGACTACGCCAAAGGAAGATGCACCTATGCATGGGGAGCATACTCAAGATCTTACCACATCTCAAGAAACATTAGAACATACATCTGGCTCTTCAAGTTCTGATTCGTCAAGTTCTGATAAGCCAAGTTCTGATAGTGCTAAAAATCTAAATTCTGAAGAATCCAACTCAGAGAGCATAGTTTCAGGGGGAGCATCAGAAAATGAAAATGAAGACAACATGGATCATGGGGGAAGCATCCAGTTCTAGAGAAAACCTTCCATCTGCAAGGAAGTGGACAAAATCACATACACCTGATTTGATAATTGGAAATCCTGATGCAGGTGTCAGAACTAGAACATGTACTTCAAACGAATGTCTTTACAATTCTTTTCTCTCTCAGACTGAGCCAAAGAAAGTGGAAGAAGCTCTTCAAGATGTTGATTAGGTGCAAGCAATGCAGGAAGAGTTAAATGAATTTGAAAGAAACAAAGTCTGGACCCTAGTGCCAAGACCAAAGAATAGATCTGTTGTTGGTACAAAGTGGGTATTCAGAAACAAAACTGACAGTGATGGCATAATTACAAGGAATAAGGCAAGGCTGGTTGCAAAAGGATATTCTCAACAGGAGGGAATTGATTATGATGAAACATTTGCACCAGTTGCTAGGTTAGAAGCCATAAGGATATTTTTGGCTTATGCTGCTCACAAAAAGTTTACTGTCTTTCAAATGGATATGAAAAGTGCTTTTCTCAATGGAGAATTAGAGGATGAAGTATATGTTGAACAACCTCCAGGCTTTATAGATTCCAAACATCCAGATTATGTCTACAGGCTTGATAAAGCACTTTATGGACTTAAGCAAGCTCCTAGAGCATGGTATGAGATTTTAGCTCAGTTTCTTCTGGAAAGTGGATTCAACAGAGGAACAATAGACAAAACACTGTTCTACCTCAACCATGGAAAGGACTTACTTCTGGTTCAGATTTATGTTGATGATATCATTTTTGGGTCTACAAATGACAGACTTTGCAAGAAGTTTGCCAAACTGATGCAGTCAAGGTATCAGATGAGTATGATGGGGGAACTTAGCTATTTTCTGGGCCTTCAAGTCAAGCAGAATGAAGAAGACACTTTTATTTGTCAAACTAAGTACACCAGAAACTTGCTGAAGAAATTTGGAATGCAAGATTGTTCAAGTGCATCCACTCCCATGGCCACTGCAACAAAACTGGATAAGGATACTGGTAAATCAGTAGATGTTACTGATTACAGAGGTATGATTGGCTCTCGACTCTATCTAACTGCTAGTATGTATGCTACCTGTCTTTGTGCAAGATTTCAAGCAGATCCAAGAGAACCTCACTTAACAGCTGTGAAAAGAATTTTCAAGTATCTTAAAGGCACAACTGATCTGGGATTGTGGTATCCTAGAGAATCAGATTTTAAACTAATAGGTTACTCAAATGCAGATTTTGCAGATTGCAAAATTGACAGGAAAAGCACAAGTGGAAGCTGCCAATTTCTTGGAGGCAGATTGGTTTCTTGGTTCAGCAAGAAACAAAAGTCAATTTGCACATCAACTGCAGAAGCAGAGTATATTGCTGCAGGAAGTTGTTGTGCACAGATTCTTTGGATGAAGAATCAGTTACTGGATTATGGGTTAACATATTTCAAAATCTCTATTTACTGTGATAATCAAAGTGCTATTGCTATGACAGGTAATCCAGTTCAACACTCTATGACAAAGCACATCAGTATCAGGTATCACTTCATCAGGGAACATGTGGATGAAGGTACAGTGGAATTGCACTTTGTTCCAACAGATCAACAACTAGCAGATATCTTCACAAAACCATTGTGTGAAGCCACTTTTACAAGATTGGTAAATGACTTGGAATGGTTTCAGGTTCTTTCTCTAAATCTGCTTAGTTTTGTTATGTTATATCAGACTTTATGATCAGTATTTACAGAATTTAATCTCTTTGTGTATTCTGTGCTTAATTGACAAATGTGTTTAAGTACTGACTGTTGTCTGATATATGTTTCTAAACTCTGATAAGTGATATGTCTGTTTAAGTAACTATTCAATCCTATGAGGATAACTGTGCTAGATGCTGACCTAGTAGTCTTCAATAAACAAAGGATCCCATGTAAGAAGTAATTATTTCTGTGGAAATCTATTGACACAAGCAAATTCTGATAATTGAGCTTAGTTGAGTTTACTTTATCTATCTTATTACTAAGTCACAAATTAGAATAATGCTACTCATCTGTTAAGTTCTGATACTAGTAAATCTGCAGAATGCACTAAGTGCTGATAAACCTCACTTATCAAAAGAAAAAGCAAAAGGATCAAAGAATAAAATCAGGTACTCCTTTGAGATCTAGAGTAAAAATGTGGAAGGGACGACCCAAGTGCATTGTTGGTATTAAGTAATATGCATCAGAAAAGCAACTAAAATATTTTCTTGGTGACTTTTCACACTCTATGATTACTGGAGAAATACTCTGATAATAGCATAAATTCTGATAAGCAGTCGTGACTCACTTACACTGAGAAGCCACTATGAAATGGAATTTAAAAAGATGCATAAAATTAGCATAAAATAGTTGAGGTGGACTCAAGCATGAACTCATTCATCAGTAGGTTTCAGGATAATGACAGCTCTTTAGCAAATTTTTAGTTATGCCTTATTTCTAAGATGTACTGAAGTGAATCAGACTTTACTCTTTGTCTGATATTTAGTTTAATGCACACACTAATCACTCCATATGAATGATGAAAATTACTGTGGTGATCTATGTTGTTTTAGATGAATAGTCATTGTGTTTCATTGCACAAATTCTGAGGACAAGTTCTAATTACATATTCTGATGATTAAGTTCTGAAGAATATAAATCAAAATTTGTGTGAGGACTTCCTAAGATAGGCATTCCTTTTTCGAGTTAAGAAATTATGCTTTGATGACTGTTAAGTTCTGATATAAGTCTAAGTTCTGATATTACAGTCTAATTCTTTACTTGACTTATCTGTGGATAAAATTTAATAACAGTCTCGGTTCAAACTAAAATATGTGAAGTGGAAGATTAATAGTCACTATGGTTAGGGTTAGTGATATTCGTACTTGAACAGTCAACTTTTACTTGCTTCTTGTGCGCATTAACCCATGTTTTCTCTTTCCAATGAATGTTTTTCTTTTTCCAAGTCTGTGGAGACGAGGTAGAATTAATTCTACCTGTCAATATTAAATTTCTTTGCGTCTCCTAGCATTCTCCTGCCTATATAAGCAACCACTTCACATCAGCCTTCCCATCAAATCTTTTCTCACACACTTACCTTCATACTTTTTCTATCAAAAACACCATGGTCAGATACAACATATTTTTGAACTACGAAACCTTCAATATGGAGCTAAGCTGTGCCGATTGGCGGCAGGAATGGCACGTCACTGCCATTCCTGATGAGATATGGGACTCTGTCCCACAGGAGGTACTCACCCACCTCCTGTTCTTCTATATGGATTACCATCGCCATCTGGAGCGATTGGAGGAGGAAAGGCTGGAAGCTCTCCGCCAGCAAGAGCGAATCATTCGACTCACCATTCTGTTTGTCGAGAGTAGGAAGAATAAATGATTTATTTTCTTCTTCCTGTTTTTCTTCATCATCATCCTTACCCTGCTTCTTGAGCTAGGACTAAGGCTGTTGATGTTAGGTTTAGCAGCTTAGGGAAATCTTGTATAAATTCTGATGTACTTTCAATTTCATGAATGTATTCTCTTGATATATTAATGAAATTTGTTTTTGTTTCAAGATTTTGTCTCTGTACGAGAATTTCCACCTTGTTGAAGATCTAGTGGTGCTACCCGAAGACTTAATGCATTGATAAATCCTGATAAATCAAGATTCAGGAAGAATTCATCAAACAAGAACAAGTTCAAAAGATTGATAAGAAAAAGTTCTTCCAACCTACCTTTGACAGGATTGCTTATATTGAGAAGACTCAAGAGAAACAACAAGCTCAGATTAATGATATTCTGACAAATCAAGTTCTCAGCAATCTCAACTTACTGAAATCCAAGCCTCAGTGGAATTGCTTGTCTCTCTTCTACTTCCTGCTGATGCCAAAAAGGGGGAGAAAGTAATTAAGTCCAAATGCAAGACTGACAAGACACTGAAAGGGAAGGATAATGAAAAGGATGATCAAGGACGCTCTGGAATGGGTAGAGGTCATAGTCAAGGTAGAGGTTTCATATCAAGAAAAGCTGAAATCACAAGTCACAGGACAAGTTCTGATACTGGGAAAAGAATAAGTTCTGCTACTGGTAAAAGGATAAGTTCTGATGAACTTTTAGATCTTGATGAGGAAATATCAAGACAGTTATTTCTTCAGGAAAATCCAGGAATGGACTTGGAGAGTTTAATGGAAGAAGAAGCCAGACTTAAATCAGAGAAAGTCACATCTAAATCTGAAGCTTCTGGTAAAAAGCCACTTCCAAAACTCAAAGGCATTGTGATAAAAGAAAGGACAAATGCTGAAGCAACATTGGCTAAATCACAACCGCAGATAGATCCAAGATCCAAGGGTAAAGAAAAGGTTGGTGAACCTATCAAGGTTTATGTGCCTCCTGAGGATGAAGAAATTACTGATGAAAAGGATGATCTTGCTCTGACTTCAAGAAAAGTTCTTAAAACAACCTCTGACATGGCTCAAGTTGTTCAGAGTCAAGATAAAGTAAGTTCTGATATTTCAAAGAAGAAAGTAACCTCTGACACAGCTCAAGTTAACTTGATATCAGAAGTTAGATCAAAGACACTCCTACCGGGATTCACTAAAGCAAAACAGACTCAACCTTTGAAGACTGCTGCAAGTGGTTTTGAAGCAAGAGTAGTTACTGGAAAGGAAGCAAGAGATAAAACTGGATTGGGAAGTGCTGATGAAAGAAGAATACAGAACACTACCAATGATCCAACTTCCTTGAGTGAACCAGGTATTGGAGCAACTCCTGAGAGATTGAATCAACTGGAATCTGAACAAATGGTTTACCATACCTACTTGAAAGAATACATCTTATTGTATTTCATGACAGATGGTAGGGTTTATCATATAAGGCAAAATGTCATTCCATTGAAGTATTTTGAAGAATTGGAGCATGTACTATTCTTACTTCAAGTGGATGACAGATTGACAGGAACTGCTGCAAACTATTTGAAGGATCAGATTCAGAGACAGAAAAGGCTTTATTCTGTTAAGTCTGACAGCACATATGTTCCAAAGTACAGAGATCACAAGGGTGATATAGTTAAAATGAACCCCAACACTGCTAAAATTATAACTACCTTTCTAGGTTACAGGGCTATGGAATTCAGTCTTGAGTCTGATAAAGCTTATTTGATCAGACTGGATCAGGATATAAGAAAAGCAAAGATTAATGATCTCAGGGCTGCAATCTTTCAAATTGGTGAAGATACTGCAGAGCTTAAAGATGCTAAAAGGAGGATGATTGATGAACTTAGATATGCTGAGAGATGTTTATTGAAGAACTATCTCAGAACAACTCCTGACATCAGAGAGATCAGAAGATGAAGCCAAGTCGAAGATCTACAACTGCTTAAATTATGATATTTGTACAGACTGAAGTTGTTATCAGAAGTTAAATATTGGTAAAGCTTTAAGGACTGTAAGTTGTAGTTATCTAGTATAATTCACATGCATTTGTACTTAATGTTTTTGACATCATCAAATATCTGTTAAACTTGTATATTATGCTAATTTACAAGTTGGGGGAGATTGTTAGATATATTTGATAATATCATGTTTAATATGATTTATGTTTAGTTTTCAGATCTTACTTAATAGGACAAATCAGTACTTAACTGGGAATCAATACTTATACTGGAAGTCAGGACTTAAGGATATCAGTACTTATATTATCAGGAGATAATCATCAGAAGTTGGATATCAGAACTTAAGTGTTGAAGGGCGATCAGATAAGGATAGTAGCTGATTAAAGGAAAGAAGATCGAGATAAACATAAGAAGAGATATGCATGAAGAAGGAGTTCCATGAAGAATGGAATACTTGGAAGAAAAGATATCTGATTGATATATTTTAGGAAGCAGAATTATATTCCATATCAATTAACGATTATCTTGTAACTGTGTAATATATAAACACAGACATAGGGTTTACACTATAAGTGTTATCATATTCGAGAAGATTATTCATTGTAACCCTAGCAGCTCTCGTGATATTTGTTCATCACTGAGAGGTAACAGTTCCATACTGTAACAGAGTTTATTGTTTCAATAAAGTTTGTTTTCTGTTACTTAAGATATTAAAGTTCGATTTAATTGTATTTTACATTGTATTCACCCCCTCTACAGTGTGTGTGACCTAACATATCCCATCCTTCCCTGTCCATTCCTTGGATAGCCTTAGCCATAATTCCCAAACCTTTCACGTGGAGGGGCACACTCATGTTCACGGTGCCGTACCCTATCATCTCTTGGATATGTAAGGGGCACACGCATTGTATCACAAAGCCTCGCTTCTCCACCGTTTTCTTCCTTTTGCCATTCTAGTAGCAACTTCCTCACATCGTCATCTTCAAAACTTATGCCAAGTCTCCTCTTCAGGGTTGAAAAATCTCTCATTTCCTCATCTTGATTCTGGATATTTTCCGCACGACGACGCTCGTCTATCGTACGCCCAGACCTATGCGGGTGCGGAACAACCTGATTGTCGATACAAGGCCTTTATCTCCCGTCAGTGTCCTCATCAATAAGGTCCACAACAGGTGCAACATCATCAAAATACTCTAGGCATCGTAGAGTGATTCAAGGATTTCCTCCACTAGCCTGGCCACGAACATCTCGCGTGTCTCCTTCAACCATAGGAACCTTTTCTACAGTGTGGCCATGGCGAGGAAAACGGCGGCCTCGCCTTATCTTGCGATGTTCCACCGTGCTCAACCTTGAATTAAAGGTGTTCAAGGTATCCCCATGCGATACAGCTGCTCCAAGATAACAGTATTGCTGATGAGAACTAGGGGTGTTCCCCCATATTCGGAGCTCGCGGAGGATTCACCACGTTTCTGGGCACGTAGGGGTCATGCTGAGTGAAGCCTCCCTCACCATCTCCTTCAAATCTGCTGTCACTTCCATCATAAGAACTTTAATCATGATTGTAAGACATCTTTTCCTCTTAAGACTATGATCTTGATCAACGCCCCCTCCTTCTAGCGCCAATTTGTTGACGGAGGAATTTGGTAACAACAAAGTTTGAGGTTTGTCGCCGGAATCAATATCTACGACGGGGGTTCTTCGCCGAAAATATGAGCAGAGTGTGGTGGCTGAGATTGATTTGGGAAAGTGGTGGTTCCTTTTCAGCTCTCAACTTCTTACCCCTCTCAATGTGCCTACGTACCCTTTATATAAGGATCAAGTCTGTCATAGTTCTTGGGGAACAAGAAATCTATTAGGTTTAGACTTCTCATTCCTAGGCCCGGTAGAAGTCCTTCTAGAATCCATCTTCTGCTAGCTTTAGGAATGTCCAACTATGAGGCCCAACCGCGAAGGCACAAGGCTAGTCTGTAATCGTAGGACTTCACAGATAGTGCATTTCCCTGCCCAAGGATAACACTCCGCTACAGCTATCTCCCTTAGTTTACGAACACAGATATAGCCACGGTTCACCCCAAATGTCGGACGCGTCCCTGTCCCCCGAATGAGGATAACCCACCAGATAGCAAGGCATGTGATCCCAAGCTCTTGGGTGCAAAGTGCAAGATGACTCCAAAGTTCTCCAACGGGGACATCCGTTGAATACAAGAACAGAGCCCCCAAAGCACACACCAATATTAACCCCGCATCCCCAATGAGGACACCCGTTGAATACAGGAGGAGGCCTTCAATCATCAGGTATACCCCTGGAGGCTTTCAAGCTTTGCACAGACATCCCCCTCCTTGACCGTCTCAAGGAGGGAATTCTTCAAAGAGTACTTATAACAAATATGTTAATAATAATATCTCTCATTACTTCTTCCATGTTTGCCTTGTCCTGAACTTGTTCTAAATCCTGCATCCTTCAAACGCGGGGCGCTTCCTCTTATGCCATGCACATTTAGGGTAGGGCGCGTCCTAACCCTGTGGGTCACATGCTTCTTCTCTTACTTAAACACACCACTCATCTCTTGCCTCTTCATCAATACAGGGTGCGTCCAACTCAGTGGGCGTGTTCATACAATATTACATAACATATCCATATGAAGCACTCCAAATACTGAGGACGCGTCCACAGAGTCAAGGCGCGCCCTATGTCTCTTTCTTGCAGCCTAAAACCTAATTCTCATTCCTTTGCCCTAATTTGACTCCAATATACCCATCTCTGACCCGAAATGATCACATGCCAAATTTTGGCTATAACAGCCACTTTGGGACCTTTATGTCCTAAGGAGATAAAACATTTCCAGATGTTCTTCTTTGTTATTTGTCTGATCATTTAAGTTCAATTATTCTCCCGTCAGGCCATAAAAACTTTCTCTTTCTCAATTTACTCGTCATTATTCATTTCACGTCGCAAACGACCACCCTCCACGGCTAACACTACTCGGGACGCGCCCTATAAGACCAGAATATGGACCCAGTGTATTTTTATTCTCGGACGACTATATTTTTTTTTTCAAGTTTTGAAACATGTTCTTCCGCAAATTTCTCGTCAATATTCATTTTTCATTGTAAACGACCGCCTCTCACGTATTTCTCGGAACTCGATTTACTTTTTTTCTCGTTGATTATCTGACCCCCTTCTTAAAAATCAACCTAAATCATATACTACTAACATTTAACTTAATAATTCTACCAAATGACTTGTATCTAATTATAATTTAGGGGCGTGTATGCATACACGATATACCCCCATTTTATGAAAAAGTATAATCAATCAAATTTTGTCACTTTCGGGACAGATTTTTATATCTCCAATAAATAACGCAGAAATAATGACCGAGTTTTATAGAAGCCATTCACAGGAAATCGTGCGCTAACGGTAATGTATAAGCTTTCTGTGTCCTCTTCCATTGCCCGCCGTCACCAACGGGAATCTCTTGTTAGACCGAGTCAAAACATAGTGGAAATGGAAAATTGTTTAGTAGCCTCAACAAAATCATTAATAATTATAATTTTAGACATGAATTGTCACATGAAATCGGGCGCTTGAAAAAAATCTCTTAAGTTTTCAAGATTGTACATTAGAATTTTTACAATTTTAAGACAATTAGCAGCCCTATATCCGTCCTTGGTTTCCCGAGTTGCCAAATATATAGTACATGACAACGTTAATACTTTGAACAGCATTTAAGCACATAAACATGGACGGCGTTCTCATGCGAGACCCATGAACCATTTTATCTACTGCCTATCAATTGTATCGTCTATTATTTCACGAGTGCAATGGTACAACTAATAAATACTCACTCCATTAGTATGTGTCTTCTTTTGACTGGGGTCAAAATGAATGCAAATTCTTTGATTGTAAATTATTTACATAATTACACTATCTAATTAAGAATGTTCTAAAATTTATATTATTAAAAACTATATTTGATCTACTTAAAATATGTATAATCTATTTGATTATATAATAGTCAAAATATGATATCAAAGTTAGATGAATAAAGTACTTTACACTTCTTAGTTACTCTATTTTCCAAATTTTTAGATGTATAGTCAAGACATGTTACAAGTCAATAACAGTAAGACGAAAATCATTTGTACATTAACTTGCCAAAGTAACCGTTAACTTAGTACTACCTCCACACATTTTTTTTTAAATTCTTTTGCTAAATATTTTGGTTTTTAACATTAAGTAAAATACATGGAAACCATTAATTAAGTAAAAAAATTATTCCTCCAAACCCATTTTATTGCATAAGAAGTGACACAATTCATCTCTTACATAAAAGAAGCTGTGACTAGTAAGTAGTAACTAAGTAGAGAAAACATTTTTTTGATTTTTAGATAAAATTATAATGAAAGTTTTTTATTTAAAATTTAAAAAACTGCAACCTATTGATTTGAAAATTTTCAATTATGTTTATATCAGATCAGTTTCAATTACAAAAATAAAATTAATAATGTATGATATATTGAACAAACACTAAATAAAAAATAATTGCAATCAAATTTACATCGTCAATAATAAAAAAACTCTTCATCCACAATATTAACACAACGAATTAAAACAACAAATTCCAAAAACATTAAAACAACTAATTCTCGAATTCGGAAACTAAAACAATCTTTTAATTAATTAAATTAGAAAATCTCGATTGATGAAACTATTTTAAAATTCAGCTGATATTCTAAAATTTACCAACAATATATATTAGATCCGACCATTTTGAAGTTCTAATTTATGATTTTATTCATAGTCACTATCGGTATTCTAAAAATTCTCAATTTAATTGATTAATCCCCTACAATGTATTTAAAAGATCCGAGATTTGTAATCTGATTAATTCTTACAAGTTCATAATAATATAATTTAATATCTGTTTTTTACTTCAATTAAATTTCAATATTTTACTAATCCTAAATTTCGTAACTCTATTTGTACTCTTTTCAATTTTTACGACCATACATCTAAGCCCCTCTATGAATGTGTGGATTGTTCACATTGATAAAATATAAATAAGTGAAACCTGTGGTTCTTCTTTCGTACTATACTTAATACTAACATCAAAGTGTTCTAAAGGGATCATGTTAAAGTAAAGTACAGGAAGAAAAAGATGATATATCTGTTTTACTGTTAGGATTTGCTTATACCACTTAAACCTAATACAATTTGTTAACAACACTTTAAGTTATGTTATCAAGGTATAATAATCGGGCAAAAAAGTCAACAAAAGAATGAACTTTCAATTCTGCAACGAGTGCATATATGGGCTTTAATTACAACGGGGTAGTCGTCCAAAAGCCTTGCAGGTGTCTCTCAAAAGTAGCAGAAGATGCTAAAATAATGAAATATGACATCGAGAATAATATTTACAGATTAAACAAATAACATAATGCATCATTTCGAATCCGTTAAAATTAGAATTACAACGCATTTCTCAATCAGCTTGGGGCATGAAATTATAAAGGACAGAGGTACCCCGCCTTGAGCTTGATCCCAATCTGAAGCACGCAAAAAATGAGTAACATTGGTAACACCATTTTGTGTCACTACATTTTTTTTATTTTTAATAAAATTATCTGTACATGAATAAGTCGTGAGAGTTATAAAAATTTTAAATTTGGTTTTACTTTATCTATTCTATCCCATTTAAACAAAATATGTTATTTTTTTATATATTTTTTGACATGTAAAATATGTTATATTTGATTGGACGGTACTTGGTACTATTGGTTTAATATAATAATAATCTTTAACATTTTAAGATAAATAAATAAAAACCATCATATGGAATGTATTTTCTTTTAATATCTTAACTATTATGACATATATATTGTTGCCAACATTATTATATAATAAAATATTATATCATTAAGTTTAAAGATACAAACAAAAACTATATGTTCCGAACTTGTTATATTATATTTTATTATTTAGATAATTTATTTTCTACACAATTATAAATTATATTATTGTTATGGATCAAAAACTAAAAATGATTGTTGTATTTATCATTAAGAAACGTGAGTTTCGAGGTTCGATTTGACTGCTCTTATGTTTCGTGACTCGATCTACCTTACAAGATGCATACGTAGCTTGCTGTGTGCCAAGGATCAAGTAAAAAACGTAGTTCTGATTTGTGGGGTGAGACCCCTTATATCGATGTTGGGAGTCTTTGAATTGAACTTGGGTTAGAAAACTTGGTGGGCAAATTTCAGAATTAGAATGAATTTTGGAGTCCTAAGAGGTATAAAGCTGATTCTTTATCCCCCCAGGTTTCTTGGAGACCAATCTACAAGGATTTATTTCTCCACTAGGACTCATCTTATCAGCTGACTTACCCCTTATTAATTAATTACGAAATTAATTAATATTCAGGATTTTGGGCCTTCTCAAATGGGCCTAGCTGTTGGCTCAATTCTGATATAATTAATGCAACATTAATTATATACCCAGACCTTATTTTCTTCCCTATCAATTACTTATATTATATATATATAACATAATAAATACCAAATTAGCCATGTATTGCATGGAATATAAATTTGTACTGTTGACGGAGGAATTTGGTATCAACAAAGTTTGAGGTTCGTAGCCGGAAACAAGATCTGTGATGGCGGTTCTTTGTCGGAAACGTGAACAGTAGTCCGTGGATCCGATGAACAGTATTCATCGGAAAAGATGAACAGTGTTTGGTGGTGTTGATTATTGGGGGCTGAGATTGCTTAGGATTAGTGGTGGCTCCTTTGCGCTCTCGCTTCTGACCCCTCACAATTTGCCTACGTATCCCTATTTATAGGGAATCAAGCCCACGTAGTTCTTGGGGAACAAGAAATCTAATGGGCTTAGACTTCTTATTCCCAGTCCCGGTCCAGAATCCATCTTCCGCTAGCTTTAGGAATGTCCAACTATGAGGCCCAACCGTGAAGGCCCAAGACTCGTTTGTAATCGCAGGACTTCACGGATAATGCATCTCACTGCGCAAGGATAACATTCCGCTACAGCTATCTCCCATGAATTACGAACGCAGGTATAACCACGGTTCACCCCAAATGCCAGACGCGTCCCTGTCCCCCGAATGAGGATAACCCACCAGATATCAGGACAGGTGATCCCAAGCTCTTGGGTACAAAGTGCAGGATGACTCCAAAGTTCTCCAACGAGGACACCCGTTGAATACAAGAACAGAGTTCCCAAAGCACACACCAAAGTTAACCCCGCATCCCCAACGAGGACACCCGTTGAATACGGGAGGAGGCCTTCAATCATCAGGCATACCCCTGGAGGCCTTCAAGCTTTTCACGGACATCCCCCTCCTTGACCGTCTCAAGGAGGGAATTCTTCAAAGAGTACCTGCAACAAATATGTTAGTGAAAATAATCCTCCATTGCTCCTTCCACGCTTGTCTTGCTTTAAACTTACTCTTGATCATGCATCCTTCACACATAGGACGCGTTCTGAACGATTGGGCGCGTCCTGACGCTACGAACTCCACATATTGCTATATCTTCCAAGTATCTCTATTTGCTTTGTCTTGAATGAGAACAAGCTCAACCATCCCAAAGTGTGCATCTCCAGGAGGCAGGACGCGTCCTCCCCTTGTAAAATACACATATTCTCCTTGCATGACAACCTTATTACCTGTACAGCTCATCCCATTATTTTTACTTATCAGGGCGCGTCCTGCGCCTTGGCGTCCTCCTTTCAATATCTTCCTCCTCATCTCTTTACATGACAACCCAAAATACAGCCTACACAATCATGAACGCATCCTACATATACAGGGCGCGTCTTCGCTTCATACAATGTAGACCAAAACCTAATTATTCATCTTCTTGCCCCAATTCAATTCCAATTGACCCGTATTTGACCCGAGATGATCCAATACCAAATTTTGGCTATAACAACTACCCCCCGAATTCCATATGAAGTTGGAAACAAAATTGGAATTCTAATATCTACATTCAAGCAAAAATTTGTGCCATTCTCCACTCGTATGAGTATGCGTCTTCTGTGTCTTCCTCTATGAAGGCGCATTCTCAATTAAGGCCGCGTCTTCGGAATCTTATCCTCCTTATTGACCATGACGGCGCGCTCTCACTCTTTTCCACGTTCACAATTGTCATTCACATTTCTTCCTGCCTTCACCTATGAATACCCCTTCTCTTCTTGATAACTTTAACCTTGGTTTGTCTAGACAGGTTTACCACTTATGTACCATATATCTAAGCTTACATGAGCTAACTCTGCGTAAGAAACAAGAGAATTTGTACAAAAGTGTGCACCTCACATACCTTGGAAAAGTACAATCCATTAACAAAGGTTTGAGGATTCTCTAACTTTTTCATCCCAATATTGGTCTCCCATGAGCGCGCCTTAAACTGAAA
Source organism: Apium graveolens (assembly GCF_009905375.1). NCBI lineage: Eukaryota > Viridiplantae > Streptophyta > Magnoliopsida > Apiales > Apiaceae > Apium > Apium graveolens. Next base: position 15,176,893 of record NC_133650.1, on the reverse strand, counting down.
GGGTCATCATATGAGGGCGCACTCTAAGGAAAGCGCGACCAGAATAAAACACCAGCTCTCTGATCTTCAAGTAATAAATAATCTTTGACGCAAGGAGGACGTGCCTTGTTGGTGATAGTGATCCTTCCACCGATGATACAATACCATTCTATATTTGATTTGTTGCTTCTTTCCAAATCATGACTCCAAACCGTTGATCTCATCTTTTCCACAAATAGCGTGATTCATTTATTCAAATCAAAGTCAAAACTTTTACAATCTTCTTCAATCATCTATTTTTAGAGGGCGCGCCCTTTAAAGATGCGACGTCTTCCTCAAATAATTAACATCATTAGAGGGCGCGTCCTCTTTACGAGGAGCGTCTTGCTCGATGAGAGGAGCGTCCACGTCGACAAGGGTATCATTCTTGGAGGGCGCGTCCTCTATGAGAGGAGCATCCACCTCCACAAGGGGAATCACCCTTGGAAGGCGCGTCTTCTCTAAGAGGAGCGTCTACTTTGATAAGCTAACATCCTTGGAGGGCGCGTCCTCTCTAAGATGAGCGGCTTATCTCGACAAGGTCTTCATCCTTGGAGGGCGCGTCCTCTCTAAGAGGAGCGACTTATCTCGACAAGGTCTTCATCCTAGGAGGGCGCGTCCTCTCTAAGAGGAGCGTCTTATCTCGACAAGGTCTTCATCCTTGGAGGGCATGTCCTCTCTAAGAGGAGCGTCTTATCTCGACAAGGGTATTCATCCTTGTAGGGCGCGTCCTCTGTCAGAGACGCATCCACCTCGACAAGGGAAATCATCCATGGAGGGCGCATCCTCTGTCAGAGACGCATCCACCTCGACAAGGGAAATCATTCTTGGAGGGCGCGTCCTCTGTCAGAGACGCATCCACCTCGACAAGGGAAATCATCCATGGAGGGAGCTACCTCTGTAAGAGGCGCGTCTACCTCGACAAGCTAACATCCTTGGAGGGCGCGTCCTCTGTAAGAGGAGCATCTACCTCGACAAGGGTCTTCTACAAAATCTCCATGTAACAAAACTAAATCAAAGATCAATATTTTTAGAAGGCTTTTATCTTCAACAAAGCTCAAGCGATGCAGAAACTATATCTTGTTGAAACATCTCCCAACGAGGCATCTCACGAAGTGGCATCTGATAAAGGGCATCTCACTCTCAGAGATATTTTCTTGAAGTTGAGCGTTTCCTTAAACATGAGTATTTTTCCGACCTTAAGCATCTCTCTTCTTTTTAGGAAAAGCCATGTACCTTACTCATGTGGCAATATGTAACACCGCAGAACTAATGAGAGGTAACCTACCCCCCGAGCGTGCACCTTGTCAAAAGTACTTTGTAGCCTCATCTTCCTCATCTGAACTAATGCAACTCCCACATTCCCTTTTTGCTAAAGACAACCAGATGACCTTGGTAGTCATATCGAAAGAAGAAGCCTTAACATATGAGCCAGATATGCTTGGGGCGCGTCCTGAAAACTCACTCAGATTATTGAGGATGTGAGGGCGCGTTCGCTGAAACTAAACTCTCGACATACTAGGAAGATCATTGTACTTCATTCGCTTCTTTATAAATCATGTATGTAATGTCGAGGAAGATCACATGGGTATTTCAATGAAGGCGCGCCTTGAGAGAGATAGCCTTGGAGAGTTTACTTATAACTGTTGAGGATATAACATTATATCCTTAGATGGAGGAGCTCATTCATGTCCTGGGGCCTCACCTTGACAATCAAGGGGCGCGTCATAGGATTCATGGTACCTCTAATCTTATAGATTCTTTTCTCTTGAAGTTCCAATATTAAGATTCTCCTTGTGGTCAATAAAGTTCACCTCACCATCAATATTTTTTTTTCGAGGGCGCGTCTTGAAAGATGAGGAATTAGTTCCAGTCGAGCCATTGTTCAAGTAGTGACTATAACTCATCTGATTATCATGACATCTTCATTGAAAACTTCCATAGACTTTTTCTTCTGAGGGCGCGCCCTGGGAGGGCAATTCTCCACTGAATGTTTCACAAGCAGAGGGCGCGCCTTAATATATTGTGACGCAGCACTTGGTAACTCATGAGAATTTTTCCTGATAAGATTTCCTACCTACAATAAACACAATTAATATGGAGCTTGGAATGTTACTTGGAGGACGCGTCCTAGAGGGACGGACGTGTCCAGTTGGTGAATTTTCCTGGAATTTGCTGAAAGTCATCTGGGCCCCAAATTTTTTAATCAAGGCGCGTCCTAAGAGTTTGTGGGGATTTTCTCCATGCCAAATCTCTTTCCCAATCCTCTTCCTGCACAAGTCCCAAAAACAAGTATTGGAAAATACAACGAAACTAGTTGAGTGTTACCTTGAGGGATCTTGTTAAAGGCGATGACTAGCTCATGATAGTAATGCCTTATTCTTGGAGTGTTCTCCTCCCGATCGTCCTTAGATTTGCGCCTGATTAAGTCTTCTAAACTGAATGGTGTTCTCAAATCTTCTAAATCAAATAGAATTGTTCAGTCTTCTCGTTGGAATAGGATTCTCCAATCTTCTAAATGGAATAGGATTCTCCAATCTTCTAATTAGAACATGATTCTCCCATCTTCTAGATAGAATATAATTCTTCAATCTTCTAATTAGAATAGGATTCTTCAATCTTCTATATCAAATAGGTTTCTCCCAATCTTCTTAATGGAATGGGTTTCTTGCAATCTTCTAAGCCAAATAGGATTTTTTGGTAAAAATTCGTAGCTGTTGTTTTCCTCTGTTTCCGGGCTGCTCAACTTGGATTGTCGGAACTTTTGATACGGCCCAAATAGTGTAAGCAAATCGCTTAACCCACCAAATCCGAATTTTCATCCAACTTTGCTCATTTGTGGCCATGGTTGTAAACTTCAACCCTCATGGCTGGAAATCATCATCCATGGATCTCCCTCGTGGCCGTGGATACTACATTCAAATCTCCTTCGACCCCCCTGGCCAAAAATATTTATTTTACGGATCTCCTCCGTGGCCGTTGTATGCAACTCCTCCGTGGCTATCCTTCAATTCCTGCGTCAAAGAACCTTCATCGTGACGAGACATCTCTTCCTCATGAGATTATGATCTTGATGAGCACCCCTCCTTCTAGCGCCAATTTGTTGACAGTGGAATTTGGTATCAACAAAGTTTGAGGTTCGTAGCCGGAAACAAGATCTGTGATGGCGGTTCTTTGTCGGAAACGTGAACAGTAGTCCGTGGATCCGATGAACAGTATTCATCGGAAAAGATGAACAGTGTTTGGTGGTGTTGATTATTGGAGGCTGAGATTGCTTAGGGTTAGTGGTGGCTCCTTTGCGCTCTCGCTTCTGACCCCTCACAATTTGCCTACGTATCCCTATTTATAGGGAATCAAGCCCACGTAGTTCTTGGGGAACAAAAAATCTAATGGGCTTAGACTTCTTATTCCCAGACCCGGTCCAGAATCCATCTTCTGCTAACTTTAGGAATGTCCAACTATGAGGCCCAACCGCAAAGGCCCAAGGCTCGTTTGTAATCGCAGGACTTCACGGATAATGCATCTCCCTGCGCAAGGATAACATTCCGCTACAGCTATCTCCATTGAATTACGAAGGCAGGTATAGCCACGGTTCACCCCAAATGCCAGACGCGTCCCTGTCCCCCGAATGAGGATAACCCACCAGATAGCAGGACAGGTGATCCCAAGCTCTTGGGTGCAAAGTGCAGGATGACTCCAAAGTTCTCCAACGAGGACACCCGTTGAATACAATAACAGAGTTCCCAAAGCACACACCAAAGTTAACCCCGCATCCCCAACGAGGACACCCGTTGAATACATGAGGAGCCCTTCAATCATCAGGCATACCCCTGGAGGCCTTCAAGCTTTTCACGGACATCCCCCTCCTTGACCGTCTCAAGGAGGGAATTCTTCAAAAAGTACCTGCAACAAATATGTTAGTGAAAATAATCCTCCATTGCTCATTCCACGCTTGTCTTGCTTTAAACTTACTCTTGATCATGCATCCTTCACACATAGGACGCGTCCTGAACGATTGGGCGCGCCCTGACGCTACGAACTCCACATATTGCAATATCTTCCAAGTATCTCTATTTGCTTTGTCTTGAATGAGAACAAGCTCAACCATCCCAAAGTGTGCATCTCCAGGAGGCAGGACGCGTCCTCCCCTTGTAAAATACACATATTCTCCTTGCATGGCAACCTTATTACCTGTATAGCTCATCCCATGATTTTTACTTATCAGGGCGCGTCCTGCGCCTTGGGCGCGTCCTCCTTTCAATATTTTCCTCCTCATCTCTTTACATGACAACCCAAAATATAACCTACACAATCATGGACGCATCCTACATATACAGGGCGCGTCTTTACTTCATACAATGTAGACCAAAACCTAATTATTCATCTTCTTGCCCCAATTCAATTCCAATTGACCCGTATTTGACCCGAGATAATCCAATACCAAATTTTGGCTATAACATGTACCAATAATTATTATTAAATTTTACATTTACGCGTAAGTAGAATCGTTTTATGTGTTAGGGAATTTATCAAAAAGATTCACATTTTCAAATTTATTGTTAAAAGTACGGTAAAAGTTGTATACAAGGATGGAGAGGAGGTTGTTCGAGTTTTGAGTTTTCGCGTGAGATTATAAATTGTAAATATTTCATTTCATATTGCATATATGGTAGCAAATTGTTTTTAAAAAATATTTTCTGTAATTTGAGTTTTTTTGAAAAAAATCTATTTCTTATTATATTGTAAAAAAAATTATACCAATAAAATTATACCATCATGGAATTATTCTTGTAAAAATAGAATTTAAAATAATATTATATTAAAAAATCAAACCTACCTATATTTGGAGCCAAACATACAGAATTAAATATCTTTGTTGTGAATTCGCTGGCCTGGCCTAGTAGCACTAAACGAGAGTAAGAGATGGACACATAAATTTACATAATTTTAATGCGAAAAATAAGGAAAAAGGGCCCATAGGTTTTTAGTTCTAATCCTGTCCGGCCATCCCCGCCGTTAAATGCAAAGAGCATAATCGGAAAGTAAATATAGGACCCTCCACGGCCGACAATAGCAGTGTGTATAGCACTATAGTCTATTGTCTTTGAAATAGTTTCATACCCGAAGGTAGATACAGGGTTGTACAGACGAACCGTTCAACCGCATCCAACCGCTCAACCGTTTAACCGCTCATAACCGAACCGTATTTTGCGGATAATTGTGAAACACGGGTTGATTATGTATTTAAATTTTAAAAATCGCTAATTCGCGATTTGGATGCGCTTTTAAATTCTTGAAAATCGCAAAACCACAACCGCAACTCGCAACATATATTTATAATAAAATATATTTCCAAAAATATAGTTGATATCATATAAATTATTAAGTATACACATTTTTTAACTAATTTTAGGTTAATGTTAAGATTTCGTTTATAAAATTCACAATCATTATAAGATATATAACCAAACAAATGGAAAATGTAATCAACATGTAATTGTTTTTATTCTTTTTTTTTTCTCTCGCCTGCATATTTTTGTATGTTTTTAATATTTTTGCTCCACACGGAGTATTAGTTTTTATTTTATTTTTGAATGTAAATTTATCATGTAAATTAAACTTGAATTTATTAATATTCCGAATTTATTTTTTTGTAAATTATTAATTATTTTAAAATAAGTGGTTGAACCATAATCGATCCGCAATAACCGCAAATTCGCAACCGTAATTATCGCGGTTAACCGCACCCGCAAATGCGGTTGCGGATGACAATTTTCTAAAACCGCGATTTGCAGTTGCAGATGACAATTTTATAAAACCGCTCTTCGCGGTTTAGTTTGACTTTTACTCCAAAATCGATCTGATCCGAACCGCGGATGACAATTTTCTAAAACCGCGATTTGCAGTTGCGGATGACAATTTTATAAAACCGCTCTTCGCGGTTTAGTTTGACTTTTACTCCAAAATCGATCTGATCCGAACCGCCACACCGCAAATGCGGTTGCGGATGACAATTTTCTAAAACCACGATTTGCGGTTGCGGATGACAATATTCTAAAACCGCTCTTCGCGGTTTAGTTTGACTTTTATTCCAAAACAGATCTGATCCGAACCGCCGCAACCGCATTTGCGGTTGCGGATGACAATTTTCTAAAACCGCTCTTCGCGGTTTGGTTCGACTTTTACTCTAAAACTGATCCGATCCGAACCGCGTACACCCGTTATAAATTGAAAATGAAATTAAACGGTAATATAGTGGTTATATTCTAGTGCTCAATCAATTAATATATTAAGATTAGTGATTTGTCGTTAAATTAGTGTCTGCAGCGGAAAGAGATCCAAATGTAGTAAACCTAGAAGATGTGTACGAAAATTTGAAATTCCTTTATCTGTCCGCACTGCTATCAGATCACGTGCTGATCCTTTGACCAAAATAGTTGCACAATATTTAAGATTAACTAAAAATTGGTAATTAATAAAAATAATTAACGAGAATAGAAATTGGATGTATCATAATAAAAATTATATTTAACATATTTAAATATACAATAAATCTTGATATACATATCTAAGTACGATAACATGATAAATAGGATTAGATTAAATTCAAACTTATAACCTTTTCTCTATTCTTATTTGTTTAAGTTCAACGAAAAACATAGGTGTATACAAGTTTTGTAAACTTAGGTATAAAAAATTTGTATTTCACTTCTTTTGCTTGAAGAGTTTCTCTAATATTTTAGAATACTATTTTGAAAATAATATATTTTGTTTTTGTAATATAAAAAATTCATAACTAAACATAGTTTGTTATAAAAGTTAAAATATGTTAAATAAACTTGCATAAAATAAATTCCAAAGAATAATTATATTTACATTAATGAACTTTTTTGCCTAAATATAATTATAATTATTAAAGATAATCTTTTACTTAAATATTATAAACATGCAATATAAATAATTTTATCACATTTTTTAAGTCAAATATATTTAGCTTTTAAAAAACAACTCGAGTGTGAAGTAAATAAGAAATAAATTTAAACTTGTGATAGTTACGTGATATTTAATTGTTAAAAAAATAAAAAAAAATGATAAATAAAAAACCTCCTCTTGAGTAGTAGGTAGGTAGTGAATTAATAGTGAATACGCCAAGATTTATTCTTAGAATATATGACAATTGTGATTTCGGTGCCATTAAATTGCCATTATTATTTTTTGAAATTCGATTACGAAATTTTTTTAGTTATTACATGTTATTACAGTGTCAAATTATACACTACACATAAATTTTAGCAATTTTTATAGGCAATCTTGTTTGAAATTTTCTGAGTATAAATAGAACAATAATTGTATAAATTTATGTTTCTACGCAGAGTCTATGGTCACGTAACGTTAGGAGGTAAATTTTATTGATTCATTTTTAATAATTATGGGTCTCATATGTACAAAAATTTTAAATAATTAAAAATTTCCAACTCTTAAAAACAAATTATTATTAACAATGGTGCCCTTGAACTTGTCAACCGGAGAACAAAAATAACGGTTCGGTTCAGTTTGTTTTTCCCCCAAAAATCGCTATCAAATAGTGAATGTCGGGTCAATTCAGTTTTTATCTATTTACGTAACCGAATAGCGTGAAACTGTTTTTTTCGGTTCGATTAAATGTTATCGATTTCATTTTTTTTGGTTTTTTATCGAACTAAAATGTATAGTAGAAATTAAATAATAATAAGCTTTAAAGTTTTCAATCTTTTTATTGATAATAAGTTTAAAATTATAAGTAAATTTATATTCGGATTTAGAATTAGAAACATACAGTATTGTTAATTATTATTGTCCATAAAGATATAAACTGGAGTGTTTCATAAATGACAAAATACATTAAAAGAGTAACAACTTCTTTTAAATTGTTAAAGCAAAACAAAGTAAACAATAACTTCTAAAAATTGTTCGGTCTTTTGATTCGATTATAAGAATAAAATCGTAACTGTTATTAAACTGTTTCATTAATTCGATTATGATTTTTTTCGAATTTGCCAGTTTCGATTATTTCGATACGATTTTTTAATTTTCCGATCCAATTTCAATTTTTCAATTTTTTTGCTTATTCCGATAAAAAATATTTTTTTGAAACAACTCCTATAAAAAAAGTTTGCTGAATAAAAATGTTTATCGAAAGCATGAAAGTATGTCGTAACCGCACAAATATAAATCCTAACGTGTGTGCTACATTAAAAAATTTCAAAATTGTTAACGTAATCATAAATCTCTAAGCAACGTTAGTTGGGAGAGGGGAAGTAAAACTTAGAAATATAACTTAGAAATAGTGTAAGTAAAAGAGCTAGTAGTTGAACCGGAGAGGTATACTCCCTCGTCCCATTGAGAAGTATACATTTGATTTGGGCACGGAGGTTAAGAAAAAATGGAATGTTGAGTGAAAAAGTAAGAAAAGTGGGTAAAGTGGTGGGGTCAATCAATATTTAATGTATAAAGTTAGTGTAGTGGAAGAAAATAGTGAATATGACTGGGTGTAGTTAATTTTTATATTATAAAATTTTTACTATTTTTGGTAAATTTTGAAATATAGAGAAATGAATGGGACACCCCAAAAAGAAAAGTGTAGAGAAATGAATGGGAGATATGGAGTAACTTAGAAATAGTGTAAGCAAATCATCTTTTTTATTGTCCCAGTCGACGATTATATACACTTTCTTCAACAAATGACATATGTTCATGGGGTGTACGTACGTATAATAATGCATAGCCTAGCCTCTCACGGCTCACCATACCACAGATCCACTTTTTCTCCTTGTTTTTTGTGTTCTCATAGCTGTAGTCTATACCTTTCCTCATTTTTATATCTTTTTTATTCATCCCCAAAATACTCTACTTTCGTTTATTTTAATATTATAATATTACACAATTTTTAGTACCGTTTAGTAATTAGAGGAGTACTCACACTCCATTCCTCACAGCAACCAAGAGTCAAGTACTGCTCAGTCAGAGTAACTGAGTAAGGGTGTCCGAAAGAAAAAAAGAGAAAAAGATACCCTTCTCTTTCTGCTCAGTGCTCACCCGAGAGAGGGAGGGGGAGAGAGAGAGAGTGAGAGAGAGGGGAGAGAGAGAGAATCCAAGAATCTCTTCAGAGAGAAAGAGAGGTGAAATGATGGGAAGCATCTCGGCGTTGAAGTCCATATTCTTGGTTTTCTTGGCTTTGTGTTTAGGTGTTCAGCTGATTCATTGTAGTGTGAGCTATGACAAGAGGGCCATTGTAATTGATGGTCAAAGAAGAATTCTCATTTCTGGTTCCATACATTATCCCAGAAGCACCCCTGATGTAATTTCTATTCCTCTAATATGTTTCTTGATTTTTCTTGAAAATAAAAAAGTTAACTTTATGTTTTTATTATTGTAGATGTGGGAAGATTTAATTCTCAAGGCTAAAGATGGAGGCATTGATGTTATTGAGACCTATGTGTTTTGGAATGTTCATGAGCCTTCTCCCGGCAATGTACTTTACTTTTATCTCTATTTCTAGTAATTGGTTTTCTTACATTGTTTCCATTTTTTACTTGAAGATCTATAATATGTTTCTATTTAATTTCAGTACAATTTTGAGGGGAGATATGATCTAGTTAGGTTTCTAAAGACAGTGCAGAAAGCAGGGCTCTATGCGAATCTTCGAGTCGGGCCTTATGTCTGTGCCGAATGGAATTTTGGGTACTGTATATAGTTGTTTTAGATTTTATTTTGTTTATTCTGATGCATGTGTCGGTGAAAATTAAAATGTGAAGTTGTTTTGATGGGATGTGTGTTTTATGTAAATTTGTTCAGAGGGTTTCCTGTTTGGCTTAAGTATGTTCCAGGCATTAGCTTCAGAACAGACAATGAGCCATTTAAGGTTATAATTTTGGATATGAATTACTTGCGTTTTTGCATATTTCTCGGTGTTATCGACTTAAGTAATTAACTTGTTAATTGAATGAAATGGCGGTGTTGCAGATGGCTATGAAAGGTTTTACAGAAAAAATTGTCAATTTGATGAAGAGTGAAAAAATGTATGAGTCTCAAGGAGGTCCCATTATTCTCTCCCAGGTTTGAGTTTAAGCCTGTTATTGACCTTAGTTTTGCTATATGCACAACATCATTTGAATTTGAGCATACAACTTTAAGTGATGGCGTGTGCATTGACTCACTAATAAAGTTAATCATAAAATCTTCCAATTGCAGTGTTTCTTAATAGTCAATGTTACTTACTAGAATATGTATATATATATAAATACAGATTGAGAATGAGTATGGGCCGCAAAGTAAAAGCCTTGGTTCTGCTGGACATGACTACATGACTTGGGCTGCAAAGCTGGCTGTGGGAATGGATACAGGAGTCCCCTGGGTTATGTGCAAGGAGGACGATGCACCAGATCCAGTGGTAAGTACTCCTAGCATGCTGCATTACTACTACACTATTTTCGTCTTTTCAGTTGAATGCCCTCGGTTAATAATTTGACTCTCATAATAACCTCTTGTGTGTATTCACCAATTGTTACCACTCTTATTAAAATTTATTAATATTTTATACCAAAGTTAAACAGCTAATTCTTCACTTTTTTATTTGAAAGTCACTGGTAACTAATTTATGTAACTGGTGCAGATTAATACATGTAATGGATTTTACTGTGATGAATTCTCCCCAAATGGACCCTACAAACCCACAATTTGGACAGAAGCGTGGAGTGGATGGTATGTGTAATCGAAATTATCCACTCTTCTGGAAGTTAAAAACTATATTTAGAAGTCACTTAATCCCTTTTTGCTATGTAAACTAAAAGGTTCACCGATTTTGGAGGCCCAATATATAAGAGACCAGTTCAGGATTTGGCATTTGCAGTCACCCGATTTATTCAAAAGGGAGGGTCATTTGTTAATTACTATATGGTAATTGATTCTGCTCTTGCAAAGATTTATGAAATATATCAGTTCAGCTCTTCTTTCCCAATGCCTGACTATATTTCAACATCTAAACAGTATCATGGTGGCACCAATTTTGGACGCACCGCAGGAGGTCCATTTATCACTACAAGCTACGACTATGATGCTCCACTTGATGAATATGGTGATTGCAATTTGTTAATTTGTTAATTAATTTTATTAATTAAGCACACTATCGTTAGGATTTATATATAAAAACAATTGGTGGATCACCTAAAGTCCGTGCTGCAAAAAAATAAACGCTTTATATTGTAATCTTACAGGTCTGATCAGGCAACCGAAATATGGTCATCTGAAGGAGCTTCACCAGGCTATTAAGCAGTGTGAAAAAGCTTTGATTGCTGCAGACCCCACTGTTACTTCTTTAGGAAGCCAGCAAGAGGTTTTGCTACCATCTTTTAGTGCTCTGCACATCGCAAATGCAAAATTCATTAGTTTGTAGTGTACTGATTGTTTGTCATATTCCAGGCTCATGTATATTCTGCAAAAGGTGGAGATTGTGCAGCTTTTCTCTCAAATTATGATTCAAAGTCTGCTGCAAGAGTATTGTTCAACGATAAACACTATAATCTGCCACCTTGGTCAATCAGTATTCTTCCCGACTGCCACAATGTAGTCTTCAATACTGCTAAAGTATGTAAAGATAATGTCTCTTATTTAGTTTTATTTGCAGCCTGTCTAATTATAGAAGCCTGATAAGCACACTAGTACATTAGGAGACAAATCATTTGTCAGTGAGACAAATGATTAACAGATGTCTTAAAAAAATTAGGAAATCACCAGATCTTCAGAGTTTCAGTGTCCTAAGATTGAAAATCCAAATTCTACCTCTGTTACAGGTTGGAGTTCAGACATCAAAAATGGAAATGTTACCGAGCAACGTTGATATTAACTCATGGGAGACCTATAATGAGGACATATCTTCTATGGAAGATAGCTCTGCATTTACTACTTCCGGTCTATTGGAGCAAATTAATGTTACGAGGGATGCTAGTGACTATCTGTGGTATATAACCAGGTAAAAATTATGCTTAGTTGATATTCTTTTGATGGAAGGCTTTTATACTACTGCTTCTGTTTTAACATTGAGTTGTTTTTACGCACATACTAGCTCTCATTGTTCAAGTGTTTAATCATTGTAAGAGACACTGTAGACACAACATTTTGCAATGTGGTTTCTCTTTATCCAGCTGACGGTGACTCTAGATTAATTCATTGGCCATTGGTTCTTTTTATTGTTCCTCTTCTGCCTGTGAAGCATAATAGTATAATGACAACAGAAAATGAAAAAATATCAGAAATATTTTGCATAGCATACTGTGGTTCTAGTGTGGCATGTATAGTAAGGTGGTGTATGTCTTTGAATTTATATTGACCTGCAGCATAACCTGACTGACATAAGACATCCTCTGCCTTGCTTAATATTTTTACAGTCTTGAGATTGCTTCTTCTGAATCCTTCTTGCATGGTGGTGAACTCCCTACTCTCATAGTGCAATCGACAGGGCATGCTCTTCATGTGTTCATAAATGGGGAACTTTCAGGTGCATTTTTTAACTTTCTTTCTGTAAAGTAGTGAGTTTTCACCGTCTTCATTATGACCCTATTGGCTGCTATCTGATGCAAAATTATAATGTTTCCTAGGCTCCACTTTCGGCACAAGAGAAAATAAAAGATTTTTATACAAAGAGAAGGTCAACCTCCGTGCTGGAACAAACAAAATTGCACTGCTCAGTGTGGCTATTGGGCTGCCGGTCAGTAGGCCCCTTTCATACCTTCCATGTTTATAGCTCCACTTTTTATTTGTGTTTTTGGAAACAATTATGCAAGTAAAAACGGTAATATTCAACCACTAAACTAGATTGCTATAGAAATGTTGGATGAGTTATTATAGTTTTGGTCTGGTCAAGTTATTTCTTATCTTAAACACTTGAGTTTCCCCACCATTAGGCGTATGGAACACTGTTTCCTCATTTTGTATGATTAGCATTTAGCAAGCCACAGAAACATTCTATAAGAATAATTATAAAGTTCAAGTTCAACAACGTTTGTTGTTTAATTAGCCACCATCTTGACCAAAGATATTGATGATAGCATATGCCTGAATTTTCATTATGCTTAGCTCAGGGATCATCAGGCTATATGCCAGGTATTTCAAAACAGACATATGATTCTAGTCATTCAAAGTCCTAGGACTATAGCCTTTGAGCATAACTCAACGGGTCATGTGCCACTTTCCTGCTTTAGTTACAAATTAAAAGTAAAATTGATTTAGTACTCAAATTTTCCTGTGTAGAATATTGGTGGCCATTTTGAAACTTGGAAGACTGGAGTGTCCGGTCCAGTTGCTCTACATGGTCTTAATCGCGGCAAGTTGGACTTGACTTGGAAAAAATGGACATACCAGGTTGGGGTTTCTACCTTTCTTTGCAGCAATCAATACTTGATTTGGTCTAAATTGCTTCATGGTTTCTACTTTTCTCTTAAACAGGTCGGGCTTAAGGGAGAGTCCATGAAGCTCGACTCTCCAAATGGTGTTTCTTCTGTTGACTGGATACAGGGGTCACTAGTCGCACAAAAGAATCAGCCACTAACATGGCACAAAGTATGAAAACTTAGATTAGTAAAGGAGTATGCAATGTCATGAATTGAAATTAGATTTGCAAAATTGAGATTAATCTAACTTTAATCTGTGCAGGCTTATTTTATTGCACCTGAAGGAGATGAGCCCTTGGCTCTGGACATGAAAAGTATGGGCAAAGGTCAAGTATGGATTAACGGTCAAAGTATTGGGAGATATTGGACTGCATTCGTCAGTGGTAACTGCAATGGATGTAGTTATCCCGGTACTTACCGACCACCAAAATGTCAAGTTGGTTGTGGTCAACCAACCCAACAATGGTAAAACTCTAAATATAATACGCAGTCCATTACCATCATTCCTCTGTAGCAGGACTATAAGATGACTGTAGTTGGAATATAACATAAATATACTCGGGTTTCATCTTGTTGTGACACTAACAGTACAATGCCCCAGGTATCATGTCCCTCGGTCTTGGTTAAAACCATCACAAAATTCTTTGGTACTATTTGAAGAACTAGGAGGTGATCCCACTAAAATTTCCCTCGTGAAACGATCAGTGACAGGCGTTTGTGCTGACATATCTGAATATCATCCAAATATAAAAAATTGGCAAATTGAGAGCTATGGGAAAACACAAGAGTTCCATATGCCCAAACTCCACTTGCGATGTAGCCAGGGTCAGTCAATTACTTCCATCAAGTTTGCAAGCTTTGGAACTCCTTCAGGAACATGTGGGAGCTTCCAGCAAGGAACTTGCCATGCATCAACCTCTTATGCCACCTTAGAGAAGGTAGTTTTTAAATGATTTTTTTGTATAAATTAAACTTTTTTTAGCAAGACCTTAACTATTTTTATAACTAGTTGTAGCGTCTTTAATAATGTTCCGCACACCATGTACCTAATAATTTCTTTTTACAGAAGTGCATAGGGAAGCAGAGATGCGCTGTAGCCATATCAAACACTAACTTTGGGCATGATCCTTGTCCAAATGTATTGAAGAGGTTATCAGTTGAAGCAATATGTGCCCCTGTGACTTCTACCGCAACTCAGTCCAATACAAGGATTTAATACAGTATGATGGCAAATCTGTATACTTATCATACAACTAAGAACACCTGAGAACTCTTCAAAAAGAACACCCGAGAAAAGGTACAGTATATTGCTGAGTGACTAGGATGGGACATGTTAGAGTTAATTATTTATTTAGTCATCTGTGTAAATCAGCGAGTGGTAGGGTTTATATATCGGGGATCTTAATTTTGATCCCTGAATTGTGTTTCATCACTGGTTTCTTGCCTTTTAACCGGAACCAAGGAACCAGGAAATTTTAGGAAATCATGTGTTGTACAAGTTTCTGGGGATAATTCCCCATTCAGGTTTATTAGGTGAGGATCCTAATATGTCCATTTTATTTATTGTGTAACTGAACCTCTCATATTGTCCAGGTTGCAGACTACTTGTTTTGTCTAATAAAAGTAATCACACTTCAAGTTCGTTATGATTCACATGAGTCCTTTTTATGGTATTTCTACTTCTGAGCACTTACCCTGCTTGCCAGTATATGTTCAGCTATTGTCTATGCATATTTGGTAAACAAGATCCTGTTCAATAATATAGTAGAAATTATGGAAACAAGAACATGAAGAAATTAAATGCAGTAGCTCAAAATGGTACTTATAACTCTTCTTAATATATGGAAGTCAAGACATTATGATAGTATTAATGGATGCATAACAGGAAAACCAGACTTGTAAGACTGTAATAAATATAGCCACCTCTGGAGAAAGATGGCAGAGAGATCAAACAGTTTAAGCAGAGACATTCAAGTGCTTTGCAATAGTCTGCTGCAGTTCCTCTTTCTTTGCTCCAATAACTTTCTCTACAACCTTCCCTTCTTTCAACAGCATGAAAGTGGGCATTGCTTCGATATCATATTCCTCCGCCACCGACTGCGATGAAACCAGAAACCATGATTTTCCAGAACACAATATTGTACTCCTTCAGTGTAAATTACAATACCTAGGCTATCAGAAATGAAGAGTGACAATTCAGTTATTGTACATGGTTTCAGTTTTACCTTTAATTCATCTACATCAACCTTGAGGAAGATAGCAGATGACATGCTTTTAGCCAACTCTGCAAAGTAGGGTGACATTATACGGCATGGTCCGCACCATGTAGCAGTAAAATCAACAACTATCTGCATGGAAATAACTATAAGTAGACTACTATACCAGAACATTTTCGAAACCTCTGCATGGAATTCACACAGGCGGAAAATATGAAAAATCTGATCTTATAAATCCGGCCATCAAAATTGAGAAACAACCCTAAACTTTGCAGATCAAGAAAAAAGTATAGATCATAATGCCAAAACAACGACATGGGTCATGATCGTCCATACGTATATTACAAATGTAAACAATTCAGGTTGGAATAGATCATACATGCGTACTTAAACACTTCATGGTTGAATCGATCATACAAATACGCATCATAAAAGTTAAACAAATCAGGTGAATAAATTATCTAAAATAGTTGACACAGGAAATGAAAATGAGGATACCAGTTTGTTGGCGTTCTTCCCATTCTGGAGTTGTTCGTTCCAAGTCTCAACCGTGTGGCAACTAATAACTTGTCCCTCTGCCATTTTTACTGTTTCTCTTGATCTCCAACAGAATTAACACAAAATTGGCCGTGGGCTATCAACACTTTTATAGTGTAAAACTTTTATTTTATCTCACAGTTAAAAGTAATTGTTTTAAGTCTCCATGGCACTCTTTTCGGTCCTTGAATAACTAATTTTATTCTAGCGTCTCCTGTTATTGGTTCTCATTTTACTATGTCATTTTGTACTTGCTGGGGGAGAGAAAATTAAAATCTCAAATTTGTACGAGTATAACCTTCTACTCTTTTTTCCCCTTAAAATGTGACAAAACACACAACATCATAATAAATCATATATGTGTAGTATTTTAAAATTTTGATATATGCCTCTTAAATATTATTTTCCATATTGCAAAAAACCAAATTAATTACCTTGGTATATGTTGACCCTATAATGTAGTCTCTATTCTAATTATCCAACCCGTTCTAAGTGGGGTAGTTCTCTATTTATAATACTTCTTAGTGGGCCCTGGTTCCTTTATTGGGCTTGGACCCTAACAATAGTCCCCCCAATGTCCTAAATCTTCTAGATTTGGGCTTAAACTCTTGGAGGAGAAAATTTGCCGCTCAAAATAGCTTTTCATTTCAAAATCTCTCTTTTTTGTCCCCGTCTCTTTATTTCTCTGCAATTGACTACAGTTTTCTTGGAAAAGCAAAGGTCTCCCCGTCTTTTATTTTGGTTCTTAATCGTTTATTCATCCTTACTTGCATTTCATTTAACACACTTAAGTTTCTTGGCTCTTTCTCTTCTTTTGCAGAAAGTGGGTTAATCGGAGAAGCGTTCAGAGGATTTGCTTTCATTGTAGGTACTTTTCCTTTCTTCTTCTCTAGTTATTACGGGTTGTGTTGTTCGTTGTCTTAGTCGTAATGAGCCAGTCGGTGGAAAGCGAGGAAGGTAGTCGGTCTTCTGGGCCGGAGAATACTTTCAGTGGATTGGGGCCACTAGATTCTACTCGTGTGCCGTTAAGGGATTCTGTTGGTTTTTCGTCCTTTGGAGATGGCTTTGAGATGGGTGGAGATATGAAGGGAGATGACGTTGGTGATGGTTCGAGGATTGAGGGGGCCAGTGATGCTGCTATGATTTTCGATACCGATGTGGGGGCTATGGTTTTGGATAGTAAAGTTAAGTTTTTTAGGTCCCAACAACCTTATAATGATGCAAGTATATATCACAATGTTCCTTTGGATATGAGTTTTTTGTCTGGCTTCTGTTCTTTTTCTGATGGATATACGGTGACTGCGCCAAGTGTTGAAAATCGGATGTGGGATTCGCTTCGTTCAGGACTACAAGTTGTTCCTGACCTATGGTTTGCGTATGGGTTTAGGCTCCCAATGCACCCCTTTTTTCTCCAAGTTTTAAAGGCTTTGAACTGTGCAACATGTCAAATATCACCTAATCCGGGGCTTCAATTGAATGGGGTTATTGCTCGCTGTAGCGAACTGGATATGGAACCCACTCTTGATCTTTTCTTTTCTTTGTACCGACTAAAGTCCATTGGAGCTCAAGTCTATTTTGATGCTAAGCCTGGTTGTCCAAAGTTCGTAAGTACGCCATCTTCGAATTCCGGTTGGCACTCAAGGTGGGCCTGGTACGAGGGTTGTGAGATTGCTAAGGTGGCCCCGTGGTGTCGTTTATCTTCTGAAATATCGAAGGTTCTTAGTGGTGCGGGATCGATGACAACCATAGATTTGGCTAAGTTTTGTGGTCACGTTTTGCGTTTCAAAGCCTCGTCTTTTTCTGATAAACTGTTTTTGTGTAACCATTGTCAGTAAGATACAATGTTTCTGTTTTTAGGACTAACTTTAATGTTTTGTACCTTCATATTTGTTTTATACCTTGCGATTGTTATTTTATTTTATTTTTTTATTTGGGGTCTTTGTTTGTCTTTTTCAGTCGTTGGCCCGAAACTTCGTTTGTTGGTGAATTCTCACTTGAGGATGCCTTCAGAGAGTTTTTTGAAGTTGTTGGCCAAGAAGAGGGCTGGAGCTGAGGTCGATGGGGCTGTTGAGGGAAGTGGTGACCCGGGAAAGCATTTTGTTGGATCTGGGAGTCGCGATTTGCTTGCCGTATCAGGAGTTGTGGCGAAGGAATCGAAGGTAGACACGGCTATTAAGGATAAAAAGAGGCATCGTGAGCATGGGTTCTCACGTTCTCATCATCACAAGAAATACAAGGATGCTTCGAAGTTAGTTATTCTTGAAGATAATGACTCTGCCTCGATGGGTTTGGCTGTGTCGAAGAAGGATGGATTGGATGTGAAGGTTGGTTCTGGAGATTTGGTTCTAGCCAAAGGCAAAGAGGTTGTTGTTGCGGAATATCCTCTAGGTGTTGAGGCTTCAAAGCCATCAAAGCCTCACTTTCTCGTGGCTTGTCGTGATTATGCTTTGAATGTGCATTTTCCTTTTCTTCTTTTGTGTTTTTTTTATTTCATCCGTCTTCATTTGTGGTTTGTGTTCTTTTTTCTATTTTATAGATTTTCCTTGTGAAAATAAGTAAATTTCCTTGGTTTTACTGTAGATTATGGCCGAGGTCGAGGTTGCTAATGCTGGTAACGTGTTTGCTGATGTTGGAGAGGTCCAAAAGCTTCGTTGTGTGGTCCCCGACTTGAAGAAATCACAGTCGTCTCTGCGAGATCAGCTATCTGGTATCACTCGTGATTATGAGACTAATTCTTCCGAGATATCAAGTTTAATGAATGAGAACACAAATTTCTCCAATGAATGTAGCTCGTTGTCCCTTACGGTGAAGAAGCAAGTGATTGACTTGGCTGAAGCGAATTCAAAAATTGCTACGTTGAAGGTTGAACATGGAGAAGCGTTGCAGTCTGTTGTGGAGGCGAGGGATGTTGCCAAGAAGGATCTTAAAGATGCTAAGGATGCTTTGGCTTCTCTAGAAGAAGAGTCTCTCCAGCTTTTCGAAGAGGGCTACCGCGAGTGCTGGAAGCGCATGGGGTCACGAGGTTTCGAAGTAAGTGGTGATCGTTGGGAGGATTATCTCAGGAAGGAGCAAGGAAGAATCCGAGGGGCTGTGGAGGCAATGCCGGTTGGGAATACACCCGTTACTCCAACAGCTGAAGAGGCGGATGCTACAACTGATATTTAAGTTTTCCCTGGATATGTCCGGGTTTTCACTATGTTTTAACGTTGGTTTACTTTTGGTGCTTTAAGTTTGGATTTTGGTTTGAATCTGTGAACTTACTTGGAGATTTTGTTGGATTTTGACAATATTTTAACTATTTATCTGCATAAACCAAGTAGTTTGTTGGGCATGTTTCGCCTGTTTGCTTTTGTTTGCCATTTGTTATCTACTTTTTCTGAATTTGATATTGGCGCGTTTTTGTATTCATCTGATGAAGATTTACCGCCATATTTTTGTGCCTTTTGATTGTTAGAGTAGAACTTTTATTGTTTTCGCGATTCTAGGAGACTTAATTTTGAGTTAAATTTTAGGCGTTTGGGGGCTTTTGCCTTGATTGGTGCTTGATTTTTTTGAATCATAGCTTGGCACTTTAAAGTTAGTTGTGAATAGCAAGTAGAGACCCTTGTTATTTGGTCTACTTTTATTCTATTTTGTAAATTTTTGTTGAAATTATGTTGGATTTTTCCTGCTCGCTGTCGTGTTTTGGCATTTTATTGTCGGCTATGTAATTGACTAAATCATGAGGCGCAATTTCGATTGATTGAGGGCGTGAGAGCCAAATTTTTAGACATAAGATCCTCGGAGACTCACATTGAGTCGAGTTCTCATGGATTTTGATAGGAGAAATTACATAAATTAGCATAACTTAAGCTGTTGTAGTTGTTGATTGTAACCCTTCCTTTTGGATCTTCATGACTAGAACTTTCGTAGGTAGATCGCATTCCAATTGTTTAGAATAGGCGAGCTATCGAGGTGAGTGAGAAGGAATGTGCCTGGCCTTATGACTTTTGCCACCCTGTAAGGGCCTTCCCATGGAGAGGAGAGTTTGGTGACATTGCTAGGTTGGGACACTGCTGCTTTTCGCTGAACAAGATCATTGATCTCGAGGCTTCTAGGTTTCAACTTGGCATTAAAGTATTTCAAAGTTCTTTCCTGGAATTTGGTGATCTTGAGATGTGCTGAATCCCTGAGCTCCTCGACAAGGTCGCAGTTAAGACGTAACCCTGTTGATGATTCTTCAGCATTGAAGTTTTGGAGACACGCTGATCCCAAGCTAACCTCAATAGGGAGAACTGCTTCAGTTCCATAGGCCATTTTAAATGGAGTTTGCTCAGTGGACATCCTTGGTGTCGTACGGTAGCTCCAGAGAACGTTTGGTAGTTCATCAACCCATAGTCTGCCAGCCTCAGCCATTATTTTCTTGATGCCTTGGAGAATTGTTTTGTTCCTTATTTCCACCTGCTCGTTGCATTGGGGGTAGGCTACTGAAGCCTTGGAGTGCTGTATTTGGAGTTTTTCAAAAGTCTTTTCTATTTTACTTCCTACAAATTGAGTGTCGTTGTCTGTGACGACAATTCGAGGTACCCCGAAACGGAACACTGTGCTTTCCATAATAAAGTAGATGACTTCGATTTCTCTGATTCGTGTAAGGGCCTTAGCTTCGACCCATTTAGTGTGGTAGTCTATGGCTACAACGATGAATTTTTTCTGTCCCGAGCTCTTTGGTAGTGGGCCTACGAGGTCCATTCCCCACATATAGAAGGGACATGGCGAAGTGATCGAAGACATAGTTGTGGAAGGTCTGTGGGCTATCGAACTGTAGAGTTGGTATGGCTTGCATTTTTTGGTGAAATCCTCGCAGTCTTTTCGCATTGAAGGCCAGTAGAAGCCATACAACATTATTTTGAGAGCGAGGTCAGCTAAATGTTCCCCACAAATTCCAGTATGGACCTCGATCATGTCCATCTCGGCCTCTTCTTTTCCGATGCATTTGAGTAATGGTTCGGTTAGGGATCTTCTATACAGCTGATTATTCTCGAGGCAGTAGTCTCTTGCCTTGAAAGCTATTTTCCTTTTGTCACCATCACTCATTTCGGGAAGAGTCCCAAGATAAACTGGATTAAGGGTCTTCTCCAGTCTTGTACAGAAGAAACGCATTTGAAAGATTGGGAAGGCTCTGCTATCGATGATGCTGAGAGCATTATAATATAAATTGGTGTAGTAGGAGATTTAGTATCAGAGGTGCGAGCTTGAATAAGGCATCAAACCAATGGTTCACGGATCTGTCTATATAGTTCAATACCCAAGAAGATATTGGATTCAACAGACTTCTGACAATCTTTGCATAAGAAGCCATTCTTTCGTTGATCATCTTGTACTCTCCTATAATCTGTTTGACCACGAGTTGGGAGTCGCAGAATATCTCAATATCGCTGACTTCGAGATGTTGGGCAAGCCTCAACCCAGCAATAAGAGCTTCATATTCTGCCTCGTTATTAGAGGCTTGAACTTGAATTTGACGGCTTGTTGGATCCTAAAACCATCTGGACTTGTGAGAATGATGCCCGTGCCCCCGAAATTTGTTGTTGAAGATATGTCAGTGAAAAGGGTCCATGAAGTTACACTCAACGACAAA
This sequence comes from Apium graveolens, assembly GCF_009905375.1. Classification (NCBI taxonomy): domain Eukaryota; kingdom Viridiplantae; phylum Streptophyta; class Magnoliopsida; order Apiales; family Apiaceae; genus Apium; species Apium graveolens. The sequence goes on along the minus strand of NC_133650.1, from coordinate 15,155,081 downwards.
GTCAGATAGGGCTTGTGATCTTGTCGATGTTCTTGGAACGAACTCTATGTTGAATTGACTTAGTTCGACGGTCCATGCGACCAGTCTTCCTATCATGTCGGGCCTGTGGAGTACTTTTCGAAGTGGTTGGTTGGTCATTACACTGATCAACCGATCTTGAAAGTAATGTCACAGCTTTCTACTCGAGACTATGAGAGCGAAGATAAGCTTCTCAATTTTTGAATATCGAGTCTCCGCGTCCTTCAACATATGGCTGACGAAGTATACCAGAAGTAGTTCTGACCATTTTTCTTTTACTAGCACCGAGGCGACGGTGGTATCTGATGCAAATAGGTAGATTTGAGGGGCTCGCAGGGAGATGCTTTTGTTAGTACCGGTGGGGAAGCTAGGAAGGCCTTGATGCCTTGCAGGCTTGCTTCACAGGCGTCATCCCAAATGAACTTGCTTGATTGCGAGGCCTTTTTGGAAAGTTTCCCCCACATTGAGGAGGCCGAAGGGCAAGACTTTGTAAGCGAAGACGCCTCTATGTGTTATAAACGCCGTATGGTCCTGGTCTTCCTTTGCTAGTTTAATATGATTATATCCCACAAAAGCATCCATGAAGGATTATATCTCATGCTCCGCAGTTGAATCTATGAGTTGATCTATGTTGGGAAGAGGGTAGAAATCCTTTGGGCAGGCTCTGTTGACATCTGAGTAGTCAACGCATATTCGCCATTTGCCAATACTCTTCTTTACTAGGACAACATTCGCGATCCATTTAGGGAACTGCACTTCCTTGATGAAACCCATCTCGAGGAGCCTATCAATTTCAATATCTATGGCCTCCTATTTTTCGGCATAGAAGACTCTTTTCTTCTGTTTTATTGGGCGAGCTTCTGGAGAGATGTTAAGTCTATGAAGAGCTATTTCCTCAGGTATCCCTGGCATGTATTTCGGATTACAAGCAAAGATGTCTGCGAAGTCATGAAGTGTTTGTATCAACTGTCGTTTTATATATGGGTTTAAAGCGGCTCCTATTTTAACTCTCTTATCCTCAGAGGAGTCATAGATCTTGACATCTTCCAGTTCTTTATTGGGTTCACAGTTGCTTGGCGTAGGGACCTCAATTATTTCCCTTAGGTCCACTTCCACCACTTGGTGGACCTCGGAGGTCTGAGAGGATCGATTTTTAGGGATGGAGTTTCCCAAGTAGCATTGGCGCGAGGCCTTTTGATCTCCACACACTTCACCGACCCCAAACTCGGTAGGGAACTTCATTTTCAAATGGGCGATGGAGGTGATTGCCTTGAGGGGTCCCACAGTGGTCCGCCCTATTATTGCATTAAATCTTGAGATTGCATTGACAACATGAAATTTGACCATACGCCAAACTTGGCAAGGCGGTAAACCAAAGAGGACTGGGAGATCGATGATGCCTACGTGTTTAACCTCGTTTCATGTGAAGCCATAAAGAGGAGTTCCTTTGGCTGTATCGATCTTTCTATCGCCTAAGTCCATTCTTGAATAGGCGATGTAGTATAATATGTCTACCGAACTTCCATTATCTACTAGAATCTTTTTGACCGTATTCGTGCCAATTTTAGTTATTATGACGAGGGCGTCTTGATGGTCTTCAATGATGTCATTTGTATAATCTTCATCTGTTAGGAAATGAATAACACACAGAGGGGGTGAATGTGTTTTACTGTTTTTATGCTTTTCTTGAATTCTTTTTCTAGTTAAACAAAGTAAATTGAATCTTGTAATGAAATGTGTTACTGCAAAAATTAAGCATGCAATAATAAAGAAACATATCTTTTCAAAACTCACTTAATTTTTTATATTTAAATTAAGAATGTTTTGCTACAAAATTTCTAGGCTCTTTGATAAATAACTTAGCTTCTTATTGAGAGTGTTACAAGATTTTTGATCTTAATTGTTACAACTGACTAAATGACCACTGTTAACTTCATAATTTAGTTAACTGCTGGTTTACACAGTGTACAATAAGACATGCTATTAACTTTAGTAAACTGTCACTTGTCATTTCCATTTTACGAAAAATGTATCTTCCATTTTCGGCTTAGCATATCTTAGCATCATGTGTTTACTTTGATCTTCCTTTGTCAGTTAATCTTCACCATTGATCTTACACATCCTTCAAGCTGTTTTTGGTAGACTTGTCAATGCAGCTGTTTGGATTGTTTGTTGATTGTAGATCTTGGATATTGAACTGGTTTGCAATTTTGTACTTTGAGATTTTACCTTGAGATCTCCATTTGGTCTATAGAGAACTTGACATCTCGATAAGTATATTAGCTTATCGAGATCTCTAATGCTCCATTGGTAAATTTGACTTGTAGAGGTCTCTGAGTTCTCTATAAGAGAATTTGGCTTGTCGGGATCTCTATTCTTCATATCTTCACTTTGACTTATCGATATCTCTGAATTCTCTAGTGGCTTATTGACTTATCGATAACTCAGAGTTCTCTAGTCAAATTTGACTTGTCGATAACTCAGAGTTCTCTAGTGAATTTTGGCTTATCGATATCTCTGAGTTCTCTAGTGGAATTTGACTTATCGATAACTCAGAGTTCTCTAATTAATGTTGACTTGTCGATAACTCTGAGTTCTCTAGTGAATAAATGAATTATCGATATCTCCAATATTCATGTCTTCAATTTGGCTTGTCGATATCTCTGTGAGTTCTCTATAAGCTTTTCTGACTTCTCGATAAGTAATTTGGAGTTTTCGAGTGACTTCTCTATAACACTAAATCTGTGACTTGTAAATATCTTGACTTAGAATATTTTTATCCAAACAGATTTATTCAACTCCAAGCTTCTTCAAAATTCTCCTGAGGCATGATCTTCTTCCAGATAGAATCCTTAGGCTTGATACTGTTTAAACAAAAGACTCCAGTCTACTCTTTTACATTTTTACAGACTTTAAATGTTACAAGTACAAATACAAACTAAGATTACAATACAACTTATTTAGGGTTGTCAATTTGAATTAGTCTTGTTAAAGTACAGGCATGTCTTGTACAACAATCTTCCCCAATTTGTGAAAGGATTGCTTAATACAAATTCATGCATGTTAACAAGACTGACCCCAAGTTTAAAAAAATATGGAAAATGAACTCAATACATAAAGCTTGATAGAATTACAACTTTTATACAATATGAGATTTACAAAGTTCAATGGTTACAAGTATCAGGTAAAGACAGTTTTTATATTTGCTTCTTCCCTAAGAATATCCTTTAAGTGATCAAGAATTTCCAGTTCTTCTATAATAGGTGTTCCACTTAGAGCTTCTACAAGTTTTTATCTAGCAACCTTTGGATAACCACTGTCTAGTAAATCAATTCTAAATTTTGAGAATCCACCAGCTTTGATGTTTAGAAATTTCCCATCTTTAGAGATTCTGCTCATCCCTTTGGCCTTGAGCTCTTCTGATCGTTTTATGAACATCTCAATTTCTTCATCATATTTCATCCTTCTCTCTTCAGATTCAGCCTCATTTCTTTTTCTTATTTCTTCCCTTTCAATCAACCATTCAGCTATAACTGATCTACATGCTCTTGTAGCAGTATCCTTGTCCTTTAGCAAACTTATTATTCTCTTAATTCCCATGGAGAAGAGAGCCATTAAATCATTACCAAGAAAGGTGAAAGACCCATCCTCATAGAAAATTCTAACTTCCCTAAGAGATACAACCCAGACTCTGACTATTTCCTCAGCAAGTTGTTGAAAGTGATCTTCATCTGAGATGCATCAATTCAAAGGTAGAAAGTCAGATTGCTTGAAACAATTCCAAATGGCCATTTCAGTGACTTCTTCTTTCTTTATAGGCTTGACTTTCTTAGGCTTTCTCCTAACAGATTTGAGATTGACTTTTAGTGAAGGCTTGGCTAAAGGTAAGGTTGTGATTTTCTTGAGATTTTTCTGGCTTGTGGTGATTGGAATTTTTCAGAAAGAGTTAGTTGTTTGCTTGAGTAGAAATTTAGGCTTTGAGGTTTGAGGTGGTTTGATGTTTAAGATATTTGATGTTGTAGGTTGAGCTGGGGTTTGAGCTAGTTGTGTTTGTATTTTTAGGGTTTGTTTTGGTTCTGAGCCATCATGATTCTTTTAGGTTCTCCTCTCACATCCTCTTTTCTTCTTATTATTCTTCTTGTCTTCATGCTTTTTATCCTTTCTACTAGTTGCCTTGGAGAATTGACTTGGATTTGAGCCAAATTGTTTTTGATCATCTTTCTGCTCATCATCATCCTCATCTTTCCTTAGATTGTACTTAGTAGTTGGCAGCCTGTTGTCATAGTCTACAAGGTATCTTTCCAAGATCTTTATCATCTCCATATCCTCATGCTTCTTGCTCTTCTTGATCTTTAAATTGGACTGTAAAGTCATGAGCAACCTTAAGTTTGATCAGACACAGTATTTGGGAATATAGAGATGCTTGGCATGCTTGGTTGACGGACAAACATAAACAATTCCCTTGTTTGGAGATAGATAGGCTTCTGGAAAAGCTGCTATCTGTGCCTTTTTAAGCTCATGTAGAAGTTGATTGTCTTCAGGAATTACTTGGTGTACTTTGTCAATCATAACATCCAATTCAGATGCTCTCAATGTTTGGAGATTTCCCAAGGTAACTTGAAGACACATGTCCACCCCACCATCATTTATATTCATCACAATTCTCTTCTCTAGGAAGTTGTCAATCTTTACCACCACTGCTCTTACAAAATTGATATTCTTGCCTAAAGATTTCTTGCAACTCATGTAGTTGTGTTGAAGAGACACTCTTAGTGCTGCAAAGAGGTCATTGAAATCCTGATCTTGATTAGGTCCTTCTGCAACCCATAGTAGTCTTTCTTTTCCAACATCAACTTGAGTATTTGAGCTTTGTCCCACCTGAACAGGCTTTTGAGATTGTGTCTTAGCATTCCTGAATTGGGCAATCCTAGCCTCAATCTCCCCCTTAGTCTTTGAAACATGCATGAGCAGGGGAGTTGGAATTTCTGGCCTAATCTGTTCAGATAAGGCAGGCAGTGCAATGTTGAGCTTTCCCATGATGGCTCCCAAAAAATCGAGTTCTGCATTTGGAGATGCCTGTGAGAGTCCATCAGGGTCTGGATGTCAGTTTGTTGACTCTTGACTAGAGAAGTCAAGGCTTGAACTTGTGCAGTTAGAGAAGCATTAGAGTCTTGCAGTGCTGAGACTTGAGTTTGTAGAGGTTGGATTTGCAGATTTGTGGAAGTGGAGCCAGGCTGATAAGAGCTAGTAGATGTGCCAAAGGTTTCTTCTACGGCCTATTTGATGCCTTCCATGAGCAATGCAGAAGGCTCATATCTTGTATCCAACTTGACTTTTGAGTCATTTACATTTGTGATTTGTTGTTGGACCACTTCATGAAGAACAATGAAGGACTATTTCAGACTTATTACTTCCTTTTCCATAGTGGTCAAATATAATATTTTTATTTGATCACCAAAGTGTTAAAACTTTGAGGTGATCTTGACCTGTGAAGGTATAATTTCATACATCTTCTCATTTACCAGCTTTCTAATTCTGTCTTCATGATCAATCAATCTCAGTTCTAGAGCTTTTCCAAAGAGATGGAAAGCTTTGGGTTGAGCCTTTGAGACTTCATTGACTGCATCATAGACTTCACTAGGTGTCAGTACCTTAGAATTTCTGCCCAGAATTGTCAAGTAGTCTTCCCTGAACTTAGCTAGAACAACCTCCATATCATCACAGTTGCCATCCTGTTTAGCTTCATTAAAAATTTTGCTCTGTTGCTCTTGGACATCTGATTGATAGGAGAGCATGATTGCTTGATAGTCCTGGTTAGACATGTCAGAAGTGAGCAATTTTTGAGAGATTTGAGCTAGGCCTCCAATCTGATCTATCCTGAATTCTTCAAGACTTATCTGAGATGCAGTTTCTCGGAGCCAGTTAGAGACAAGGTATGGTTGAGAAGTTGATGGTTGTAAAGTTGAGGGTTCAGAAACACCTGTGACTGATGTCACAGTTTTACTCACAGATTGCTCTGTGGTTATGGCTAGTTGTTGTTCCACACTAGTTATGGGAACCTCCAATTGAATTGGAGGGGATTTGACTGGGTTACTACCATATGCACCAGTCTCAAACCCTTGTGTGTCTTGCACCATACTGTACCTGAATGTGCTATACTTGCCTCCCCTAAGACAGGATCACTGGCAATTGTACTCCTAGCATCAACTACCAAAGCAATTTCTGCTAGGGTTTTGAGGGGAGTTGTTCCTACATAAGGAACCTCCAATTGAATTGAAGAGGATTTAGATAGCTCCCCCTCAGGAGTACTACCCTCAAACCTAACAGTCTGTGAAGACTGATTTGCACATTAAGGTGCATTTGAGACATCCATGGGGCCTTCAATAAAAACTAATAAATCCCCTATGTTTTCTGTTGGTGTCATCAAGGTCTACCCCAGCTAGTAGCCTCTCACCATCTAAATGTAGTGTCTGGGTGGTGAGCAAGGTTTCTTGAACCAACTCACTTAATTTTTCTTGCACTTGAGAATTAGATTCAAGTGAAGTTGGAAGAAAAGAAATTTTAGATATGAGAGATTGTTGCTCAGGTGTGAGTGTTGGCACCTCCACCTGAATGGATGAAGGAGCTTCAAAAGATGTTCTCTCATAGTGTGTGCCATCCTTATTCCTCCTTTCAGACACTTGAATTGCTTCAGGTGCAGGCTGTGCAGACTCAATACAAGGTGCTTTTACAACTGCATCCTGTTGGGAGGATACAGAGGTGACTTGAGTGGTCAGCTCAGTTTTCTTACTCTTCTTTTGTTTTTTGTCCAAGGGTGACTCAGCTTCAATTTGGTCCTCGCCACTCTCTTGCAAAAATGTCATGGTTATCCCCTTTCTCTTCTTTTTACTAACTTCATCCTTTTGAAAAGATGAGGTGGTTGGTTTCCTAGCTTCTATAGGTTTTGAAGGAACGAGCTCAATATGGGTAGGTTCCTGTGGGTATGCCTGTGTTTGTGCTTCCACAGGCTCAGGAACCATTGTTGCACTAGGTTGATTTCCACTACTTCTCATGTCTGGCATAGAATAAGGGTAAGTATTAAATCTTTCAATCATGAAAGGTGTTAACTTAAGACTTACTGAAACCTTATTCTTAGTAAGAAGTGATCCAAATAGAATGCAACTCTAGCCGGTCTAGATAATTTCTTACAATTGCCAATTAATGTCCTGTTTACACCTTCTAGCATATGTATGTCATTAACTTTATTATTTAAAGCTAACATAATAAATCTAGGTAGAAAAATCTCCTTATCTCTTGACTTCAATGGCATTGTGAGTCTGGTGCTCAGCTCCCCCAAAATGTAGTGTCATGTTAGGTCACACACACTGTAGAAGGGGGTTTAATACAGTGTATAGCACAATCAAATTGAATTCAAATAACATAAGTAACAGAAAATAGACTTTATTTGAAGTAATAAACTCTGTTACAATATGGAACTGTCCTCTCTCAGTGATGAACAAATATCACGAGAGCTGCTAGGGTTACAATGAATAATATTCTCGATAATGATAACACTTATAGTGTAAACCCTATATCTGTGTTTATATACTACACAGTTACAAGATAATCACTAATTAATATGGAATATAATTCTGCTTCCTAAAATATATCAATCATATATCTTTTCTTCCAAGTATTCTATTCTTCATAGAATTCCTTATTCATGCATATCTCTTCTTACGTTTGTCTCGATCTTCTCTTCAATCAATCAGCCGCCTTCCTTATCTGAACGTTTCCTTTAAGTCCAGATATTATCTTCTGATAAATATCTCCTGAACCTTAAGTACTGATGACTTAAGTTCTGACTTCAGTATAAGTGTTGATTTCAGTTAAGTACTGATTTGACCTGTCTAAGTAAGATCTGAAAACTAAACATAAATCATATTAGTCATGACATTATCAAATATATCTAACAATCTCCCCCAACTTATAAATTAGCATAATATACAAGTTTAACATATATTTGATGATGTCAAAAACATTAAGTACAAATGCATGAGAAATTGACTAGATAACTACAACTTACAGTCCTTAAAGCTTTACCAACGTTAACTTCTGATAATAACTTCAGTCTGTATACATATCAGAATTTGAGCAGTTGTAGATCTTGACTTGGCTTCACTTTCTGATCTCTCTGATGTCAGGAGTTGTTCTGAGATAGTTCTTTAACAAACACCTCTCAACATATCTGAGTTCATCAATCATCCTCCTTTTAGCATCTTTAAGCTCTGCAGAATCTTCACCAGTTTGGAAGATAGCAGCCCTGAGATCATTAATTCTAGCTTTCCTTATGTCCTGATCCGGTCTGATCAAATACGCCTTGTCAGACTCAAGATTGAATTCTACAGCCTTATAACCCAGAAAGGTAGTTATAATCTTTGCAGAGTTAGGCTTCATCTCAACAATATCGCCCTTGTGATCTCTGTACTTTGGAAGATATGTGCTTTCAGACTTTACAGAATAAAGCCTTTTCAGTCTCTGAATTTGAGTCTTCAAATAGTTTGCAGTACTTTATGTTATTCTGTCATTCACTTGAAGTAAGAATAATACATGTTCCAGTTCTTCAAAATACTTCAGTGGAATAGCATTTTCCCTTATATGGTAAACCCTACCATCTGTCATGAAGTATAACAAGATGTGTTCTTTCAAGTAGGTATGGTAAACCATCTGTACAGATTCTAATTTATTCAATCTTTCAGGAGTTGCTCCAACACCTGGTTCACTTAAGGAAGTTGGATCATTGGTTGTGTTATGTACTCTTCTTTCATCAGCACTACCCAATCCAGATTTATCTCTTGCTTCCTTTCCAGTAACCACTCTTGCTTCAAAACCACTTGCAGCAGTCTTTAAAAGTTGAGTCTGTTTGGCTTTGGTGAAACCTGGTAGGAGTATCCTTGAAGGTTTAACATGAGCAATGTCTGAGGTTTCCTTTTCCTTATCTTCTGATATCAAGTCAACTTGAGCTATGTCAGAGGTTACTTGCTTCTTTGTAATATCAAAACTAACTATATCTTGACTCTGAACAACTTGAGTCATGTCAGAGGTTGTCTTAGAAATCTTTCTTGAAGTCAGAGTAAGATCAGCATCTTCAACAGAAATTTCTTCATCCACAGGAGGCACATAAACCTTTATAGGTTCACCAACTTTTTCTTTGCCCTTAGACCTTGGATCTATCTGTAATTGTGATTTGGCCTTGGTTGCCTCAATATTTGTCCTTTCTTTTATCACAATGCCTTTAGCCTTAGGAAGTTTCTTTTTACCAACAGAAGCTTCAGATTTAGAATTGACTTTTTCTGACTTAAGTCTAGATTCTTCTTCCATTAGACTCTCAAAGTCCATTCCTGGATTTTCTTTCAGAAATAACTGTCTTGAAATTTCTTCATCAAGATCCAAAAGTTCATCAGAACTTATCCTTTTACCAGTATCAGAAGTAATTCTTTTTCCAGTATTAGAACTTGTCCTATGACTTGTAGTTTCAGCTCTTCTTGATGAGAGACTTCTACCTTGACCATGACCTCCACCCATTCCAGAGTTTCCCTAGTCATCTTTTTCATCATCTTTCCCCTTCAGTGTCTTAACAGTTTTGCATTTGGACTTAAGTACCTTCTCCCCCTTTTTGGCATCAACAGGTAAGAGAAGAGAGACAAGCAATTCCACTGAGGATTGGATTTCATCTAGTTGAGATTGCTGAGAAGCTTGATTTTTCAAAATTTCATCAATCTGAGATTGTTGTTTCTCTTGGGTCTTCTCAATGTAAGCAACTCTGTCAAAGGTAGGTTTGAAAAAGTTTTTCTTGTCCAGCTTGACAAGTGTATCTTGCTGCATTAAGAGTTCTTGAACCCTGTTCAACTTGTCTTGAGTGACAGACTATTGACCTTGAAGGTGCCTTGTAGTAAGTGCAGTAACTCTTAGCTGTGTCTTGAAATCATCATTAATTAGCATCTCATCAGCTTTTGCCAAGTGCACAACAGGAATTTTTTCAGATGGAACAAAGGTAACTGTGTTCCACTCCTTAGTCCACTCCTGTCCTCTAGGAGTTTCACTCCAAGGTACTGGTGCTTCCCCTGTAATAAACTTCTTGGCTATCTCACTTTTGTGAATAGTTTATTAAGGTGCATGTCCTGATGGACCAGCTGCAGTAGCATCTTCATTTATAGCAGCATTACCAGTAGTATCATCATTTACAGCATCAGAACATACAGAGTCGGCATCTTCTGATAAAAGAACAGTATGAGAAGCTATGGAGGCTTCAACATCATCCTCTAAGTGCTGATCTGCTTCCAAGTTCTGATCAACAGCCATATTCTGATGCTCACCTATAGTCTGATCTTCAATGTTTAGATGTAGAGAAGGTGTTGTAGACAATTCTGGATTATCAATAGCATCAGGAACTGGTGTTGTTGATGGATTAATTTGAGCTGGTAGAGCTTCTAAGTAGAGAACCTCAAGCACAACCAGGTTGTGAATATCAATTTCAGCACTAATGCCTGGGTCTGCAGTAGATACTGGTTCATGTACAGGAGACACAGATGGTGTAGATGCTTTATCTGTAGCAGTAGCTTCAGCAAATTCTGGCTCTTGTGAGATCAGAGATTCCGGATCTCCTTCCTTAGCTGCTGTTTCCTCATCATCTGAAACTATCATGTGAGCTCTCTGTTTCTTTCTTTTCTTTGAAGATGGAGATTCCTTGGGAGTTTCAGCATAAGACATTTTTCTAAGCCTTTTGGGAAGCTTAGATCCCCCAATTCCAGTATCCTTCTGAGAAGGGACCTTCTCAGCTTCTGTGATAACAGGTTCTGATACAGGAACCTGTTCCTCACTGTCTGACTCATCTCTCAGAACAATCCTCCTTCTCTTCGGTGGTGTCTGAGGTACAGTCTTTGTCCTCTTGGGCTTGGAAGATGAAGGCTTCACAGTATATGCTGATGATGAAGGTTGAGTTATCTATGAAGGTTTGAGATGTGTTCTGATAGAGGGTTGAGTTGGTTGAGATGTATGTGTGGTATGTTCTGATGGTTATTGTGGTGTCTGGGATGTGCTGGTGGGTTGTATATCAGGGTAAACAGATCTGTAAGTGTGAGGATCAGCATTTACCAGGATCTATTTTATAGACTGAGGTATCTATAAGGGTCTAACCACCTTTTTCTTAAGGTCAGCATTTACCAAGTCATTAAAAGCTCGTTTTGCAAGTTTAAAGGGTGGAAATAAAGAACTGGCTGGTTGAGGTTCATTAGCACAGCAAAAAGTATATATAAGCTGACAGAATCTAGCAAAGTATACTACATTCCTATCCTCTATCATCCTATCCCCTATAAAGCCTAGCACAATACTTGCAAAATCAAAATGAGTTTGGTGAATAATAGCATACCCGATGTGCTGACTCATAATAGGAATGGCATCAAAATTGGAACACTTATTGCCGCATGCTTTAGTGATGCAGTCGAAGAAAAAGCTCCATTCCTTTCTGATATGTGCTTTTTTCAACTGTCCAAGCTTGGCCAAACTCTTCTCATACCCCAAATTGGCCATGAGCTGTTGTAGAACGGGTTCCTCCGGTGTTGAGAAAATGCAGCCTTCTGGTAAGTGTAGAGCTTTACGAACTACTCCAGGAGTTACCACATGCTCAACATCATTTACTTCGAAAATAATGCTTAGAGTACCAGTAGCACCACCATTATCAAAATGCCCAGTCCGCCAAAACGTCAGAACTTGTTGGCTGGAAATGACTTGTTGGCTGGGTCAATGCATACCCAATCTCACTGTGTGCTAGAAGATCTTGCACAAAGTGCAAATCAGATGGAGCGTCATCATGGTTTAAGATTGCAGCATAGTTGTTGGGTACAAACTTGGCTCCATCTATAATCAAATCCTTAGGTGCCATGAGAAAAATTGAGAAATAAGTTCGCCTGTAAGGTGTTTGATAAAATGTCTGTATGAAAAAAAACGTCAGGAGATGAGATAGAATAGAAGTAAAGAAAAAAGAGATAAAGTGTGAAAGTAAATAAAAGATTTTGCAATCTTCTCTCTCTTTTACTTATACACGGTAGAAAAAGTAACCGTTGGACACCTGTCAGACATGCAGCAGTAAAGAATAATTAATGGGCACGGGAAAACAGTAATCATTACTTATCACATGCAGTTTTTCAAGGAAAAACCGTTCCACTTACCAAGTAATCCCATTAATTAAGGTAGTTCAGTTTTAATTTAAAATTTAAACTGTTCCCACTTAAAAAAAATTATTTTTACTGTGAGACCAATATTCTGTATAAATACACTAAGTGAGAGAATGACCAAAAAAAATAAATCAAGTAAACAGGTACTGCCACGTCAGAATCAGAACTTGATTTGTATCAGATATAAAAATGGTCATCAGAATATGGGTAAATCAGGATTTAAAAATGCATCAGAATTTCAAACGACTCAGAGACAAAATCTTGCAAAAAATAGAAAATTTCATTAATATATTGAGAAAATACATTCATGAAATTTAAATTACAGCACAACATTACAAAATTGTCCTAAGCTACAAATCTTAACAGCAACAACTATTGTCCTAAGCTAAGAAGCCTGACAAAGCTGACAGTGAAGAGAAACAGGGAGCATAAACTATTTCTTCTTCCTGCTCTCAACAAAAAGAACAGCGAGTCGTATGATTCGCTCCTGCTGTCGAAGACGACGGATATGTAGTTCTCTGCGAACTGTCAACAAATCACGTTTAATAATCTCTGGAAATTGAATCCAGAGATTGTGAGGGATGTTGGCGATAGGGTATGGAGTTGGAATTCCATTTATAAAGACATGTACAGTCTCATCGCCATAATTGTAAAACCAGCCAAACGCAGCCATTTTTGGTATTAAGAATAAAACGAGAGTGAGTTTGTGAGGAATTTAGAGATGTGCTGGCTGGAGTGAAGTGTTGGTTTATATAGGCAATAAAATGCCAGGAGACGCAAGGAAAATTTAATGCTGACAGGTAGAAATAATTCTACCTCGTCTCCCTAGACTGAGGAGAATAAGAACAACCATTGGAAGTATAAAACAGGGTTTAATGCGCACAAGAAACAGGTAAACATTATTGTGCATGGACCTGTACCACTAACCCTAAGTGTATTGACTGTTAATATCTCACCCGAACATATTCTGATTTAAAATAAGACTGTTTCAGATTTTAACCACAAATAAGTCAAGTAAAGGATCAGAATTTAATATCAGCACTTAGACTTATATCAGAACTTAACAGTCATCAGAACATGATTTCTTAACTCGAAAAATGAATGCCTATTTCTGCAATTCTTCACATAAATTCTGATTTCGGTTCTTCAGAACTTAATCATCAGAACTTCCATCATAACTTGTCCTCAGAATTTATGCAATCTAACACATAAACTGTTCATCTAAAACAACATTGATCACCACAGGAATTTTCATCATTCATATGGAGTGTAAGTGTGTGCATTAAGCTAAATATCAGACAAAGAGTAAAGTCTGATTCACTTCAGTACATCTTAGAAGTAAGGCATAACTAAGAACTTTACTTAAAATCTGTCATTATTCTGAAGCCTACTATTGAATGAGTTCATGCATGAGTTCACCTCAACTGTTTTGTGCTTATTTTATGCATCTTTTGAAATTTCATTTTACAGTGGCTTCTCAGTGTAAGTGAGTCACGACTGCTTATCAGAATTTATGCTATTATCAGAGTATTTCTCCAGTAATCATAGAGTGTGAAAAGTCACCAAGAAAAATAATTATTTGCTTTTCTGATGCATATTACTTAATACCAGCAATACACTTGGGTCATCCCTTCCACATTTTTACTCTAGATATCAAAGGAGTACCTGATTTTTATTCCTTGTTCTTTTCCTTTTTCTTTTGATAAATGAGGTTTATCAGCACTTAGTACATTCACCAGATTTACTAACATCAGAACTTAACAGATGAGAAGCATTATTCTAGTTTTTGACTTAGTAGTAAGATAGACAAAGTAAACTTAACTAAGCTCAATATCAGAATTTGCTTGTGTCAGTAGATTTCCACATAAATAATTACTTCAAACATGGGATCTTTAGAATATTAAAGACTACTAGGTCAACATCTAGCACAGTTATCCTCATAGAAGTGAATAGTCACAGAAACATTCATATCACTATCAGAGTTTAGAAATTCACATCAGACAACAATCAGTACTTAAGCAATTTTCAATTAAGCACAAAATACACAAAGATAGTAATATCTGTAAATACTGATCATAAAGTCTGATGCAGCAGAACAAAAGCTAAGCAGATTTAGAGAAAGAACCTGAAACCATTCCAAGTTCATTTACCAATCTTGTAAAAGTAGCTTCACACAGTGGTTTTGTGAAGATATCTGCTAGTTGTTGATCTGTTGGAACAAAGTGCAATTCCACTGTACCTTCATCCTCATGTTCCCTTATGAAGTGGTACCTAATGCTGATGTGCTTTGTCATTGAGTGTTGAACTGGATTACCTGTCATAGCAATAGCACTTTGATTATCACAGTAAATAGGGATTTTAAAATATGTTAACCCATAATCCAGTAACTGATTCTTCATCCAAAGAATCTGTGCACTACAGCTTCCTGCAGCAATGTACTCTGCTTCTACAGTAGATGTGGAAATTGACTTTTGTTTCTTGCTAAACCAAGAAACCAATCTGCCTCCAAGAAATTGGCAGCTTCCACTTGTGCTTTTCCTGTCAATTTTGTAACCTGTAAAATCTGCATCTGAGTAACCTATTAGATTAAAATCTGATTCTCTGGGATACCACAATCCCAGATCAGCTGTTCCCTTAAGATACTTGAAGATTCTTTTCACAGCTGTTAAGTGAGGTTCTCTTGGATCTGCTTGAAATCTTGCACAAAGACAGGTAGCATACATGATATCAGGTCTACTAGCAGTTAGATAGAGTAAAGAGCCAATCATACCTCTGTAATCAGTAATATCTACTAATTTACCAGTATCCTTATCCAGTTTTGTTGCAGTGGCCATGAGAGTGGATGCACTTGAACAATCTTGCATTCCAAATTTCTTCAGCAAGTTTCTGGTGTACTTGGTTTGACAAATAAAAGTGCCTTCTTCATTCTGCTTGACTTGAAGGCCCAGAAAATAGCTAAGTTCTCCCATCATACTCATTTGATATCTTGACTGCATCAATTTGGCAAACTTTTTGCAAAGTCTGTCATTTGTAGAACCAAAGATGATATCATCAACATATATCTGAACCAAAAGTAAGTCCTTTTCATGGTTGAGGTAGAACAATGTTTTGTCTATAGTTCCTCTGTTAAATCCACTTTCCAGAAGAAACTGAGCTAAAGTCTCATACCATGCTCTTGGAGCTTGCTTAAGGCCATAAATTGCTTTATCAAGCCTGTAGACATGAGTTGAATATTTGGGATCTACAAAGCCTGGAGGTTGTTCAGCATATACTTCCTCCTCTAATTCTCCATTGAGAAAAGCACTTTTCACATCCATTTGAAAGACAGTAAACTTTTTGTGAGCAGCATAAGCCAAAAATATCCCTATGGCTTCCAATCTAGCAACTGGTGCAAATGTTTCATCATAATCAATTCCCTTTTGTTGAGAATATCCTTTTGCAACCAACCTTGCTTTATTCCTTGTAATTATGTCATCATAATCAGTTTTGTTTCTGAACACCCACTTTGTACCAACAACAGATCTGTTCTTTGGTCTTGGCACTAGGGTCCAGACTTTGTTTCTTTTAAATTCATTTAACTCTTTCTGCATTGCTTGCACCCAATCAGCATCTTGAAGAGCGTCTTCCACTTTTTTTGGTTCAGTCTGAGAAAGAAAAGAATTGTAAAGACATTCACTTGAGGTAGCTGTTCTAGTTCTGACACCTGCATCAGAATTTCCAATTATCAAATCAGGTGTATGTGATTTAGTCCACTTCCTTGCAGATGGAAGGTTTTCTCTAGAACTGGATGCTCCCCCATGATCCATGCCATCTTCATCAACATCTTCTGATGCTCCCCCTTAAAGTATGCTCTCCGAATTGGATTCTTCAGAATTTAAATTTTCAGAATTATCAGAACTTGGCTTATCAGAACTTGATGAATCAGAACTTGAAGAGCCAGTTATATGTTCTGATGCTTCTTGAGATGTGGTTATATCTTCAGTATGCTCCCCTTGCACAGGTGCATCCTCTTTTAACGTAGTCACCACAGTTTCAATGACATCAGAGTTTAATCCATCAGAGTTTGCAGTATCAGGACTTAGACTGTCAGGGTTTTCAGTATCAGAATTTAATTCTTTATTTTTGAATCTCAGCTGACCATGATCATTGAAATCTTCAAGTCCAGTAATCTTCTTATCATCAAAAGAGACATTGATAGATTCCATGACCACCATTGTTCTCAAATTGTAGACTCTGAAGGCTTCTGTGGAAAGTGGATATCCAACTAAGATTCCTTCATCAGCTTTTAGATCAAATTTGGATTGCTGTTCAGGGTGAGTCTTAAGAACAAAACACTTGCATCCAAATACATGAAAATACTTCAGATTTGGCTTCTTTTTCTTCACCGTATCATATGGTGTCTTTCCTTGCTTGTTAATGAGTGTTGCATTCTGAGTAAAACAAGAAGTCTGCACAGCTTCAGCCCCAAAATAGGTTGAAAGCTTTGCTTCATCAAGCATAGTTCGTGCAGCTTCAATGAGAGTTCTATTCTTTCTTTCAACAACTCCATTTTGCTGTGGAGTTCCAGGAGCAGAAAATTCCTGCTTGATTCCATGGTCTTTGCAGAACTCTTCCATTGTAAAATTTTTGAACTCAGTGCCATTATCACTTCTTATTATTTTCACAGAGTCTTTAACCAATTTATCCAGTTGCTTAACATGATCAATTAAGATAGATGCAGTTTCACTTTTTGTGTGCAAGAAATATACCCATGTGTATCTGGTGAACTCATCCACTATGACCATAGCATATTTCTTCTTTGCAATAGACATGACATTCACTGGACCAAATAGATCAACATGTAGTAGGTGATAAGGCTCACGAATTGATGATCTAGTCTTGCTCTTGAATGAAGATTTCCTTTGTTTAACCTTCTGACAAGAATCACAAAGACCTTCAGGAGCAAATACTGACTTTAGCAGTCCTCTCACAAGATCTTTCTTGACTAGTTCATTTATATTGTTGAAATTTAAATGAGAGAGTTTCTTCTTCCAGTTTTCTTCAATTGATGCTCTACTCATCAGACAGATTGCAGAACCATCAGTACTTGTTGAAAGCTTGGCTTCATAAATGTTACCATGCCTGTATCCTTTCAGAACAACTTTGCCTGTAGATTTGCTTATAATTTCACAGTGTTCTTCAAAGAAATCCACATGATAACCTCTGTCACATATTTGACTAACACTCAGCAGATTGTGTTTAAGTCCTGAGACCAGAGTTACTTCTTTAATGATGACATTCCCAAGATTGATATTGCCATATCCCAATGTTTTTCCAATGTTGTCGTCTCCATAAGAAACACTTGGGCTAGCCTTCTCCACAAAGTCTGATAGCAGGGCTTTATTTCCAGTCATATGTCCTGAACATCCACTGTCCAGAACTAGGATGTTTTTCCTGTTGCCCTGCAATCACAAAGACCACTAATGATTAGTTTTAAGGACCCAGACTTGCTTGGATCCTGTGGCCTTATTAAGTTTGTTAACATTTGCAGTGGATTTAGCATCAGAGTTTATGTTAACATTTTTCTTATTAGAATTTACACTATCAGACTTTGAATCAGAACTTACACTAGAAGAAACGATGCTAACTTTCTTTAAAGAAGGTTTTATTTGATAATAATCATAGTACAAACTATGATATTCCTTACAAGTATAAATGGAATGCCATAAACTACCACAATGAAAACAAGGATTTTGTGGCTTATATCTAACAGACTGACTCTTAACGCCTGACTTTGAAGGTAAGGAGTTTATGTTCTTATTCTTCCTGCAAAAAGAAGCCAGATGGTTAGAACTTCCACAGTTCTGACATGTTTTTCTAGGAGCATTAGGAACAGGTTTATAATCATTGTTTTTATTCACACCTTCCTTTCCATTTCTATTTTTCCTAGGTGATTTTACCTTGTTTGCATTCTTAACATCGTTCAGCTTATGCTTAAGCTGCTTCTTTGTCATTAAGCCTATGTTAACTTCAGTTGTCTTTTCCTGTTTTAGTTTGTCAGAAATTAATTCCTCTTTAACTTCTGATTTCTCAGTTTCAGACTTTATAGCTACAAACATAACATATTTTAACTTTGGCTTTTGTTTAACAACTATAGGCTTAATATCTACAGTTCCTTTATCATTCTTATCATCTCCATAACCTAAGCCCTCTTTCCAGTTTCCACTACTTAACAAATTCTGAGTTGTTCTGCCAGAGTTAGTCCAAGTCCTGATAATCTCTCTTTCCTTTTCTAACTCAGCTTTTAGAGATTCATTCATTTTAAGTACTTCATCCCTAACATAGAAATCATCATCTCTATCTTTCTGAGTTTGTTGGAACATGACTAACTCTTTTTCTAAATAATCATTCCTCTTCTTACAAGCTAGATTTTCAGAAGTTAATCTTTCACATGTTAAAGTTTGATCTCTATAGCTAATGAACATGGTTTTAAGATATCTTCTCAACTCATTAATATCATCAGTATGAAAGGCATAAGTAGTTTGAGGTACCTTTAACTCAGCAGCTGCAGGACTGCTATCAGTATTTGCCATATCAGCATTTGCCATCAAGGCATAGTTCTCCTCACTTTCAGAATCTGAAGTTTCTGTCCAGCTTTTCTTCTTTATGACAAAAGCCTTGCCTTTGTCACTCTTCACTTTCTAGCAATCAGGAGATATGTGGCCTTTCTCACCACGGTTGTAGCATTTGATATTTGTGTAATCTCCTCTGTCAGACTTCCCTCCTTTGCCTTCAGATTTTCTGAAATTCTTCTTATCAGAACTTGCACCTTTCCTGGAAAACTTCTTTCCCTTCCTGAACTTCCTGTATGCAATCCTTGTGATTCCTTTCACCATAAGAGCACACAGCTTCATCATCTCTTCATCAGCATCTATCTCAGGCGAGCTTTCAGTTTCTGAGTCACCATCACTATCAGAACTTGATGACTCAGTATCATACTTTGTGAAGAGCGCTTTACCCTTGCCTTTCCTTGAGGTAGCTGCCTTGGGGGATTCTTCTTCAGCCTTAAGAGCAACTATCCTTGACTTTCCTCCTTTCTTCTTGCTTCTTTGTTCCATCTCAAGTTCATGAGTCTTGAGCATCCCATAGATTTCATCAAGAGTTGTTTCTTCAAGATTGTAGTTGTCTCTTACAGGCGTTGCCTTCAAATCCCAGCTTTCAGGAAGAGCTAACAGGAATTTAAGGTTTGAATCTTCAAGATCATACTCCTTATCAACCAGTGACAAATCATTCAAGAGTTTGACAAATCTGTCATATAAATCAGTCAATGACTCATTAGGCTTTGAGTCAAAGTGTTCATACTCTTGAGTGAGTATTGTCTTCCTGTTCTTCTTAATCGAATCAGTTCCCTGGCAACTTGTTTCCAAGGCATCCAATATCTCCTTTGTAGTCTTGCAATTAATTACCCTGTTTGACATTACATTATCAATGGCACTATGCAGCAAGTGTCGTACCTTAGCATCCTTAGCAATTGAAGCGATATCTTCAGCAGTGTAATCACTCTTCTCCTTTGGTACAAACTTTGCTGCTTCACCTGCAACTGTAACAACGAGTTTTGTTGGATTGTGAGGTCCTTCCTTGATTCTATTAAGATATTCTGGATTTGTAGCTTCCAGAAACATAGTCATCCTCACCTTCCATATGGGATATTCAGATGGTTTCAATATGGGAACTCTAATAGCCTCATATCGACTATAGATTTGTGTCTTTGGAGGTTCTTCAGTTTTGGTGGGCTTAGTTGGAGTTTCTACTTCAGACATGATTGTTTTTGGATCTTAAACTATTTGTGTGTTAACAGATCGGCTCTGATACCACTTGTTCGGTCACACACACTGTAGAAGGGGGTTGAATACAGTGTATAGCACAATCAAATCGAATTCAAATAACACAAGTAACAGAAAATAGACTTTATTTAAAGTAATAAACTCTATTACAATATGGAACTGTCCTCTCTCAGTGATGAACAAATATCACGAGAGCTGCTAGGGTTACAATGAATAATATTCTCGATAATGATAACACTTATAGTGTAAACCCTATGTTTGTGTTTATATACTACACAGTTACAAGATAATCACTAATTAATATGGAATATAATTCTGCTTCCTAAAATATATCAATCAGATAGCTTTTCTTCCAAGTATTTTCTTCCAAGTATTTTATTCTTCATAGAATTCCTTCTTCATGCATATCTCTTCTTACGTTTGTCTCGATCTTCTCTTCAATCAATCAACCGCTTTCCTTATCTGAACGTTTCCTTTAAGTCCTGATATTATCTTCTGATAAATATCTCCTGAACCTTAAGTACTGATGACTTAAGTTCTGACTTCAGTATAAGTGCTGATTTCAGTTAAGTACAGATTTGTCCTGTCTAAGTACGATCTGAAAACTAAACATAAATCATATTAGTCATGACATTATCAAATATATCGAACATGTCCTACATTTATCTGTTTGTTGAAGCCATTGAGTAGACCAGATTTTGGACAATACTTGATATGTTGTCAAATCCTGACTTCCTGCAAGTGAATGCCCTTATCACAGAATCAAATAGGAATGACCACTCCCTCCTCAGATGCTTCTTGTTCATGCTGTCCAGATTAATCCTCTCAGAATAATTGATGAAGTCCATGAATTCATGCAGCTCATCCTGAGTTGAAGCCTCCACCAAATTATCAGTAGGATGCCCAAAGCCTTATTGACATCATCCTCAAGAATCTCCACATGTTGTCCCTTAATTGTGCAGTTTATCACTATGGTTACAACTTGATTCTCATGCACGACTGTCCTTGTTGTTGCTGTGTTCCAGAAATCCCCTAACACATCCAAATATAACACATGATTAGAAGTAAGAGAACCTACAAAGTAGGTCTCAGAAAGGAACTTGACAAAGCAATGAAAAGCTTCAGGTGCTTGGTTTGCATCCAGAAAAGCAAGAAAGTTGGTTTCTTTGGGGATGAAGGGTACAATAGTGTTTGCTGCCATTGATATAAGTATGAAGTTTAGTTGGTAAAAAAATTTGTGAGAAAGGAGGACAAACGAGAGAGAAATCGGTTTTGGATTGAAAGCTAGGTCACTTGAGATCTCGAAGGTTGTAAGTATGTATATGTATCGAGAAGTCTGGATAGTTATAATAAAAGCAAATGACTTATCGAGAACTCAAAAATAGAAGTTTGGAATTTGGCTATCGAGTAGTCATTTTAAGAAATGAAAAACATATTGAGAAGTCATTTTAAATTACTCTTATAGAGAACTAAAAATTGACTTATCAAGATGTCAAATAAATACCCAGTTTCTCCAAAAATTGACTGAATTAATTCTAACTTTTATTTGAATAAATTTAAAATAAAATTAGAATAAATTTGCCAAAACTATTTTACCAAAATAATTTATCAAGTTAAATTATTTCAATTCTGAGATATTGAGAAGTCTAAAACTTGTACTTGCAGAGAACTCTGTGAATTGACACTACTAGAGAACTATACAAGGACTTATCGATCAGTCATATTTAAGCCTATCGAGAAGTCACTCGAGAAGTCAGTAAATTGACTTATCGAGAACTCACTCGAGAAGTCTTAAAATGACTTGTCGAGAAGTCAATTAGACTTATCGAGAACTCTGTTTTCTATATACCTTTGGATTATTTCATTCTGCCTTGTGTTATTTTACATATTAAAGATGTAAATTAACAACTGAGCAGTTTCCTTAGAATTTGAAGAATTCCAAGTTAAAATTTTTGTTTTGAAAAATAAATATGCAGAGATTTCTGAAATATCTATAATTCATTTTTCAGTTAATTTCCAATTAAATCAAATTAATTTTGATTTACTAGGAATTAATCTGCTGCAAAATATTAGTTGAGTTCTTGCCTTAGGATAAAGAATTAAGCATTCCAATTTCACCTATAAATCTAGTGAAAGTTGCTTCATCCAAAGGTTTAGTAAAAATGTCAGCCAATTATTTTTCTGTTGGAACAAAAATGAGCTCAATGGTACCATTTGTAGCGTGTTCTCTAATAAAATGATACCTTACATCAATGTGCTTTGTTCTAGAATGATTAACTGGATTAGCCGCTATAGATATAGCACTAGTATTGTCACACATGATAGAAATTTTGTGTAACACTAGGCCATAATCCATTAGCTGATTTATAATCCAAAGCACTTGAGCACAACAACTTCCTGCAGCTATGTATTCAGCCTCTGTTGTAGAAGTTGATACATATTGTTATTTCTTGCTATACCAGGATACAAGTCTTTGTCCAAGAAATTGACAGCTTTCACTAGTACTCTTTCTATCAACCCTTCATCCAATAAAATCTGCATCCGTGTAGCCAACAGCTTCAAAACTAGTTCCCTTAGGATACCATAATCCCAAGTTTGGAGTCCCCTTCAAATATCTGAAAATGTGATTCTTTTGGATTGGCTTGAAATCTTGCACATAGACATGTTGCAAACATGATGTCTGGTCTACTTGCAGTTAAATAAAACAATGATCCAATCATCCCTCTATAGCTTCAAATATCTACACTCTTGCCCTTTTTTATCTTCATCCAGCTTTGTTGCAGTAGACATAGGTGTAGATGTAGGTGAACACTCAATGATACCAAAAATTTTCAATAAATCCTTGACATATTTAGTTTGGCTGACGAAGATCCCATCACTTCTTTGACTGACTTGAAGTCCAAGAAAGTAACTCAGTTCCCCCATCATACTCATTTCATATTCACTTTGCATAAGCTTGGAGAATCTTTGGCAAAGCTTCTCATTTGTAGAACCAAAGATGATATCATCCACATAGATCTGAACTAGGATCATATCTTCACCATGTTTCTTGTAGAAGAGAGTTTTGTCTATAGTACCTCTAGTAAAACCATATTTAAGTAGGAATTCTGACAATGTATCATACCAAGCTCTAGGTGCCTGCTTTAGTCCATATAGAGCCTTGAGTAACTTGTACACAAAATTTGGAAATTCTGGATCTTCAAAGTCAGGTGGCTGTTACACATAAACTTCTTCTTCTAATTCTCCATATAAGAAGACACTTTTCACATCCATTTGATACCCTCTGAAATTTGAATGTGGAGCAAATTATAGGAAAATTCTTATTGCTTCAAGTCTTGCAACTGGAGCAAAAGTTTTATCAAAATCAATTCCCTCTTCTTGTGAATAGCCTTTTGCAACCAACCTTGCTTTATTTCTGGTAACTATACCATTTTCATCCATCTTGTTCATGAACACCCATTTTGTTCCAATAATGCTTCTATTCTTTGGTGCAGGAACTAACTTCCAAACTTTGTTCCTTTCAAACTGATTAATCTCCTCTTGCATAGCAGATATCCAATCAGGATCCATTAGAGCTTCTTCAGTTTTCTTGGGTTCTACTGAGACAGAAAGCATGCATGTAGGCACTCAATAGCAGTTGTACTTCTAGTCCTCACACCAACAGTAGGATCACCAATAATTACTTCTCTAGTGTGACTTCTATCCCACTTCCTTGTATAAGTTTATTTACTTGTGCCTTCATCATTCTCTTCATTATTGATATGACTGCTAGATCCTTCTTCTCTGTCTCCCCCTGAGTTTGTGCTATCAAATTCAGGTGTTTGAGATGAGCTTCCATTCCTATAATTTTCTTGTTCAGTAATCTCTTCATTCAACATCTGTTGTGCATTTACTTCATCTTCACCATCAGAATCACTATCAATGTTGAGGTTTTCAAATACAAGGGCTTCGGCTTCATTTTCATCAAGGCATTATAAGCATGGACACTTGTCATCGTCAAAAGTCACATATGTGCTTTCCATAATTTTGTTTTGATTTATCATATAGACCTTGTAGGCAGTTCTCTCCAATGAATATCCCAGAAAAATTGCTTCAAAGACTTTTGAGTCAAATTTTCCCACATATTCAGAGTTGTCTTTCAAAATATAGCACTTACTTCCAAACACATGAAGATGCTTTAGAGTAGGCTTTCTTTTAGACATGATTGAGTATGGTGATTTTCCATGTGCCTTGTTAATGAGATATGTGTTCTGAGTGTAACATGTAGTGTTAACAGCCTCTTCCCAGGAACTTGTTGGCAATTTGGCATCTTGCAGCATTGTTCTAGCAACTTCAACTAATGTTCTGTTCTTCCTTTCAACTACTCCATTTTGTTGAGGTGTTCTAGCAGCTGAGAATTCTTGAACAATGCCCTTACTTTTGCAGAATTCACTCAATGTTGCATTTCTGAATTATGTTCCATCATCACTTCTCCATCTTTTTACACAATTGTGATCTTCAGCCTGTTTTTCTATCTTCTTGATGTGCTCAATTATGATGTGTGGGGTTTCATCTTTAAAGTGCATGAACTCTACCCAAGTGTATCTTGAGAAATCATCTACCATCACAAGTGCATATTTGTTCCTTGAAATAGATAAGACATTTACTGGCTCAAACAAATCCATGTGAATAAGTGGCAATGGTGCACTTATAGAATTCACAGTTTTTGACTTGTGACTTGATCTTTTCATTTTTCCTTTCTGAAAAGCTTCACAAACTTTACCAGTTTTCTTGCTGATAAAAGTGCATTCTTCTTTGTTGAATAAAATTTCAAAGCCTTTGTCTGCAAATTGGCTAACACTAAGAAGATTAACTTCAAGGCCAGCTACCAGTGTTACATCATCAATGACAACAATTTCAGAAACAATCTTGCCATATCCCATTGTGAATCCATTGTTGTTGTCTCCAAAGGTCACCAAAGGGCCAGCCTTCTCCTCAAACTGTGATAGTAGGGCCTTATCACCTGTCATATGTGTGGAACACCCACTGTCAATGATCCATAAGACAATGAGTGTAAGTGTGTTTAGCAACCCAAGCAGTGTTGGATACTTTCTTCTTGTTAACTGATTTAGCAGAAGTAGGATGGGTTATTTCATATAAAATAAAATTCAGTGACTGTTGTGCATTTTCCCTATCTGATGTAGACCCAATTTTTGTTTCTTTAAGATCTACTCTCAGTTTGTGGCAACTCTTCATCACTTTCAAGTTGCATGGGATACAGTCAAACTTGTCACATAATGAGTAGGGATCATTTGCATCTTTTTCATTGTACTTGCATGCTCCTTCAGCTGGCTTGCTAACAACCTTTTTACAAAGGTGAGTTAGATGATTTACATAGCCACATTTTTCACATTTCTTTCTTTGAGCATCAGCAACATAAGCAAAATTATTGATTTTGTTTATCCCAATTTCCCCATTTCTATTTTTCTTCTTGTTTCTTGCATCTTCAGTCTTGGTCTCTTTGACAGGTATCTTGGAACTTGATTGTCCATGAGCTTCTCTTCAGCTTCGGAAGATGGAGTTGTTTCTGCATTTTTCTTCTCTTTATCTTCTTCATCAATTTCTTGCTTGATATTCAACTCTTTTTCATTGAAATTAACTTCACATGCCTTGAACATAGGTGAGACAACCTTGTTAGGTCCCGAATTATCATAGAAGGGGGGGGGTTAAATACGATAATCACTAAATTAAAATTCTTTTGAATCTTTAACGGATAAAGATTTAGTGCTCGGTTAGTGGTTTCATGCTCTTGAGAGGAATAATGTTTGGAACGATAAAAA
Source organism: Apium graveolens (assembly GCF_009905375.1). Lineage (NCBI taxonomy): Eukaryota > Viridiplantae > Streptophyta > Magnoliopsida > Apiales > Apiaceae > Apium > Apium graveolens. The sequence goes on along the minus strand of NC_133650.1, from coordinate 15,129,209 downwards.
CAAGGAACACAAGATATTCGGGGAAATATATATTCGTATATAAATCCTCGAGGGGCGTTGCTACACTCCGGTAAATAAATTAACCAGCTACAATCTAAGAACAATAAAGTTCCTAGCTTCTACAAAGATTTACAAATCAAATCCTATACAATGATCTAGCTTTTGTTTGTCTAGGATTTAATTACCGGGTAACGATTATAATGCTCCTATGAATATACAAGAGTTAAATCGGGCATTATAACGTTACTCCAGTGAGAAGTTAAACGGATAAACAAGAAGCTTGAACTTCTCTGTAAATCATTGCTGCCATTTTCACTATTCTCTTGGGAGAGAAGATGAACAGAAAATGATACAAAAATGAATGGTTGAATCCTTCTGCTGCAAAGTGTAGACTTTATCCAATAAAATGTGTGGCTGAGGAGAGAGGAGTGCTCTGTGGCGACCAGGTTATTTGCATATCTCTGTGGCGACAGGGATGCAGGGGGGCTAAATATATTTGTGTGGAGACTCAGAGTGGTACTACTACTTAACTAAAAAAGCAGCAGCTCTATGGCGACTACTAGTATTGTCTGTGGCGACCACATCATACTAGTATTTAACTTCACCTTTTCCAAACAAAAAATAAAACATAGCTTGTACGTTTTTGTTTATTCCTTTTTGATTTTTCTTTTTCTTTTTTTGTTTTCTTGTTTTGTTTTCTTGTTTTTGTTTTTCTTTTCTTTTTTTTGTTTTCTTTTTATTTTGTTTTATTTTTGTTTTCTTTTTTTTCCTTTTTCTATTTTCTTTTTCTTTTTCCTTTTTAAGTTTAAATTGTAACTAAATTAATTTATAAAATAAACTTAAATATAAATTATATAAATAAACTAATTTAAATTATATAAAATAAACTTATTTAAAGTTTATAGGATAAATTATTTTAAGTTTATTAAATAAATTATATTAAAGTCCATTAAATAATTTATTTAATTTAACAATTAAACTTTGAGCTTTGCCAATCCCTAGAGTTGTTTAGTTGTATACCCCGCGCACCTCTTCTCGTACTTTAACAGATAAATGTTCAATCCAAGTACGTTCCTCAACTTAACAATTCTTCTATAAATAATACCTAGATTCCTTTCATGATTTGTTGACGCCTAGTGCAACTGGTCTGGTTCACAGAAGACTAACCCCGATTCAGGTCTTCGTATTATGACCTTGATTAAATTGTTAAGCTTGCCTCAACTTTATTGCTTACTACACTGACTGTCGATAAACAACTGTACTTTCACTGGAATCCTTTCTGGTACTTTAGACAACGTCTTCATTAACCTCTGTCTATACCATGTCTTCAATTCTTCAGATTCCTATGCTTCGAACATTGTCTATCTTCAATCAATGCCAATACACTGAAATCTTCCGGTTGCACTTGTATACTGAATCTTCAACATTTCAGAAACCCTGAGAGTCTTTAATCTTTGTTCTTCACTGAGGCATGATCATATTAATGGACTTCTTTCAGTGACCTGTAGACAGACTTCAGGCTTTCTTCTAATCTTCTGATTCTTTGTATTTGCCTTGTCTTCATTCTTCCTGATTTCTTGTGTAGACGTAGTATTATTAACCTGTCATGTTCTAGTGTTATTATCATATTGAGTTATCACGTAACTGTTCATACAGCTACGCAGTCTCACCAACAATCTCCCCTATTTGATTGTTAAACTTAACAAAAAAATTAAATAGAGAGGATAACTCAACTAACAACTAGAAAAAGTAATGTACCAGGACTTGTAAATAATGCTACTGGTTTTCTGGATCAAATAATGCATTTCCATATTTCTTGAGTAACTGAAATGAAAGATGCTTGTTCCTCTAGCACTGAACTGATCTTCAAGTAGTTTCATCTTCATTTCCTTGGTTCTTCGTATCTCTGCCAGATAATACTTCTCAGTCTTGAAGTAATCATCAACAACTTTTTTTGTACAACCACATTTCCTGTTGAGAAACACATATCTCTCTTGCTTCTCCCCCTATGAGAATCAACTGCTTAAAGGAGATCACCTTCGTTTACCACTTCTCTTGTACAAAAGGATCCGCAGATAAAAACCAATGGTGTTCCCATTTTGGAAAACAGCTTCTTCCCTTATAAAGAATAGTGATGAACCAAACCACTTCTTCTGTTCACTAGGAAATCACCTTGTGTTTACCACCTCTCCCGTATAATAGGATCCGTAGTTACAAACAACAATGGTGTGGTGTAGTGTACATGTGCTTTACCTTTTTCTTCCTCCCTGCTATTTCTCCCCCTTAGTTGAGGAATCCTCCAAACTATTATATAAGCTTTTATCTCCCCCTTAGAGAAGGAATGTATGCCGTTGTCTGAAGAAGTTCTCATATTTTACTTGGTTGGAGAATAAATAACAAGTCAGAGTTTGATCAACCATGTCCCGTTAAATACTGCAAGAATGACTTCACTGTTGATCATTCTGTTAACAATATTCACAACTCCTTATACCTCCTAACTGTGAGATCCAATTGTTACCAATTGTTAGCTCCCAACTTTTTAGGTCTCAAAGTATTCTAATCCAATCTATAAATATTAGGTCCCTAAGAGTTAGGTTCCAATCATAAACAGATTCGAGATCCGAAGTATCAAGAACCAGTGTGTAGGGATAAGGAATATGATATGATGTTTCTCTTTCTTCCTCACTGTAAGTGTGTGATTCTGTTTCGTGTACCTCACAAGTGTTTCACTCTTCTCTCCACTCGTGTTTACACTCATTCTCACAAGTGTATCACTCCTCTCATAGCTCCAAAATCCAGCTGTACCTGCAAGGAAAATCAGCTTAGCCATCCTTAAGGAGGTCACAGGTGGTGCAATGGGAGTTTGTAAATCCCCATCCTTGTTAGACTCGTCAAATGAATCTGAGTCATAATCTACAAGTTGCTAGTTTCCCTTTTAGGGTTCCAGATTTGAACTCTGGGAAGGTAAACAATGATCCAAAGAATTTAGCATAAAGATCAAAGTTCCATTCTAATGTCTGTGAAGACATATCCTTGTGACTCATCAGGTAATATCTGAATCATTGTCAACAAGTTGCCGATCTGCACCTATGTCAGATCCACTATCTGTAGATGCATCCAGGTTTATTAGTCCTGGGGAGGTAGACACTAATCACTGACATATGGCTATTGGATCAGTATCCTCTCCTAACACCTGTAAAGGCAATTGGTCCATTAAAGAACCTAAAACAATCGAATCTAACCTTAAAATGGTCGAAACTCTTGTTTCCATCAACTCTTCCTTTGTGTGTGTAAACTACCTTGTGCATCAAGAATTGTTTATGTTTGAGGTGGTGACACTACATCGGATACCCTGGCCGACAAGCGAATTTCAATAGACGCACCCTGTTGAGAGGATGAATCTAGTTACTATTTTTGTGCTTTTTCAGCCATTACATCTTTTTGAGAAGATGTATGGGGGCTAGCAGTTGTCTTTGTTTAAATACTACTCATCTTTGTAGGAGACAGAGCTGCTGGGTTGACTTCAGAACCTTCCTTATGTGGTGCACTAAGGCACTTTCTCCCTCACACTCATTTATACTTCATTTTATTGGTAAGAGAGTGTTGGTTGGTTCTATTTATGTGTTTGTCTTTACAGTCTGGGATAGAAGTTGTGGGTTTTCATCCTCATGACTATCAATGAAAGAATGCCGTTGGAGGCCGAACCTGCATCACAGAGCATATGGCAATATAGAGATAAAATGCACTTAAGATCTATAATGAATGAAAATTATGCATTTAATCTTTTGAGAGAAATGATGTACAATAGTGATTTCAAAAGATTTTAATGAAATAAGAAATCACCAATGTAGAAAGAAATTTGATTTTCTCCTAAAACTATTCGAGTGCACAAGTCTGTTTTTATGCCTAAAAAGATAAATGATTTGATAAGACACAGACTGATGACCTAGCAGTATTAAGAAGAGTAATAAAGATTTTGTCTTTCAATATGAATGAGTTTTTGTAAAAGCATTGATCACTTAGGGTAAAGTCTAAGCAATTCTCATTCATGTCAAAAGCTCCATAATCTACCTTTATAAGATTATTACTAACAATATTGTTTATTGATAAATAATCTTAATAAGAAGGATTATGCTGCTAATTTCAAATCGTAGTTAATCTTTCAGATATAGCAAAGCATATAAATTCACTAGAACTTAAAATCTCACAATTATCTGCAACAAATATTAACAATATATCATTGTATGATACTCGTCAAGTACTTTGGATACCAATAATTATGTTGCATCCTATTTTAAATATTAAAATAAGATATCAATGAATTAAATACCAATTATATATCAAAAAGACATCAGCATTCAATTTCATATATCATACAATTGTTAACTCCTAACAACTGTAATATCTCAAACAATACTGGTTCGATAAATAAAACAACATTAACCAGCATTGACTTGTTCGCAATCTTAGAAAAATTATTCTAAGTTCCATATACTTTGATCAATTGAGTATTGCATCTATTATCAAAGTGTTTAGGAATTTGCAAGTAAGTATAAAAATTATTCTGAGTGGACAATATATGGTTATTTATAATAAAGTAAAATCCTCATTGACCATAGTTGTACTTTAAGAGATATTTTTATACTTTTTATATTAGTATAAGTGACTGGGGATAATCATTGATTACTTAGAGGAGTTCTAAGTAATGTCACAAATACTAATACTTCACAATTAGTTCATACTTGAACTCTTAACTAAATATCATTAACTGATATAAGTCAAAAATTAGCATACAACTAATCATGCTACAATCATATTCTGATTTCAGTGAATTCTTGAGATATATAAGCATTTCTAAATTCACTAAAACCAAGATCTCATAATTAACTTATAACACATAAGTTACAATCAATATACTAAAAATCAATTGTTGACATATTTAGTTATAATCAATCATGCTGCTTATTTATTTTAAGTTAGTTTGAATTATGGAGCAAATAACATCATTGAATTGCTTCAATTTCCATAATCCAAACTACCCAAAATAAATATTTAATAAATAAATACTAAATATCTATGAGGTAGATATTAGCACTTAAATATTTTATAATTATCCTTAAATAATCACCAATAGGATATATGACTTATATACATGGTAATCAATCTCTGGATAATTAGTAATTTTAGAAATACTTTCTAAGCATATAAAATATTGAGAGTCTTATACACATAGCTTAAAAAATAATTCAACTTTCAATATCAGTGATTTTAGAAATAAGCATTGATTACTTAGAACAAAAATTCTAAATAATATCACTAATACCAAAAGTACCACAATTATTCGTACAAGATACAAATAACTATGTTGAATGATATTCAAACTTAATGTTGTAATACGTAACTACCACAAATGTATATGACATTGTAATAATGATAATCAAGATAGTAGCACTAAGTACGAGGTACTGGATTCCTGATAAATTCAAAAGTCCTTTAAATTTTGAAGATTTAATACTTATGAACTTATATGAAGAATTCATTACAGATGGGATTTCCATCTAATGTGCAATGAATGATATCCCACACTTACAAACCAGTCTTGAAAAATTAACTTTATCAAGTAATTTAATAAATGTTTTTGTCAGTAACTCTTTGACTAAAAGACATGCTCTCTAAAGTAATGATACCTGGTGTGAAGGTGCCTTGTCATAAAGTGTTCCACAGAGTTGTTGTATTTGAAGTTGTTTCTCATCATAACAAGAAATCAATCTTCTTCCATGAAGTTGACAGCTTCCTGAGATGCTTCTCTTGTCACTTAGGTTGACAGCTTCATAGATGCTTCTCCTGTCTTTCTTACAACCTGCATAATCTGTATCTATATAGCCAAACATGTTAAGGATAGTATCTTTGGGGTACTTTACTCCAAGAGTTGATGGTACCAATTACAATACTGTCATTTGGTTTGGATACCAGCTTCCCTACAATCTGCTTGCTGACTGATTGAGTTCATCTTGCTTTACAATCACCCAATCAATCCGGATCTATCAGAGCTTCTGTAACTTTCTCAGTTTCTTTTTCAGATAGAAAACTAGAGAAATAATCATACACACTCAGTAGCCCTGCTAATCATTACTCCACCATCTGGATTACTTAAGAACTAGACTCCGGGAATAATATTGACATCAAACCCTTTGTCTCAGAAGATATGTTCTTTAGTTTCCTCTGATTTTTCAATGTGGTGTTGTGTCTGACTAGTTGATCCTTCTATTGCTCCCCCTAAGTTATTACGGATTTTCCCTGAAAATCCTTACCCTTGCTGACTGGCTTCATTGAAATAATAAGTTATGTTATACACTGCCATTCCACTGCTTGGATATGAATCATCAATACCATTAATTTCACCTTTAACAGCATGGAGCATGGAGTTGTTGAATTGTGCACTTAGACTTACAATCATCTTCTGTTGATTAACCATAACTGCCATGTAGGTTATAGACTCCACTGAGTAGCCATGGAAAATATCCTAACTGTAGAACATTCTCTCCAAACACTTTGAGGTTATCCAGTATTTGTTTCTGTTGGCCAGTAACTCATTAGTGGTCTTCATGTATACATCATGATCAAGGCTTGATCTAACTTGTTGCAAACTGTATTGACTGCTCCAGCTCTTTTATATTTAGGAAGTCTTGATTAGCTTGATATTTCCCTTGTAGCTTTAATCAAGTTCTGGTTCTTCCTTTGTACCACTCCATTTTAATAGGGAGCTCCCTGTGCTGAATATGTCTCAAATACAGTTGCTTCCAGCTTGATCTCCTGATATGATCAATCACCATATGTGATGTCTTGTCTTGAGAATGCACAAACAACAACTTTGTTTAATAAGAGTAGTCAACCACCATCACTAAGGTATATCTTTGCTTTGATGTGTTGTTGTCTTTGACTCCTCTTTCTGACATGCCTCACATTTATCGTCTTCTGAATTCCAGATGAGGCAGTCCTCTCACTAATCCTTTTTCACAAAAGAGTTCCTTCAGTTGATGTTCAAGGGTGAGAGCTTCTAATGTCATAGCTAAACTTTTGTCAGATGAAGCTTTACAATAGAAACCATTGACTTCACCTTTTCTGATAGTCTAGCCATGAGCATATCCTTTCCTTACTCTAAGAAGAGCAAGCTTCTCAATCTTCCTGCTTCAGATGAGACACTAATCCTTCATTGAATTGACATTTTGTCCTTTGATGCAGAACTGTCTGATAAGAGTATTTGTGCCTTGATTCTTTAGAAAGGAAGTTGTTTCAACTGTTATCAGTGACTCCAATGATTAGTTGTTATCAGTAATAGTAATTGTTGAATCCATGATGAAATCCCTTTTCTGCACAGCTTGTCCCGTAATGAAAACCTTTGCTGTCATCTCCAAAGATTATTGACGGAATAGCTTTTGTCAATAACATTTGATTGTGAGGCTCTTTCTTTGATCATAAGCCTTGAGTATGAATTACCAAGAATACATATGAATTAATTAACCTGTTATGTCCTGCACTCACAAATGGATTAACAGTTCTTGGTACCCAACTTATAAGTTTGGGTCCAGATGGATTAAAGATATTATTATAAACAGAGATAACAACAGCTGCAACCTTATCATGCTAATTCTTATCTTTGACTGACCATTTTCTCCATTTTAATACCCTTGACAGATTTGTCTCTAGGCTAGGGGAAAATGGTTCCAACCTTACATAAGGAGGACTAGCAGTCTTTGCCCTATTTTAATCCTACTCATGCTTTTTCTATAATAATAAACAAGCATTGTATTAAGAATACATGGCATTCATTCAGAAACATTAAACATAAGAATTAAGCAAGACATGCATGATATGGAACGACCAGAATTAACAAATAAATCACTAATTCTATCTAGTTCAATCCTGTTGATGTATCTCATCTAGTTGTCTCAATCCAAATATAAACTAATACATCTTAACAAATAATTCAGATCAAATGAATAAATCACAATGTAATAGGATACAGAGAGTAAGCATTAACAAAGGTCTTATATGCTGGAAAAACATATACCTCACTAAAGCAGTGTTAGGTCACACAACACTGTAGAAGGGGGTTGAATACAGTGTTTATACAATCAAATCGATTTAACACAAGTATGTAACAAAGATCAAGTATATTCAATAAACTTTGTTACAATATGAACTGTTGTTCTCTCTCAGTGATGAACAAATATCACTAAGAGCTGCTAGGTTATAATGTATAATCTTCTCGATAATGATAACACATATAGTGTAAATCCTAAGCTGTGTTTATGTAGTACATATTTACAAGATAACTTCTAATTGATATGGAATATAATTTTGTCTCATAAAATATATCAATCAGATATCTTCTACGAGTCTTCTAGTCCTCTAACTTTTTCCATGCATATCTTCTATTATTTTAGTCTCGATCTTCTCCTGTAAATCAGCTTCATTCCTTAACTGAAAGTCTTCCCGCACTTAAGTTCTGATATGACCTTAAGTTTTGATATTAAGTTCTGACTTCGGTAAGTCCTTATTTGAGTAAGTCCTGATATGTCCTGTTGTTAAGTTCTGAAAATTAAACACAAATCATATTAGACATGACATCTCAAATATATCTAACAAGCAGTTAATCAAGTTCAACATATATTCAAACAATTATTTAAGATCATCCAATATAACATGCACAAGTTAAACATCATCCAGTAGATTGCAGTCCTTAGAGCAGAGATATGGTTTCTTTATAAACCATCATCCAGTCTTATTACCCTTGGATGAGAAGAATCTTCATTGTAGCATAAACATTTCTCTTTCAGTATCACTTCAAGTTTAGCAGAATCCTTCTTCATTGGAATTTCACTTCCATCATCTTCAATAATATTAGGAATGAATTCTGTAACCCTTGAACCAGAAATTCTAGCTTTATCTCTTATGGTCTTCATTATGAAAGTTGACCATCTCCTAGTAATATCAGACTTTATTTCTAGAAGATAATGAAAGAATTGAAGTTTTTTCAGAGATTTGTTTAGCACATCTGATTCTAACATCTAATATATCCTTCCATCTTCAAGAAATAAAATCAGATTTTTCTTAACATTGTGTTTGTCATGAGCATCCAGTACCATTTGAACAGAGATAACCTCATCAAGGTGTTTCTGTGTAACATCTTCAAGAGGTTTGTCAGTTAGCGAAAATGGATCTCTAGTATCAACTTCAACTCCTGTCTTGATTTTAGCTTCATCAGAGCCTAGTCCAGCTCTGTATCTTGGTTCTCTAGCATTTAACCCAATAGTCATGAAATCAGACAAAAATTGGTTTTTCTTTGGATATAATGGTTTGACATTTTTCCGTAGAAGTTTCTTTTTGTCATCTACTTTCATCTTGTCTAAATCAACTTGAGCAATATCAGAGGTTGATGTCTTGATGACTTTATCAGAACTTGTTGTTTCTGTTGTAGCTTGTAGTTTTTCACTCTGAACAACTTAAGCACTGTCAGAGGTTGTCTTTGATTCTTCAGAAATCTTCCTTCTTTTCAGAGTTTGAACATCTTCATCTTCAACAAGAGTATCATCATGAACTTGAACCATTTTGCACACAGGTTTTATCAGGATTTGAGGAATTTTCATCTCCAGTGGCTTGGTTGGTTCATCAACTTTTCCCTTCCCTTTGTCTTTGGGATTAATCTCAGTCTGTGATCTAGTCTTGGGCTTTGATGCCTCAGTATTTGATTTATCCTTGATCACAATGCCTTTTTCCTTAGGCCTTGGAGGTTTCTTTGCAACAGAAGCTTTTGGCTTTAGATTTGTCTTTTCAGCTTTAAATCCAGCTTCCTCCTCCTTGAGATTTTCTAAATCCACTCCAGGATTATGCTTCAGAAATAATCTTCTAGCAATTTCTTCATCAAGTGTTTGAATCTTGGGATCCTTGTAGTAGACAGTAGTCTACTTTCCCTTGAGCTTCAGAGTTTGCAGAAACTTCTGAGAGTCTTGACTTCCACCTTGAATCAGAACATCAGGCTTTGTCATCAGACTTTGCTCATCAGAATTTGATATTAGATTTTTATTATCAGCACTTGCTATCAGATTTTGAGTATGAGAAGCTTCAGAACTTGTCTTCTTTTGAGTAGAAGATTTGCTTGCATTAGAGATTAGTTTCCTAGAAGAAACCTTGAGGCCCTGCCCTTGACCTTAACCTCTACTCTTATCAGAGTTTCACTGGTCATCACCTTTGACATCCTTCTTCTTCAGTATCTGAGTGATTGAGCATTTGGACTTACTTACCTTCTCCCCCTTTTTGACATCATCAGGTAGTAGGAGGGAGAAAAGAAGTTCAACTGAAGATTGGATTTCATCCAATTGAGCTTTTTGAGAGGTTTGATTCTGTAGGACCTTAGAAATTTGGGCATGTTGCTTCTCTTGAGCCTTTTCAATTGCTTCAACTTTCTCAAAAATAGGTCTGATAAACCTCTTTTTATCAAGCTTGGTCTCCATATCCAGCTTTTCAGCCTTTTCAAGAAGTTTGTCAATCTTTTCATGAGTTGTAGAGTGTTGACCTTGAAGAGTCTTGACACTTAGAGCTATGACTTTGAGTTGAGTCTTAAAATCAGAGCTTGTCATCAGCTCATCAGCCTTAGCAATGTGCTCTGTCAGAACTTTAGAGCTTGGAATGAAATCAGTTTCATTCCACTTCTTGGTCCACTCCACACCTCTGTGAGTATCTTCCCAAGGAATAGGAGCAGCTTGCTCAACAAACTTCTCAATAAGTGCCTCCTTTCCTAGAATGGGAGCTGGGGTATCAACAGAAACACTGTCTTCGGAACTTGAAGAAGACTCATTATCTTCTGACAGTACAAGAGTATGTGAGGTAACTGGAGATTCTGGAACAACTTCATCTAAATTCTGATCATCAGAATTTATCTCCAGAATATGAGTTGTTGGTATCTCAGCCTGTAGAATAGGAGAATTGACTATAAATGGCTGAGCTGCTGTGGTTGGAGCTTCCAGAAATAAAACAGTAGGAATAATCAGCCTTTGAAGGTCAATTTCAGGACTTAATCCTGAATCTTCAACTGTTGTTTCTCTGACTGGAGAGACAGTATGAGTGATCACTGTATCATTAGCAGTGTCTTTGGCTTGAGCTGGAGGTGGCAAAGATTCAATCACAATTGGCTTTGAGATCATAGATCCCTGATCCCCTTCCTCAACTTCAGTAGTATCCTCAGATGGAGGTTTAACCATATGCTTTCCTGCCCTCATTTTCTTTAATCTCCTTAATAGTGAAGTAGTTGCTTGATCTGCATCAGAACTTATAGTTTTCCTCTTCAAATTACATGAACCCGCAGCTTCATCTAAATTCTGATGGGTTGACCCTTCAGCTTTTTCAGTCACAAGTTCCGATGCATGAACCTGTGCTTCTTCATCATCTGACTCATCCCTTAGAATCATCTTCCTTCTCTTTGGTGGAAGTTGAGGAACAGACTTTGCCCTCTTAGGCCTGGAAGATGAAGGTGTGAGGGTAGGTGCTGATGGTAGGGATGGCAATCGGGTCGGATCGGGTCGGATCGGGTCGGGTATTGAAGAATCCATATCGAAACCCGAACATTTTATCCATACCTAAACCCGATCTGAACCCGAAAAATACCCGAAAATGAATTTATCGGATTCGGGTATACCCGATACCCGGAGTTTTTTTGAACTGGATATTCATACCCAAAACCCGAAACCCGAACCCAAACCGGAAATCTGAAAATTTGTATAGTTATTTATATTACAAGTGCTTGGGATCGAACACGCGACTTGTAAAGAAATAATTTTAACGTAACATTTTCAACCACCCCACCACATCATTAATTATGTTATTATATGTATAGCTAATATTAAAAAAATTAACTCAATTAATACCCAATTTTTAGATTTATTATTAAAAGATGTTCTATTAATCTTATAAACCTTATCACCCGTTTAAATAATTGAATAATTGTATTTCATTAAACTTTATAATTAGTTATTTTTTAACATAAATATAAAAATATATGTTCTAAAAAATTATATAATAATATGTATAATGTATATTATAATATATACATATATATATTATCATATCAAAATGTGTAATATATAAAATTCTACTATTATATATATAATTAATTTATATATAATAATTCGGGTTTTTTTCGGATTTCGGGTTCGGATCGGGTTCAGATAGAGTTTCGGATTTCGTATCGGGTTTTGGATCGGTATACCTAATATTTAAATCCAAATCCAAAAATTTTCGGGTTTAAAAATTAAATCCATATCCAAATCCAAATCCAAAAAATTGGGTTCGGTAAATCCAAAATTTCGGATTTCGAATCGGATATCCGTCTAATTGAATTATTTTGCCATCCCTAGCTGATGGTTGTTGTTGTGAGGATTGTGATGGTTGGAAGTATGTTCTGATGGTGGGTTGAGTTGGTTGAGGTTGAGAGGTGGTTGGTTGTGTAGTGGTTGGAGGTGCTGATGGAGGTTGGGTTGGTTGTACATCAGGATATTTAGCAGTGTATGTGGCTGGGTCAGAGTTTACTAAAAACTGTTTGACTGATTGTGGAATTTGGAGGGGTCTTAGAACTATTTTCTTATTATCAGTAGATAATAAGTCATTAAATGCTCTTTTAGCAAGTTTAAATGGTGAAATCAACTCACTTGCTAGTTAGGGTGCATCAGAGTTACAAAAGCTGTAAATAAGTTGACAGAATCTAGCAAAATATACAGTATTTCTATCTTCTGTCATCCTATCCCCTATGAATCCCAGTATAACAGTAGCATAATTAGAATGAGATTGAGTAATCAGAGCATACCCAATTTGCTGACTTAGGATAGTGATTGCATCAAAGTTTGAACATTTATTTGCAGAAGTTCTGGTGATGCAGTCAAAGAAGAAACTCCATTCCCTCCTGATATAGGGTCTCTTCAACTGCCCAAGCTTTGACAAACTTTTCTCATAGCCCAGATTGGCCATTAGCTGTTGAAGAGCTGGCTCCTCAACTGTTGAATAAGTGCATTTTTCTGGCAATTACAGTGCTTGGCGAACTGTAGCCACAGTCACCACATGTTCATCCTCCCCTATTGTAAAGATAATACTAGGGGACCCATGTGCACCACCATCATCATACACACCACTCCTCCAGAATTATAGCACTTGAGTTCCTGAGATTGCTTCTGGTTGGGTCAGTGCATAGCCTATTTCACTTCGAGATAAGAAGTCTTGGATGAAGTGAAGTTCTGATGGGGCTTCATCCTTGCTGAGTATAACCAAGTAGTTGTTAGGAACAAACTTGGCTTCATTGAAAACTATATCTTTTGGTGCCATTTCTGTGAAAAATAAGTGAGAAAAATAGAGTGTACACAAGGTGTTTGATAAAAGTCCTGTAAGAAAATAGCTTAATAGAATATTAGTGTGAGAGAGAATAAGAGAGATTAGAGAAAGAAAAGTAGGTAAAAGATTATAAAATCTTTTAACTCCCATATATATACACTCTCTTTTTGACAACTGTTATGATTGAAGCAGAACATACTTTAGACACCTGACAGTATATCATTAATCAAAACATTATTAGTGGGCACGGGTAATAAGCAGTAATAAATGTGCACATGCAGTGTTTCAAGGAAAACACGCTTCCCACTTACTAAATGATTATGACTGTTTTTATCTCACCTAATTATATTCTGATAAAATATGTCCGTTACAGTATTTACCACAAATAAGTCAAGTAAATAAATAATTCCACGTAAGCATCAAAGTTTGTATCATGATTTAATATCAGAACTTGACTATTATCATATTTTAACGGTCATCAGAACATGGCTTCTGTACTCAAAAAGTGAATGTTTGTATCTGTGATTCTTCATACAAATACTGACTTGTTTCTTCAGAGTTTAATCATCAGAACTTCCATCAGAACTTGTCCTCAAAATTTATGCATATGACACTTAACTGTTTGTCAAAAACAACTTAATCACCACAGTAATTTTCATCATTCATATGGAATGAAAGTGTGTGCATTAGCAAAATATCAGATAAAGATTAAAGTCTGATAAACTTCAGTACATCTTAGAAATAAGGTACAACTAAGAAAGTGCTTAAAATTTATCTTCAATAATGAAGTCTACTATAGAATAAATTTATGTCTTCCCTTCCACATATTTACTCTAGATCTCAAAGGAGTACCTGACTTCAATTTTCTTTTCTTTTCTTTTATTCAGATAAGTGAGGCTTATCAAACATGTGGTTCATCCTTAAGATTTACTGACATCAGAATTTGACAGATAAGAAGCAAGAATCTAGTTTATGACTTAGTAATAAGATACACAAAGTAAATTTGACTAAGCTCAACATCAGAATTTGCTTGTGTTAATGAATTTCCACATAAGCAACTAATTCAAACATGGGATTTCTAGTATGTTAAAGACTACTAGGTCAGCATCTAGCACAGTTATCCTCATTGGATTAAATAGTCACAGAACATTCAAAACACTATCAGAGTATATAGATCCACATCAGATAATAATCAGTATTTAATGTATTATAATTTAAGCATATATTTCATGAAGATAAGACAATCTGTAAACACTGATCATAAAGTCTGATGCATGAGAACAAAAACTAAGCATATTTAGAAAAAGAACCTGAAACCATTCCAAGTTCATTTACCAGTCTTGTAAAAAGTAGCTTCACATAGTGGTTTTGTGAAGATATCTGCTAGTTGTTGATCTGTAGGAACAAAATGCAATTCCACTGTACCTTCCATCACATATTCCCTTATGAAATGGTACCTAATGCTGATGTGCTCTGTCTTTGAGTGTTGAACTGGATTACCTGTCATAGCAATAGCACTTTGATTATCACAATAAATAGGTATTTTAGAAAATTCTAACCCATAGTCCAGTAACTGATTTTTCATCCAAAGAATCTGTGCACAACAGCTTCCTGCATCAATATATTCTGCTTCTACAGTTGATGTGGAAATTGATTTCTGTTTCTTGCTAAACCAAGAAACAAATCTGCCTCCAAGAAATTGTCAGCTTCCACTAGTGCTTTTCCTGTCTATTTTGCATCCTGCAAAATCTGCATCTGTGTAACCTATTAGCTTAAAATCTGATTCTCTAGGATACCACAATCCTAGATCAGCTGTACCCTTGAGGTACTTGAAAATTCTTTTCACAACTATTAGATGAGGTTCTCTTGGATCAGCTTGAAATCTTGCACAAAGACAGGTAGCATACATGATATCAGGTCTACTTGCAGTTAAATAGAGTAAAGAGCCAATCATACCTCTGTAGTTAGTAATATCTACTGATGCTCCAGTATCTTTATCTAACTTGGTTGCAGTGGCCATGGGAGTGGATACAGTTGAATTGTCTTGCATTCCAAATTTCTTGAGTAAATTTCTGGTGTACTTGGATTGATTTATGAAAGTACCTTCTTCATTTTGCTTGACTTGAAGTCCCAGAAAATAACTAAGTTCTCCCATCATACTCATTTGATATCTTGACTGTATTAGCTTTGCAAACCTTTCACAGAGTTTGGCATTTGTAGAACCAAATATGATATCATCAACATATATCGGTAACAAAAGTAAGTCCTTTCCATGGTTGAGATAGAACAGTGTTTTATCAATTGTGCCTCTGTTAAATCCACTTTCCAGAAGGAATTGAGCTAAAGTCTCATACCATGCTCTTGGAGCTTGCTTAAGGCCATAAAGTACTTTGTCAAGTCTGTAGACATGATTAGGAAATTTTAGATCTACAAATCCTGGAGGTTGTTCAACATATACCTCTTCTTCCAATTCTCCATTGAGAAAAGCACTTTTCACATCCATTTGAAAGACTTTGAACTTTTTTGTGAGTAGCATAAGCTAAAAAGATTCTTATGGCTTCCAATCTAGCAACTGGTGCAAATGTTTCATCATAATCAATACCCTCATGTTGAGAGTAGGCTTTAGCAACCAGCCTTGCTTTGTTTCTTGTAATTATGCCATCACTGTCAGTTTTGTTTCTGAACACCCATTTTGTGCCAACAATTGATCTGTTCTTTGGTTTTGGCACTAGGGTCCAGACTTTATTTCTTTAAAATTCATTTAACTCTTCCTGCATTACTTGCACCCAATCAGCATCTTGAAGAGCTTCTTCTACTTTCTTTGGTTTAGTCTGAGATAGAAAAGAATGATAGAGACATTCATTTAATGTTGTTGTTCTAGTTCTGACACCTGCTTCAGGATCTCCAATTATTAAGTCAGGTGTGTGTGCTTTAATCCACTTCCTTGCAGATGGAAGTTGATCTCTAGACCTGGATTCTCCCCCATGATCCATGCTTTCTCCATCAGCATTTTCCGATGCTCCCCCTGTAGTTATGCTCTATGAGACTTCATAATTTGAGTTGGATCCTTCAGGATTTAAAGAATCAGAGTTTCCATAATTATCAGAATTTGGCTCATTGGAACTTGATGAATCAGAACTTGAAGAGCCAGTGACAGGTTCTGATGCTTCTTGAGAGTCTTGAGATGTGGTAGTATCTGCAGCTTGATCCCCCTGGACAGGTGCATTTTCCCTTGGAGTAGTTACCACAGTTTCAATGACATCAGAACTTAACCCGTCAGAACTTACAGGATCAGATTTTAAGTCATCAAAATTTACAGAATCAGAAATTAAATCTTCATTTTCAAATCTCAGCTGATCATGATCATTGAAATCTTCAAGTCCAGTAATTTTTTTATCACCAAAAGATATATTGATAGATTACATGACAACCCTTGTTCTTAAATTGTAGACTCTGAAGGCTTTTGTGGAAAGTGGATATCCAACAAAAATTCCTTCATCAACTTTTAGATCAAATTTTGACAGCTGTTCAGGATGAGTCTTAAGAACAAAACACTTGCAACCAAATACATGAAAGTATTTCAGATTTGGCTTCGTTTTCTTCACCATCTCATATGGTGTTTTTCCATGCTTGTTTATTAGTGTAACATTCTGTGTAAAACAAGCAGTCTGCACAGCTTCAGCCCAAAAGTAGGTTGGCAGCTTTGCTTCATCAAGCATAGTTCATGCAGCTTCAATGAGAGTCATGTTCTTTCTTTCTACAACTCCATTTTGCTGTGGAGTTTCAGGTGCAGAAAATTCCTATTTTATTCCATGCTCTTTGCACAACTCTTCCATGATAGAATTCTTGAACTCAGTGCCATTATCACTTCTTATAATTTTGACAGAATCTTTGACCAATTTATCCAGCTGTCTGACATGATCAGTTAGAGTAGATGCAGTCTTATTCTTCTTGTGCAAAAAATACACCCAAGTGTATCTTAAGAACTCATCTACTATAACCATAGCATATTTCTTCTTTGCAATAGACATGACATTGACTGGACCAAATAGATCAACATGCAGTAGGTGATAAGGCTCAAGAATTTATGATTCAGTTTTGCTCTTGAATGAAGATTTTCTTTATTTTGCCTTTTGACATGAATCACAAAAGCCATCAGGAGCAAATACTGATTTTGGCAGTCCTCTCACAAGATCTTTCTTTACTAGCTCATTTATGTTGTTGAAATTTAAATGAGAGAGTCTTTTGTGCCAATTCCAGCTTTCTTCAATTGATGCTCTACTCAACAGACAGATTGCAGAACCATCATAACTTGTTGAAAGTCTGGCTTCATATATGTTACCATGCCTGTAACCTTTCAGAACTACTTTGCCCGTAGAATTACTTACAACTTCATAGTGTTCTTCAAAGAAATCCACATGATAACCCCTGTCACAAATTTGACTCACACTTAGCAGATTTGTTTAAGTCCCGAGACAAGAGCTACTGATTCAATGATGACATTGCCAAGATTAATATTGCAATATCCCAGAGTTTTCCCATGTTGCCATCTCCATAGGAAACTCCGGGTCCAGCTTTCTCCACAAAGTCTGATAGCAGGG
The DNA here is from genome assembly GCF_009905375.1 of Apium graveolens. NCBI lineage: Eukaryota > Viridiplantae > Streptophyta > Magnoliopsida > Apiales > Apiaceae > Apium > Apium graveolens. The sequence continues at coordinate 15,111,231 of NC_133650.1, read as the reverse complement.
CTTTATTTCCAGTCATATGTCCTGAACATCCACTGTCTAGCACTAGGATATTTTTCCTGTTGCCCTGCAATCACAAAGACCACTATTGATTAGTTTTAAGGACCCAGACTTGCTTGGATCCTTTGGCCTTATTAAGTTTGTTAGCATTTGTAGCAGATTTAATTTCAGAGTTTATGCTAACATGCTGTTTATTCGACTTTATATCAGACTTTGCATCATACTTTACACTAGAAGGAATAGTACTAACTTTCTTCAAAGAAGGTTTTATTTGATAATAATCATAGTACAAACTATGATATTCCTTACAAGTATAAATGGAATGCCATAAACTACCACAATGAAAACAAGGATTTTGTGGCTTAAACCTAACAGACTGACTCTTAACTCCCGATTTAGGAGGTAAATGTTTATATCTTTATTTTTCCTGTAAAAAAAAGCAAGATGGTTAGAGTTTCCACAGTTATAACATTTCTTTCTAGGAGCATTTGGAACAAACATATAATTATTGCTTTTATTCACACCTTCCTTTCCATTCCTATTTTTCCTAGCTTCCTTTACCTTGGTCACATTTCTAATCTCTTTCAGCTTATGCTTAAGCTGCTTCTTTGTCATTAAGCCCAAGTTTACTTCAATTGGTTTATCCTGTTTTAATTTGTCAGAAGTTGACTTTTCTTTGACTTCTGTCCTAGACTCTTTCATCTTTTCAGAATCAGACTTTACCATTTTTGCTACAAACTTAACATGATTTACCTTTCGCTTAGCAGTCTGTTTAACAATAATTGGCTCAATTTGCACAGTTCTTTTCTCACTTTTATCATCTCCATAACCTAAGCCCTCTTTCCAGTTTCCACTACTTAGTAAATTCTGAGTTGTTCAGCCAGAGTTAGTCCAAGTTCTGATAATCTCTCTTTCCTTTTCTAAATCAGTTTTTAGAGATTCATTCAATTTTAACACTTCATCTCTAACATACAAAGCATCATCTCTTTCTTTCTTAGTTTGATGAAGAAAAACTAACTCCTTTTCTAAATAGTCATTTCTGTTTTTAAAAGCAAGATTTTCAGATGTTATTCTTTCACATGTTAAAGTCTGGCCTCTATAACTAATGAACATGGTTTTAAGATATAATCTCAACTCAGTAATATCATCAGTATGAAAAGCATAAGTTGTTTGAGGTGCCTTCAATTCAGCAGTTTCAGTACTGCTATCAGCATTTGCCATCAAGGCATAGTTCACCTCTTTTTCAGAATCTGAAGTGTCTGTCCAGCTTTTCTTCTTTGTGACAAGTGCCTTGCCTTTGTCACTTTTTTCCTTTCTTGCAGTCAGGAGATATGTGGCCTCTTTCACCACAATTGTAGCATTTGACATTTGAGTTATCTCCTCTGTTAGACTTTTCTCCTTTGCCTTCAGACTTTCTGAATCCTTTCTTATCAGAACTTCCACCTTTCTTGGAAAACTTCTTCCCCTTTCTGAATTTCTTGTAGGCTATCTTTGTGATACCTTTCACCATAAGAGCACAAAGTTGCATCATCTCTGCATCAACATCTATTTCAGGTAAACTTTCAGTTTCTGAATCATCATCATCAGAATATGATGACTCTGAATCAGACTTTATGATGAGAGTGTTTCCTTTGCCCCTTTCTGAGGTAATCACTTTAGGAGATTCCTCCTCACCTTTAAGAGCAACTGTCCTTGACTTTCTTCCATGCCTCTTGCTCCTTTGATCCATCTCAAGTTCATGAGTCTTGAGCATATCATAAATTTCATCAAGAGTAGTTTCAGTAAGGTCATAGTTGTCTCTTATGGTAGTAGACTTCAAATCCCAAATTTCAGGAAGAGCTAAAAGGAATTTTAGATTTGAATCTTCAAGATCATACTCCTTGTCCACCAGTGACAGATCATTCAAGAGTTTGGAAAACCTGTCATATAAATTAGTTAATAACTCATCAGCTTTTGAGTCAAAGTGCTCATACTCTTGAGTGAGTATAGTCCTCCTGTTCTTTTTTATTGCATCAGTTCCCTGACATCTTGTCTCCAAAGCATCCCATATCTCCTTTGCAGTCTTGCAAATAATTACCCTGTTTGACATGACATTATCAATGGCATTATGCATCAAATGCCTTACCCTTGCATCCTTGGTAATAGATGAGATGTCTTCAGCTGTATAATCACCTTCTCCTTTTGTATGGACTTTGTTGGTTGATCAACAACTGCAACAGAGAGCTTGGTAGGCTTATATGGTCCTTCATTAAACCTATCAAGGTATTCTGGATCTGTAGCTTCCAGAAACATAGTCATCTTTACTTTCCATATGGGATACTTAGAAGGTCTCAGTATGAGAACCTTAATAGTCTCATATCGACTGTGAATTTGAGTATTTTAGTTTCTTCAGTTTTGGTGGGCTTGGTTGGATTTTCTGCTTCTTCAGACATGATTGTTTGGATCTTTACTGTATGTGTGTTAACAGATAGGCTATGATACCAATTGTTAGGTCACACAATACTGTAGAAGGGGGTTGAATATAGTGTTTATACAATCAAATCGATTTAATACAAGTATGTAACAAAGATCAAGTATATTCAATAAACTCTGTTACAATATGAACTGATGTTCTCTCTCAGTGATAAACAAATATCACTAAGAGCTGCTAGGTTACAATGTATAATCTTCTCGATAATGATAACACATATATTGTAAACCCTAAGCTGTGTTTATATAATACATAGTTACAAGATAACTTCTAATTGATATGGAATATAATTTTGTCTCTTAAAATATATCAATTAGATATCTTCTACAAGTCTTCTAGTCCTCTAACTCTTTCTATGCATATCTTCTATTGTTTTAGTCTCGATCTTCTCCTGTAAATCAGCTTCATTTCTTAACTGAAAGTCTTCCCGCACTTAAGTTCTGATATGACCTTAAGTTTTAATATTAAGTTCTGACTTCGGTCCTGTTGTTAAGTTCTGAAAATTAAACACAAATCATATTAGACATGACATCTCAAATATACCTAACAAGCAGTTAATCAAGTTCAACATATATTCAAACAATTATTTAAGATCATCCAATGTAACATGCACAAGTTAAACATCAATCCCAGTTACCAGAAAAATAATCTAGTGAACTAGTTCAGCATTATTTATGTGTGATGCTATCATGCTTGTGCGAGTGTTAAACATTTAAACACTATGATCTTATCATGCATTGAATATTGAGAACAAGATATTGCAGTGGTTCAAGAAATTGAAACCTGAGATATGTGAGTTAGACCATCTTCAGAGATTGCTATAAAAGCAAGATATTCAAGATTCTCGTCATCTGATCCATCCCAACTCTTTCCCGTGCACTATAAGTTTTGACTGGCTGCTTCCCTAAGAAAACATTCCACCTTTGTCTCAACTCTTCAACTGAATCCCTACTCATCCTTATTTGTCAAGCTACTTGTTCTGTTATAGCAAACCCCTGATAGTTACTTGACACATATGTCTTGTCATACCTGTACCTATCAAATCTTGTTTATGTCCCATTCTCAGTCTTGTAATCACCCCTTGAACTGAATCTGTAAGAATCTCTGCTTCGGAATAGATAGGCTTGATCCTTGGATATAGCTTCTGTATTCTATCAGAATCCAATGTGACCAAACTTCCCTGACGTCCAGTCCCTCAAGTAATTCTACCTGAGCTTCTTCTGATTCAACTATCAATGACTCTTACATTCTGTCCCAAGACTCCAACTTTATTGCATGTAACTGAGATGTTTGTTTGTCCCCGCTATTCTCTCTGACCTCCACAATTCCAGCCTGTACGATCTCATTGATTCCCGGATAAATATAGCACTAGTACAAACCACTGTGTGACTGTATAATCTGGAATCATAGAGTTATCTTAAAATCTCCGAGAAAAATTGTACCCGTAGAAAATTCATTCATTCCATGCGTCTGAAAACCCAGTGGTATCCTATGGAGTAAGCATTTGAGGATGATCCACAATTTTCGTCTGTAGGTCTTGAAATCAGTTCCATTGGAGTAAGAAAACCATTATCTTCAATTTCCATATTCGGGAATTTTCCATCTGAATAGCACATGGTCTTCGTTTTCTTCGAAAGATTAAAATCACCTTTAAAAGCCCGGAGGAATCCTGAGTCTACCAATCCTTTGAGTACCCTTAATTTAATATTTAAGAAAAATTAAATTTTCAGTATTTTTAATTTTCTTAGAAAATAAATTAATCAAAAATAAATAATTACGAGAAAATTAATTTTCAAGAATTTCTAATTTTCTTAAAAAATTAAATTAAACGTAAATTATTATTTAAGAAAAATTTAAATGTAAGAATTTTAAATTTTATGGAAAAATAAATAAGTCGGAAATAATTAATTAAGGTAACAAAAATTAGTTAATTGTTCTATGGCGACTCAGAATTTCCTGTGCGCCGTCTTTGCGCCGACTTTTTTTTCTGTGGCGATCCTGCTGTTGCGACTGATGTAAATTAACATATATAAATTAACAACTGAGTAGTTTCCTTAGAATTTGAAGAATTCTAAGTTAAAATTTTTGTTTTGAAAAATAAAAATGCAGATATTTCTGAAATATTTATAATTCATATTTCAGTTAATTTCCAATTAAATCAAATTAATTTTGATTTACTAGGAATTAATCTGCTGCAAAATATTAGTTGAGTTCTTGCCTTATGATAAAGAATTAAGCATTCCAATTTCACCTATAAGTCTAGTGAAAGTTGCTTCATCCAAAGGTTTAGTAAAAATGTCAGCCAATTGTTTTTCTATTGGAACAAAAATGAGCTCAGTGGTACCATTTGTAGCATGTTCTCTAATAAAATGATACCTTACATCAATGTGCTTTGTTCTAGAATGATTAACAGGATTAGCCACTATAGATATAACACTAGTATTGTCACACATGATAGGAATTTTGTGTAACACTAGGCCATAATCCATTAGCTGATTTATAATCCAAAGCACTTGAGCACAACAACTTCCTGCAGCTATGTATTCAGCCTCTGTTGTAGAAGTTGATACAGATTGTTGTTTCTTGCTATACCAGGATACAAGTCTTTGTCCAAGAAATTGACAGCTTCCACTAGTACTCTTTCTATCAACCCTTCAAAACCAGTTCCCTTAGGATACCATAATCCCAAGTTTGGAGTCCCCTTCAAATATCTAAAAATGTGATTCTTTTGGATTGCCTTGAAATCTTGCACATAGACATGTTGCAAACATGATGTCTAGTCTACTTGCGGTTAAGTAAAGAAATGATCCAATCATCCAAGTATAGCTTAAAATATCTACATTCTTGCCCTTTTTTTATCTTCATCCAGCTTTGTTGCAGTAGACATAGGTGTAGATGCAGGTGAACACTCAATCATACCAAAATTTTTCAATAAATCCTTGACATCTTTAGTTTGGCTGATGAAGATCCCATCACTTCTTTGACTGACTTGAAGTCCAAGAAAGTAACTCAGTTCCCCCATCATACTCATTTAATATTCACTTTGCATAAGCTTGGAGAATCTTTGGCAAAGCTTCTCATTTGTAGAACCAAAGATGATATCATCCACATAGATCTGAACTAGGATCATATCTTCACCATGTTTCTCGTAAAAGAGAGTCTTATCTATAGTACCTCTAGTAAAACCATGTTTACGTAGAAATTCTGACAATGTATCATACCAAACTCTAGGTGCCTGCTTTAGTCCATATAGAGCCTTGAGTAACTTGCACACAAAATTTGGAAATTCTGGATCTTCAAAGCCAGGTGGCTGTTGCACATAAACTTCTTCTTCTAATTCTCCATTTAAGAAGGCATTTTTCACATCCATTTGATATACTTTGAAATTTAAATGTGCAGCAAATGCTAGGAAAATTCTTATTGCTTCAAGTCTTGCAACTGGAGCAAAAGTTTCATCATAATCAATTCACTCTTCTTGTGAATAGCCTTTTACAACCAACCTTGCTTTATTTCTGGTAACTATACCATTTTCATCCATCTTGTTCCTGAACACCCATTTTATTCCAATAATACTTCTATTCTTTGGTGCGGGAACTAACTTCCAAACTTTGTCCCTTTCAAACTGATTAATCTCCTCTTGCATAGCAGATATCCAATCAGGATCCATTAGAGTTTCTTCAGTTTTCTTGGGTTTTACTGAGACAGAAAGCATGCATGTAGGCACTCATTAGCAGTTGCACTTCTAGTCCTCACACCAACAGTAGGATCACCAATAATTGCTTCTCTAGTGTGACTTCTATCCCACTTCCTTGTATGAGTTTGTTTACTTGTGCCTTCATCATTCTCTTCATTATTGGTATGACTACTAGATCATTCTTCTCTTTGTCCCCCTGAATTTGTGCTATCAAATTTAGGTATTTAAGATGAGCTTCCATTCCCATAATTTTCTTGTTTAGTAATCTCTTCATTCAATATCTGTTGTGCATTTACTTCATCTTCACCATCAGAATCACTATCAATGTTGAGGTTTTCAAATGCAAGGGCTTCAGCTTCATTTTCATCAAGGCATTCTAAGCCTGTACACTTGTCATCGTCAAAAGTCACATCCGTGCTTTACATAATTTTGTTTTGATTTATCACATAGACCTTGTAGGCAGTTCTCTCCAATGAATATCCCAGAAAAATTGCTTCAAAGACTTTTGAGTCAAATTTTCCCACATATTCAGAGTTGTATAGCACTTACTTCCAAACACATGAAGATGCTTTAGAGTAGGCTTTCTTTTAGACGTGATTGAGTATGGTGATTTTCCATGTGCCTTGATAATGAGATATATGTTCTGAGTGTAACATGCAGTGTTAACAGCCTCTTCCCAGAAACTTGTTGGTAATTTGGTATCTTGCAGCATTGTTCTAGCAGCTTCAACTAATGTTTTGTTCTTCCTCTCAACTACTCCATTTTGTTGAGGTGTTCTAGCAGCTGAGAATTCTTGAATAATGCCCTTACTTTTGCTGAATTCACTCAATGTTGTATTTCTGAATTCTATTCCATTATCCCTTCTCAATCTTTTTACACAATTGTGATCTTCATTCTGTTTTTCTATCTTCTTGATGTGCTCAATTTTGATGTGTGGGGTTTCATCTTTAAAGTGCATGAACTCTACCCAAGTGTATCTTCAGAAATAATCTACCATCACAAGTGCATATTTTTTCCTTGAAATAGATAAGACATTTACTGGCCCAAACAAGTCCATGTGAATAAGTTGCAATGGTGCACTTATAGAATTCACAATTTTTGACTTGTTACTTGATCTTTTCATTTTTCCTTTCTGACAAGTTTCATAAACTTCAACTTGAGCAAACTCCAGTTTAGGCATGTCTCTTACTAACTCCTTTTTGACCAAGGTGTTAATTACCTTGAAATTCAAGCGAGATAACTTCTTATGCCATATCTTGCTTTGTTCTTCTGATGCCTTGGTTAGAAGCAACAAATTCCATTCTTATTTGTTGAGTCTAAATCTGCAATAAACAAGCTTCCTTTCCTTGCTCCTTTCAGAGCAACTTCACCAGTTTTCTTGCTGATAAAAGTGCATTCTTCTTTGTTGAATAAAACTTCAAAGCCTTTGTCTGCAAATTGGCTAACACTAAGAAGATTAACTTCAAGGTCTGCTACCAGTGCTACATCATCAATGACAACATTTTCAAAAATAATCTTGCCATATCCCAATGTGAATCCATTGCTGTTGTCTCCAAAGGTCACCAAAGGGCCAGCCTTCTACTTAAACTGTGATAGCAGGGCCTTATCACCTGTCACATGTGTGGAACACCCATTGTTAATGATCCATATGAATTTCTTCACTTTGCACTACACACAATGAGTTTTAAGTGTGTTTAGCAACCCAAGCAGTGTTGGATACTTTCTTATTGTTAACTGATTTAGCAAACGTAGGATGGGTTGTTTCAGATAAAATAAAATTCAGTGACTATTGTGCATTTTCCCTATCTGATGTAGACCCAATTTTTGTTTCTTTAAGATCTACTCTCAGTTTGTGGCAACTCTTCATCACTTTCAAGTTGCAAGGGATACTGTCAAACTTGTCACAGAATGAGTAGGGATCATTTGCATCTGCTTCATTGTACTTGCATGCTCCTTCAGCTGGCTTGCTAACAACCTTTTTACAAAGGTGAGTTGGATGATTTACATAGCCACATTTTTCACATTTCTTTCTTTGAGCATCTGCAACATAAGCAAAATTATTGATTTTGTTTATCCCAATTTCCCAATTTCCCCATTTCTATTTTTCTTCTTCTTTCTTGCATCTTCAGTCTTAGTCTCTTTGACAGGTGTCTTGGAACTTTGATTGTCCATGAGCTTCTCTTCAGCTTCGGAAGATGGAGTTGTTTCTGCATTTTTCTTCTCTTTATCTTCATCATCAATTTCTTGTTTGATCTTCAACTCGTCTTCACTGAAATTAACTTCACATGCCTTGAACATAGGTGAGACAACCTTGTTAGGTCCCGAATTATCGTATAAGGGGGGGGGGGTTGAATACGATAATCACTAAATTAAAAGTTCTTTCGAATCTTTAGTGGATAAAGATTTAGTGTTCGGTTAGTGATTTCGTGTTCTTGAGAGGAATGGTGTTTGGAACGATAAAAACAAGGAACACAAGATATTCGGGGAAATATATATTCGTATATAAATCCTCGAGGGGTGTTGCTACACTCCGGTAAATAAATTAACCGGCTACAATCTGAGAACAATAAAGTTCCTAGCTTCTACAAAGATTTACAAATCAAATCCTATATAATGATCTAGCTTTTGTTTGTCTAGGATTTAATTACCGGATAACGATTATAATGCCCCTATGAATATACAAGAGTTAAATCGGGCATTATAACGTTACTCCGGTGAGAAGTTAAATGGATAAACAAGAAGCTTGAACTTCTCTGTAAATCATTGCTGCCATTTTCACAACTCTCTTGGGAGAGAAGATGAACAGAAAATGATCCAAAAATGAATGGCTGAATCCTTCTGCTGCGAAGTGTAGACTTTATCCAATAAAATGTGTGGCTGAGGAGAGAGGAGTGCTCTGTGGCGACCAAGTTATTTGCATATCTCTGTGGCGACAGAGATGCAGGGGGGCTAAATATATTTGTGTGGCGACTCAGAGTGCTACTACTACATAACCAAAAAAACAGCAGCTCTGTGGCGACTAGTAGTATTGTCTATAGCGACCACAGTATACTAGTAGTTAACTTCACCTTTTCCAAACCAAAAACAAAACATAGCTTATACGTTTTTGTTTATTCCTTTTTTATTTTTATTTTTCTTTTTTTGTTTTCTTTTTCTTTTTGTTTTCTTTTTTTTATTTTCTTTTTCATTTTCTTTTGTTTTTCTTTTCTTTTGTTTTCTTTTTCCTTTTTCTATTTTCTATTTTTTTCTTTTTTAAGTTTAAATTGTAACTAAATTAATTTATAAAATAAACTTAAATATAACTTATATAAATAAACTAATTTAGATTTATAAAATAAACTTATTTAAAGTTTATAAGATTAATTATTTTAAGTTTATTAAATAAATTATATTAAATTCCATTAAATAATTTATTTAATTTAACAATTAAACTTTGAGCTTCGCCAATCCCCTGAGCTGTTTAGCTGTATACCCCGCGCACCTCTTCTCGTACTTTAACAGATAAATGTTCAATCCAAGTACGTTCCTCAACTTAACAATTGTTCTATAGATAATACCCAGATTCCTTTTACGAGCTGTTGACGCCTAGTGCAACTGGTCTGGTTCACAGACGACTAACCCCGACTCAGGTCTTCGTATTATGGCCTTGATTAAATTGTTAAGCTTGCCTCAACTTTATTGCTTTCTACACTGACTGTCAATAAACAATTGTACTTTCACTGGAATCCTTTCTGGTACTTTAGACAACGTCTTCATTAACCTCTGTCTATACCCTGTCTTCAATTCTTCAGATTCCTATGCTTCGAACACTGTCTATCTTCAATCAATGCCAATACACTGAAATCTTCCGGTAGAACTTGTATACTGAATCTTCAATATTTCTGAAACCCTGAGAGTCTTTAACCTTTGTTCTTCACTGAGGCATGATCATATTAATGAACTTCTTTCAGTGACCTGTAGATAGACTTCAGGCTTTCTTCTAATCTTCTGATTCTTTGTATTTTCCTTGTCTTCATTCTTCCTGATTTCTTGTGTAGACGTAGTATTATTAACATGTCCTATTCTAGTGTTGTTATCGTCTAGTGTTGTTATCATATTGAGTTATCACATAACTATTCATACAGTTACGCAGTCTCACCAACAAACCTTTTCCAGCATTGTTGGAACATCTTTATTTTCTGTTGTTTTTTCTTTGTCACATATATCTTTATTTTTGTTGTTCAAGGCATCATAGTCAAGATCAATAGCAATGTTTGCACATGGCTTATTTTTCTCATGGTACTGTCCAATTAACTCAGATGCATTCTTGAAGGATTTCAATTTAACTTCATTATTTTCCAGCTTCCCCTTAGCACTGCTTCAATTTCACTTGCACATTTGAGCTTGTTCTTCAGATATGCATTTTCTTGTCTTACAGTTTCAAGCTCTACCAACAATAATTCAGCTTCTTGTTTCTCACTTTCAAGCTTCTCATTTATCTTTGTCAATCTGCTCACTTCTTCATTAGCAGCAAAAATACTTGTATGTATGTGAAACATTTTTGTGCTCATCTTTTCTATAGTTTCCTTATATTGACTCACATTTAAATCAATGGTAGTGAGAGTTGGTACCTATAATTTTGATGAGGACGATTCTCCTTGCTCCAAGGCCATTAAAGCATAGTTTCCAACTTCCTCATCTTCATCATTATCAGAATTATCCCAACTTTTTCCTTCTGCAATATAAACTTTTCTTTGTTGTTTCTTCCGAAGAGCTTCATACTTTGCTTCCAGTTCAAGATAAGCTTTGTCTTTCTTGGGTTTCCTGCACTCTGTAGCAAAATGGCCTAGTTCATCACATGTGAAGCACCTTATCTTAGATCTGTCAACAGATCCAGTATTGTAACCATTCTTGCTATCAGAAGTGTACTTCCCTTTTCCTTTCCAGCTGCTGTCTTTGTTGAAAGACCGTCCTTTACCCTTGAAGTATCTTGGCTTCATTACTCTAATGTTAGAGAATTTTCTAGCCAAATAGGCCATTGACTGATCTAGCTCATCCAGTTCATCAACAGTGTAAAACTCATCCTCTTCCAATTCCAGAATGACTTGTTCCAGTGAATCATTTGTTCTTTGCTCACTTGGTGAGGCAACTGGAGTTTGAGATCTTGGTTCATCATTAGATGTTTGGCTTTCATTTATAATTAAAGCATTTTAGCCGTCTACAACATGTCCTTGACCAGATCTCAATGATTTCCTTTGAATCATTTCTAGTTCATATGTTTTAAGAATTCCATATAAAACTTTAAGTGTTAATCTGCTCAAGTCTCTCCCTTCCCTGATTGCTGAGATTTTCTGTTCCAAATGATTAGGGAGAGTAAGCAAGAACTTTAAGTTCACTTCTTCAGCTTCATAGTATTTGTCATGGAGCTGCAAGTCATTTATCAGCTTATTGAATCTTTCAAACACATCAGTTATACTTTCTTTTGGCTTGGCCATGAAACCCTCTTATTGTGAAATTAATATTCTTCTTTGGTTTGATCTAACTTCCTCAGTTCCCTTACAGAGTATTTCAATATTTTCCCAGATTTGCTTGGCAGTGTCACAATTATCAATGTTGTTGTACGTCACATTGTCAAGTGACTCTATCAATATCAGTTGTAAGTCACTATCCAGGGAAACTTTCTCTTTTTCAGGCTAAGAATACTCAGAAGGGTCTTTTGGAGCATAATGAGATGGAATGACCATATCACCATCTGTTATTTCTTCAACTCTAACCATAGGAGTGAAGGGCCCATTTTTGAGAATCTGAATATACAATGGATTAGCCATCCTGATAAATAACAACATTTTCTTTTTCCAGAATGTGTAGTTAGCTTTGTCAAAGGTAGGAATTTTGATGCTACTGATCTTCTGTGTATTCATGCTTCTAAGATCTTGAATCTGTTTACTTTCAGATTTTGCTCTGATGCCACTTGTTAGGAAATGAATAACATACAGGGGGGGTGAATGTGTTTTACTGTTTTTATGCTTTTCTTGAATTCTTTTTCTGGTTGAACAAAGTAAATTGAATCTTGTAATGAAATGTGTTACTGCAGAAATTAAGCATGCAATAATAAAGAATACAGATCTTTTCAAAACTCACTTAATTTTATATTAAAATTAAGAATGTTTTGTACAAAATTTCTAGGCTCTTTGATAAAGAGCATAGCTTCTTCTTAAGAGTGTTACAAGATTTTTTATCTTAATTTTTACAACTAACTTAAGGACCAGTGTTAACTTTATAAATTAGTTAATTGTTGGTTTACATAGTGTACAATAAGACATGCTATTAACTTTAGTAAACTGCCACCTGTCATTTCCATTTTAGGAAAAGTGTATCTTCCATTTCTGACTTAGCATATCCTAGTATCCTGTGTTTACTTTGATCTTCCTTTGTCAGTTAATCTTCACCATTGATCTTGCACATCCTTCAAGCTGCTATTTGTAGACTTGTCAATCCAGCTGTTTGGATTGTTTGTTGATTGTAGATCTTGGATATTGAACTGGTCTACAATTTTGTACTTTGAGATTTTACCTCGAGATCTCCATTTGGTCTATAGAGAACTTGACATCTCGATAAGTATATTGGCTTATCGAGATCTCTAATGCTCCATAGTAAATTTGACTTGTAGAGGTCTCTGAGTTCTCTATAAGAGAATTGGGCTTGTCGAGATCTCTAGTCTTCATATCTTCACTTTGACTTATCGATATCTCTGAGTTCTCTAGTGGCTTATTGACTTATTGATAACTCAGAGTTCTCTAGTCAAATTTGACTTGTCAATAACTCAGAGTTCTGTAGTGAATTTTGGCTTATCGATATCTCTGAGTTATCTAGTGGAATTTGACTTATCGATAACTCAGAGTTCTCTAATGAATATTGACTTGTCGATAACTCTGAGTTCTCTAGTGAATAAATGACTTGTCGATATCTCCAATCTTCATGTCTTCAATTTGGCTTGTCGATATCTCTGTGAGTTCTCTATAAAATTTTCTGACTTCTCGATAAGTCATGTGTCTTCCCGAGCCTTGTAGCTTTCTGTCGATCGATCCCGAGGCCTTTGATAACCTCGAGGAGCAGTGGAGTCGCGAACCTTTTCTGGCTGTCGTGGGCTGCGATATTCTTTCCTCTCATAATCTCTAGGTTTCCTTGGACTTCGATTGCGGTAAGTCCTCGAGGATCGAGAGTGTTGGATGCTCCCCACAGCTTCCTGGAGAGTTAACCTATGTTCAATGATTTTGATAGCTGACTGCAAGGTCTTAGGTTCCTTCTCAAAAAGCTCCTCTAGCAGCTGACTATGCCGTGTTCTGTCGATGCCTGCAATGAGGTAATTGACAGCCAATGGGTCCGCGAGGTCTGTAATCTCGGCGATGTGTGCTCTGAAGCGAGTCAGGTAAGCTCTTAAGCTTTCATTTGATCTTTGGTAAACTGTGATAAGTGATGCTGTTATTTTTCTGCCTCGTTTGTTACTAGAGAAATGAGTTCTGAACTTGCTTTTTAAGATGGACCAGGAGTCGATAGATTGAGGCTGAAGGTTGTTGAACCAATTTAATGTTGTACCCTTCAAACAGGTATAAAAGAATCGACAACGAGCTATCTCCGAATGACCAAAAAAGTCCATCCTGCCATCGAACAAGTTGATGAAGTCTGACGGGTCCGTAGATCCGTCAAAAGAATCTATATGAGGCACTTTTAACTCTCTGTTAATTTTTGCATTTTCAATTTTAACTGAGAGAAGGCTTTCAGATTCTACTTCAATCCCCCTCACTTTGTGTTCAGATCTAGTTCTTAATGAGGGATAAGTCATTTTCCAGCTTTGTGAGTTTCGAGGTTTGGCGACGTTCGAACCCACGATGTGACTCTTATCCTCTTCAGAAGTGTCACCATTGTCTGCACTTCCTTTTTTCCTTTTTGAGTAAAGCGACCCCATCGATTCTTCGTACTCAGAGAGTGCAGATTGTTTCGAAATGTAGAATCGTACTCGTCGTCCTTGTACTCCAAGGATTTGCAATCTTCTGAGACTTCGGAGAATTCACGATGTAGACGCATTATTTCTTTTTTGTGCCTAATCTTCTCTGTAATCAACCTTATCTCTTTTTCAAGTGACCTGAGCTCCGCATCCTCTTCGTTTTGAATCTCAACCTCGTTATCTTCGCCTTCTTTGCTCTTATCTCGTTGCTTCTTATCGAGATGCAAGCGCATATCGCTCGACAAAACCTTTTGTCCAGTAGAAGCTTCAACTAGGGTTTTTTCGCGGCCTTTCGGTCGCTTTTTCCGACCAACGGGATCTGATTGTGTTAGTCTCTCTACTGAAATGGCGTCTTTCTGCTCAAACGACAATGTTTGAGGTTGTAGCACCGATTTTGCCTTCATCTTGGCTTTCTTGTGGATACTTTTTACTTCTCTGGTTCCCGGAGCCTGAGCTTCAAGTATCTGCTTCATTGTTTCTTGCCGAAGCTCTTGATTCAGACTATTTTCTTCCGTAGAAACAACGGAGGCAGCCCCAACCTTCTAGCGCCACTACTGACCCTATAATCTAGTCTCTATTCTAATTATTCAACCCCTTCTAAGTGGGGGTAGTTCTCTATTTATAATACTTCTTACTGGGCCTATTCTCCTGCTGGACCTGGTTCCTTTATTGGGCTTGGGCCCTAATAGTATAATTAACTAACTAATTCAAAATGGTAGGCTCTTAACTAATTCAATATGGAAGGCTCATTTGAGGATTTCATAGTGTTAAATTACATGTATTGAAAAAAACAAATAAATAGTTATAATAACATTTTTCTAGTCATCATAGATTTTTATACATATATTTGCATTTTCGGAATTTAGAAATCAGTTAAAAGCCTTGAAAAAAAAGAAATTGGATAAAAACCTTGAAAAAAAAGAAATCAGTTAGAAGGCTAGAGTTGTAATTCGAGTCGGGCGGCTCATAGGACTGAGCAAAATAAAACCGAAATAGAAAAATCGAACCGAACCGTGTTAATTGGGTTTGGTTCGATCCTGATTTTTCAGAAATTCGGTCTATTCAGTATGGACCGAAGGACTGAAATAAAATTCAGTTCGGCCCGGTTCTTTTAAATAATAATTCGGTCCGGACCGAATAGACCAAATCATAAATACTATAATTTTATATTATATACATTTTAAATATATTTTAAAAATTATAATCATAATTTTTAATTTTTTATTATATATATACACTCTCATATATATCACATTGCTTTAATTATTTTTTTGATTTTATAATTTTTGTTTTAATTTTTAATACAATTTTCTTTTTGAAAAAAAATGGTTCGGTCCGATACATGATACAACTTCAGTCCGGTCCATGAAAAAATGACTATTCGATTTGGTCCGGTTTTAGACCGAATCGACCAGACCGAATGCCCAATCATAGTGCTCACGAGCTGAAACTCGTTTAATTTATAAATGGGCTTGACTTTACTAGTTTAATTAAACGAATCGAATTTGACCATAGATTCCGGTTCATTTAATTAAAAGAGTCAACTTCCGATAAATATTTAGACTCGATTAAGTATAAAATTAAATAAATCAGTCCGCCCTACTCGTTAAAACCAACTCATTTAGCTAAAGGAATCAGTTCGACTTGACTCGTGAAATAAACGAGTCAAGTTCGGGTAAAGATTTAAACTTTATTAATTAAACGAGTCAGCTCGACTTAACTCAACTCGATTAAACTTGACTCGAATTACGTCCGACCCTATAGAAACCTATGAATAAATAGCAAAAATGAAAACTATAAAATACCGACAAATATTATAATAATAAATAAACAAATATTAAAAAAATGAAATCAGCAAAACGCCATCTGTCCATCTTCGTACTTTATAGTCTGTGCACCTTCTCTTCGCTCTTTCAAAACCCTCCTAATTTTCCAATTTCGGAAACACCAATTCAAAACCCTAATTAGTGCATTTTACCGGTTAAACATGTCATCATCAGCGAAACGCAATAAATTTCCTGAAAACATTGTAATTCTCGACGACAGTAGCGACGAAGAAGATGTTCACAAAAATAACAAACCAACACCCACTCGCACACCTTCACGAACTGTACATCACGCGTCACCTACACCTCTTCAAACACCAGGTGCACAAACTGTACATCACGCGCCACCTACACCTGTACAAACACCAGGTGCACAAACTGTACCTCACGCGCCACCTATAGAAACACCAGGTGCAACAACGCCAGCTGTCCGATCACTCGATTCTAGAAGCTTCTGGAAAGCCGGTGCTTATGAGGAAATTAAATTCTCTCGTCCTGCTCTATTAGCTGGTAATTTCGTAAAATTAAATTATATTTGTGTTTAATTTGTCAAGCTTTTTTGTTTTTTATTTATCTCATGTGGCGGAGGATTTGTTTTGAAATTGTTTAGGTGAATTAGAACATGCTCGTGTTCATCCGAAGTTTCTGCATTCCAATGCTACTTCTCATAAGTGGGCTTTCGGAGGTCATTTTTAAGTTTATTTTTGGCTTATTTAGTTAAATTGCGTATATATGACCGTGTAATTGAGATAGAGTTTGTTACTGTCTTGCAGCAATAGCTGAGCTGTTCGATAATGCGGTTGATGAGGTAATTAGGCACATTGCATAATTTTTTATGGAGTGATATGTTTTGTGAGTACAAAATTCCCTAGCATTATGTTGCAGCGAATTGACGTAGTTAGGTTAATCGATATATGTCAGAGTTTAGGATGAAACTAGTCATTTAGTGCATTACAACAAGTGGAGAATTTAAAGTAATGTAGAAATTTTTGTTCAATTGGTATGAGTATTTGAATATGTAATTTCTACATACGGTCCAACTGAAGAGGTTCTACGGGACTCTAGGATAGAAACCATAGTGTCTGCATTTGATTGTAATTTCTGGTGTATATCTATAAATTCATTATAAATGACCTATAAGGCTAATTAGTTTTGGGACCTGTGAGGTAACACTTTTGCTTCCTGAATTAGCATTTTATTACCATGGGAGCAACCTCCATGTGCAAGGTTGCAGTTAGCCATGTTACTTTTGCTGTGGTATTGTAATGTGGTGAATCGATGACCTGGATTTCTTATTGAAAATGAGATGTAGAAGTTTAGTGTTTAAATAAAATCTTTGGACTTCACTAAAAGTAGGTGTAGGTTTACATATAGAGAATGAGAAGTGAGGAGGTCTACGTTTTCTTGGAAAATGTTTTCCACAAAATAAGCAAACCCTTGGTTTTGAACAACCATCCGGATTAGCATAAAATTTGACTTTCTTTGTCTTTTGGGATTTTCATTTATTTGAATGTAGACCTTAAAAAGAAAATATAATAAAATGTACTAACCTAGTTGGACTAAAATAAATAATTTCTTTTTTTGAGAAATTGCGCGATAACTTTTTTCCTTCTCATTCATTCAATATATTAAGGGCACGAACCTATCTGGAAATCTTATGAGTAAAAGGAAAGTAATCTTATACAAGGTTTGCATTGGCTCTAAAATATAAATGAGATTCAAAACAATAAATATGTTTTTTTTTTCTGTTATTTTTCAAGAACATAATCATTTAAAAAAAGTTTAATTTCTGATTGAAGTTACATGTCCCGGTTCTTTATATTAGTTTCTATAATTTTCCCCCAAGAGTTGCTCGATGAATTAGTCGATTGGAATTGCTGGATGGGTAGATGTGGTAGATGATAAATCAATTTGAGTTTGTACGCCTGCCACTTTTTCTTTGTTAGTACCATCTTTGGTGATAGATGAATCGAAATTTTGTACATCCCCAATTCTTAAAAGGAAACTCAGGCTTTTAGAAACATATACAAGTACAAAAGAACATATTTCATTTAGCTCCTTCATGCCTACTATAAGTGGCTATTTTGGTTTTCTCTCAGCGGCTTTAAGCCTTTAACGGTAACCTCAGTTCTATTTATCAGTCTGAGTAAAATACAACTTCTCTTATTTTTTAGAATGCCCAATTCACAAAAAGAAATCTTTACAGGTTTCCTTAGAAATTGCTAATTCTCGGTCATTGATATTCATGGTAATTCAAATTAATATTTAGGCATTGATACATATTTGGGAATTCACATCCCCCACAAAGCTCGAAAAGATTGAATAAATGGATCACTAGAGAAAAACAGACTTTTGTCTTTGGGGTAGATGAGTGGCACAAAAATGGATGTACCACATAGATCTTGAATCTATCGAAAGATAAAAACATATATTCGTTGATATTATTTTATAACCAATAATCATTATCTGTTTAGTCTTGCTATGTGGCCGAGGGTACGACATATTATAAAATCTGTTGTTTATATCATCATATGTACTGTATGCCAACGAAGTTCTAGGATAGTAAAGTTGGATTAGGGCATGACTTTATTTTGAAGGCGGGCTTGTATGTTAAAATTCCTTGTACTACTATTTTGCTTATGTACCTATGGCGTTCCCTAATATTTGAGTAAATTAATTTTATGTATATCTGCTCAAGAAGATTGACAGCCGAGATGGTCGACATTGTTAGTTTGTTTATTAGTTTGTTTACGATCGACATAGGTTCAAATTACACTAGCAACATACCTTTTTATGGAGTACCCTGGAAGTGATTCTCGTCTGTGACTCTCCGCTACTGTTTAGGAGTTCAGGACTTTTAAAATTAAACTAATGGCCAGTGACCTATATGCTCTTTGTTTGTCATGCTAAATTGCTGTTATCTGTTTCAGCTTAAAATAGTTAACCTACACATACTTCATAATTAAATAACACAGATACATTTTCTTGGAGAGATTATGTATGTGTAACGGATACATGTGACATCAGTGAAGCGAATGTTATTTATGATAATGTAATGTTTCTATCAACGTGTCAGATAAACAATGGTGCAAGCTTTGTTAAGGTTGATCGCATATACAATAAAAGGGATAACTCTCCTGCCTTGCTATTCCAAGGTGTACTATCCTCTCCTCTCCTTTCTATTTAGTTGTTTCTTCTTCTTTTTCTGTTTTGTTGTTGATCTGGCTTTAGCATTTGCAATAAATGAACCCTTGGTTTCCAATATTTGTTTGCTCTTACAGACGACGGGGGTGGCATGAGTCCAGATTCTTTGCGCAAGTGTATGAGCTTGGGTTACTCTATGAAGAAGGCAAACACAACAATTGGGCAGTGTAAGAACTACAGTTGCTCCCTCCATTTTTATATTTGTTTAAAAATATCTCATCTTGCCTGACCATTCCCGGACAGACTTTGTTATGATTTAGAACAAAACTTTATGTGCCATGAGAATATTACCATAGATCTTAAATGCACGACTGTTATACTACGGCTCTGTTTGGGATTGGTGGTAAAAATTAAAAATTATTGTGCTGTTTCAAACATCAGATAACTCTTTGGTAATTTTTTTGATTTGCGCATATTTGTTGGTTATAATTGTAATTAAAATAATATTTTTGTTGAGGTTTGATATTAAAAGCAGTAGCTGCCTCCCACAAAAGATGGAAAGTAGCTTATTTGAATAGCATGGGGGCCTACTATCTCTAAAAGTAGCTTTTTGGGAAAAAACACTTTCTAGAAAGGCTGCTTTTAAAATTTACCAAATAGTTTTTCTACCTGCTTTTGAGAAAAAAGCTAATGCGTTGTTTGCAACATCAATACCAAACGGAGCCTACATCTAGTTTGTGACATTACACATTAATTTTTTAACCGAGTACATAGATAAAGACTCAGACACGAGGGAGCTTAGACCCGAATTCCAAGCCTTACTCTCTTCTGTAACCCACTAGTGTTCTGTTATGGTTATGATTTATAAGTTATAATTGTAAGTAATGGATAAAAAAATTGAGCACAAAATTTAAGGAGATGAGAATTATAATAGAGAGAACAGTGAAATAAATGAAATGTGCAAAATTTCAATGATGACGGCTGTGAAGAACCTGCGAAGGAAGGAGAATGGAGGAAAGTAAAACTTATGAATGCTTACCCTCATTTTACAAAATAGTATAATATTTTACATTTCCTTTCAATTTCACTCTGATTTATGAATGCTTACCCACATTTTACAAAATTGTATAAAAAATTGCCATTTCCTTTCAATTTCATTCTGCCTCTGTCAAATAATGAAGAGAGAGGGTTATTAGTCTCAATTATTAGTACTAGTTCTAGTTTTAGGATTAAATGAAGTGTTGTAACTTTGGCCACCATGAGTAATCTTTGTTCCTGAGTACTCTTTTGTTCATAAGTGCACATTTCTTTCTACTAGCAACACTTTGTGAAGGGATCATGCTGTCTCGAATCCAGCCCCTAAGACACCCATCTCTCTCCATATTCTATCCTTGGTGTTGGCAGTGTAACCCCACATTTTTGAATTCCAAAATTTTCATCTAAGCAGTCAGATGACTCACGTTCAGTCATTTTGATAAGTAAATGGTGAAGATGAAAATTTATTAGTACCTAGACAAATGTGAAGATGAAAATTTATTTTTACATGCGAGAATCATTATCATCTGTTAAATACAATCCTGCTCCAAGTTTATAAGAATATGATGGTGAAGTTTGAATAGAGATCTAGAAAATTAAATTGATATTGTCTATATTCTTTTTGGATGTCATCATATGTTTCAGTAACTAGTCAATTTAATTAAGCTGAGTAAGAATCTGTTTGATCTTTTTCGTAGATAAGCGCATTCTGGGAAATTTCGCTCTCACCTATAAACTCTACTACAATACATCAGAGGCAAATAAACTTGTATCTTTAACAATAGGTTGAATCTCATGTCTTTTAATTGACATACCTATAATTAATTGGTCACAGATGGCAATGGATTCAAGACAAGTACCATGCGTTTAGGTGCCGATGTGATAGTTTTTAGTCGTTCATCCAGTACCAGGTACCTTTCGATTTGCCTCCAGATCATTGTTTTGTAGCATCACTAAACTACCATGCTAAGATCTCTTCAGTACCTAATGGCAAAAGGATCTCAATTAAAGTTAATTACTTTATTTACTCTAAAATAAATTAAAAATTAATAACTCAATCCCCAACAGTGGCAATCATATATTGGGGTTCTGACGGTTTGTTTTTAGAGCTGCTATTTGTAATATCTTGGGTCTCCAAACAACAATTACAGTAGTGGGTAAATTCTTGAAGCACCTCTGAAAGTTTTATTTTCTGCCTGTCATCTTTTATTTTTGTGTTTTATTGTTGCAGTTACTTCAGACGTATTCTAACTATGTTCTTTGTCTAGAGCGTTTCAGTGAATTCCTGACATTGTCTTTTTCTATCTTTCTAGCCAAGCGACTCAAAGTGTTGGTCTTTTATCTTATACCTTTTTGCGTAAAACTGGGCAAGACGATGTGATTGTTCCAATGGTAGGCATGTCGACATTCTTATGCCAATTTTCTAACTTATCATTGATTCTGGATACCTAAATTAATCTTAAATTATACCAATCATTTTGCAGGTCGATTTTGATGTTTCTAATCACTGGGCTGAACCAATAATATATGGATCTCATGAAGATTGGTCATCAAACCTGAATACCATATTGGAATGGTCTCCGTTTGAATCAAAAGATGAACTTCTGCAGCAGGTTTATTTATATTCTAATATGAAACTCTTTGTTATTATCTGTCTAGGAGAAGATACATTTTCGTGTGCAATTGCGAAGCAACAACACTCACTGTCGTTGCATTTTTGTGGTTGAACGCATATAGAACTTTTTGGGTCATGTGCGTGTTAGTTTTAATGATGGCAAGAACTGCGATCACTTACAAAGAGTATGCAGTCCATGGACACATCTATCGGTGTTCTGTATATATGGTCATTGGAGACAATTTGCTACTCTCTTTGTTTTACCAAGGAGGTGGTACTATTTTTTTTTGGGCGGGGGGCAGTGTAGCCTGAACACCATTATGAAGGCTGTGAAGTGTGAACCAGTTTGGGTGTCTTAACCTCAGCCTACTACGGCATCAGACACTTCCATTTTTTTCATATATCTCTGTTTCTATATTGTGCTTGCTCGATATACGTTTTCTAACATGTTTGGAGATGTTCTTTCTTCTTGGGCACTGTTTCACACTTTTCAAGGACAAGTTAAAAATGATGTCTTTATTTTCAATAAAAATATAGCATGAGATATAGATGAACTATATATAGATACAAGGGCTGGTTCGTTTAAACTGCACAAGAAAACTTAAGTTTAGAGGGTAATAATTGAGAGTGGTAAAAGGGCATGGGGAGCACAGTATCCACTCAGTGATTTTTGATTAAGATTCTTCGATTTGTTTGATTTTGTATATTCTGCTTAATCTACAAAGAAGTACCATATAACAAATTACTAGTATACATTATCGAGAAGGCTCAACACAAACTCTAACCAATAATATTGTCAATTTGGTAAAATGAATTATCCTGTATATAGCACGTTGCATGTTTGCTTCAGATGAGAGTAAGATGGAGATAGAAAGGTAGAGTAACACTGTAAGATAGAGATAGAAAGTTACAGTTGCATTTTTCTTCTTAAGAATTTACCATGAGTCACAAGTAAATATCTGATGACCCAACAATTGCCATGGACTTGTCGAGAAAGGAGCATATGATCTTTCCTTTATTTGAAAGAAAAATTGTGTTTCCTGATAATGTATGTATCATTCAAATCAACAATAATGGATGGATAGATACTGTTTAGGTACATTAAAGTTGTTAAAATAATAACTTCAATCGGGGAAAAAAGTATCAAATTCCCAAAGAGGACTTTTTGTGGAATACTTCCTCTGTCCCCTTTTAGTTGTCCCTTTAATTTTTCCACGTATTGTAAGGAGACGACTATAGGACGGAGGGAGTACATGGTGATGTTTATTTATGTTTTCGCCTCATGGAGGCACATGATAGTATTCATCATTTCAAGGACGTACGGCAAGCTTTCACAATTGTTCTGTCTCGGACTTTTCTGTCTACTCTCCTTCACTAAATTTCAAATATTTGTAGTTTGAGGACATTGGCTCTCATGGCACAAAGATAATAATCTACAACTTGTGGCTGAATGATGAAGGCGTATTCGAATTGAGTTTCGATGATGATGATCAGGTATTTTAAATTTATATTCATTTGTATATTTGACATGCATGCACTCACGAAGAGTTTGAAAACAATCAAATTCTTTAATACTATGTTTATGTCTTTTTGGTGAACTCAGCTATACACACCTTATTTTATCCCCATATTTTGTTAGCTAATCTAGCCAAGGTATGATGAGCCAGTGATGCTTGTCTTAAGAGATACATGTTAATGCCTTAATGAGTCCCTTTATGATTAAAATGAAATAAAATAAGATGAGATGGAAAACCCGACATATAGTTGAAGTTTGTATCAGAAAAGTAGCAAGGTATTTCTGTTTGGATATTTGGATAAAAGCTAGAGGTGAAGTTGAACTTAGACCCTTGGTACATGTGTTAGCAATTGGAATAAGGGAAGCTTAATTAACTGACCTCGGATGATCATCAGTTTTGTATTCTGTATAAACTATACACTAGTAAAGATTGCAACTTTTTTATGTGTGTTAAATGACATGGTATATTTTACATTCTAAATCAATACTGTCACACGCTTTTGAAGGATTTTGTTGTTGTTGCCTAGTTGTTTTAAAGTACTTGCGCTTATCTATCTTAGGTTTGCTAGGAGATTTTCTATATTATACATCACCTGCATTCCAGTTGAAGTAATCCGGACTAAAGATCTTCATTGTTATTGCTGTTAACAGGATATTAGATTGAGAGATGAAATCAGCCGTGTGGCTCTGACCAAAGCCTCCAAGAAACAAATTGAAACACAAGCCCATATATCATACCAGCTCCGATTTTCGCTAAGGGTGAAGCTCCAATTAATGTTTCTATGTCCGCTTTTTTTTTTTAAAAAAAAATTTATCTGTTCAGTGACATGCAAAGTTTTTGTTCCACAGGCGTATGCTTCGATGTTGTACCTAAGAAAGTTTGAGAACTTTAAAATTATTTTAAGGGGGGAACCAGTTGAGCAATATAATATTGCAGATGAGTTGAAATATCCCAAAGTAGTTACATACAGGCCTCAGGTTTCTACTGCATTAAAAGAGGTAGTTTTCTAGAGTAGCTATACTTTTTTCATGCTTGTTATATGTCTATGCAAATTATGAATTTGTGATGTCTTCTGTTACTCCAGTCTGAGCAGGTCTCTTGCATGCTGAAATTTTCTATTTGAACCTTATCTCCTTCGTGAACTTAAATGATGAGTATGCTGAATTTGTCCTGTGTTATTCAGTTTCTTGGTTTAGCACATAGTTTTGCAGTCCTAGAACAAGCTAGCTTGTTTCCCTGTTTTATTGAAGTCTTCTCCTGCCTTTCTGGTTTTCACTTGCACAGTGATAGGCCAGTGTATTGTAGTTACGTTTGGAAGGAAAAGGTTTTTGCTTTTTTGGGGTATTCTGAATCTTGCCTGATTAATATTAGTAGAGCACATCATTGGCTTTGTAAAGTGAGCTATACTCCAACTCCTTCATTATTGGCTGGTGTGCAAGATACGGTGTTGGTTGTACAGCGTGTTGTATGATAGCTGAATTTGACTATCGTTGAAATCATTTAATATAAATTAAAGATTTTAGGCGTTTTAATTATCTTTCAACTCTCGGTCCTTTATTTCCTAGATTAAGTCGTGGTTAGGTAATTTCTATAGATTTACTGTTGTACATTGTTAGTGTTTCACTTCTTTTTTTTGTTAATAAACTTAGTGTTTCAGTTCACTATAGTCTAATTTGTTTAAAATTTGCGAATGAAATTTTTCACTAATTGCATGGGTGGGAGATGCTGTATTAAAGCCTGAATGTACTCATCTCCTATTGACTACTTTTGTACTCCATAAATACAATCCTTCTTTTTCATTAAAAAGTATTTAATGAGGACATCAGACTACCATGTTGAAGGAACCTAATATTATCAAAACTATTTATATGTTTGTTTTACATGGGTCGACTTCAGTGAGAATAGTAACCAGAGATAAATAAGCCTGGTAATCTCAATTCTCAAATGATGTAAATGTTTATATTATGTTGACTAATTTTCTTGACAAGTAACTGATAGCTGATATTTAATTGATTTATCTTGTTGATTAATATAAACTTGAATAAAGAAAAGGTGAAACAGTTGGCCAGACATGAAAAGTTATAGTACATTTGCAGTCACTTTACCCTCTAGGTTTGTTTTTATAGATACCTCAACAGTTTGGTATCGTATTTGCTTTATTAATTCACCATTTATGGGCCAGCTACTGTGATTAAGCTGCATAATTTTATTTGATTGGAATCTCTTGTCTATTTGGATCAATTTGTCCATTCAGTGAACTTGTAAAACCTAACTTTTCATATCTGTACATAAACTCTGCAATTTATGAATCGCTAAATAATTAAATATCGGTATGTTTGGCCTTGTTTAGCCTACTGTGGAAACTATTCTGGGGTTCGTTAAAGAATTTCCTGCAATTTCAATCAGCGGATTCAATGTCTACCATAAAAATCGACTCATCAGGGTAAGTAAGACAATGTTTGTCAAAGATATGTTATAGTGATTTTAACACTTTAATGAACTTGTTTTCTCTGATGTACGCTGAAGCGAAATTATGCTTCTCCGTCTTTAATGTTGTACAATACGGCTATATTTTTCTTGCATCTATGGTCTCCAAAGTCAGGGAGGTTGTTTTTCGGGTGTTTCATGCTGAATTTTTTTTATCAACACATTTGAGGATGCATGTGTGTTAAATACTTAAATATGGGACTGTTTTCTCTTAAGGTATAAGTGTGGGACTGGATCAGCTTAGGGACACGCCTATATATTTTAAAGAATAGATTTCACCTTTGACTTTAAATAAAAATTTCCCACACATGTCGGATGTTTGTATGTTATTCAAGACAAAGCTAGCTCTGTTATCAGGCTTC